>NW_004443939.1:20249160-20279825 GCF_000243295.1 Trichechus manatus latirostris | reverse complement strand
CTAAGGAGCATTCTGGCTGTACTTCTTCCAAGACAGATTTGTTCATTCTTCTGGCAGTCCATGGTATATTCAATATTCTTTGCCAACACCAGAATTCAAAGGAGTCAATTCTTCGATCTTCCTTACTCATTGTCCAGCTTTCAGATGCATATGAGGTGATTGAAAACACCATGGCTTGGGTAAGGAGCACCTTAGTCTTCAAGGTGACATCTCTGCTTTTCAACCCTTTAAAGAGGTCTTTTGCAGCAGATTTGCCTAGTGCAATATGTCTTTTGATTTTTTGACTGCTGTTTCCACGGGTGTTGGTTGTGGATGCAAATAAAATGAAATACTTGACAACTTCAATCTTTTCTCCATTTATCATGATGTTGCTTATTTGTTCAGTTGTGAGGATTTTTGTTTTCTTTATGTTGAGGTGTAATTCATACTGAAGGCTGTGGTCTTTGATGTTCATCAGTCAGTGCTTCAAGTCCTGTTCACTTTCAGCAAGCAAGGTTGTAACACCTGCTTAATGCAGGTTGTTTATATATATACACTCACATACATACATACATATACTCAGGCAAAAGTTAATGTTGCAGCCTTGAGTCCAAAATTTGTAGAACAGTCTAGTAGGCTGGAAACTCAGGTAGGGTTTCTACGTTATAGACTTGAGACAGAATTCCTTCTCCAGGAAACTTCAGTTTTTGCTTTTAATGCCTTAAACTGATTGGATGAGATCTACCCACATTATCAAGGGTAACCACCTTTACTTAGAGTTAACATCTAACCTAGTGTTTGACCAAACAACTGACCCAAGCCACTTCATATGCGTGTGAAAGCTGGACAATGAATAAGGAAGACAGAAGAAGAATCAATGCCTTTGAATTAAGGTGCTGGCAAAGGATATTGACTATACTATGGACTGCCAGAAGAATGAACAAATCTGTCTTGGAAGAAGTGCAGCCAGAATGCTCCTTAGAAGCGAGAATGGTGAGACTTTGTCTCACGTACTTTGGACATGGCTCATAGGAAACAAACCATATTATGCAAATATGTAGCTTTTAAAGAATGTAACTGTATGATTTAGGGGCATTTTGTTTGCAGAATTTGTTTACAAATAGCAATTCAAAAAAAAAGTATATGTATGCACAATACAAAATATAAACCTGCGCTATTACTTCACTGGGAACTATGGTTACTGCAACCTGCACTATTGTAAATGTAGATCCTTGAATCACAACCTACCCAAATTGACTCATAAAATTAACTATCCCAGACCCGAATTTTAGTGTATTTTCTCAATGTCATAAATGCTAGAATACTTGAGATGCTAATTTCATAAAATGCATTACGCTTCCTGTCTGGAGGAATGGTGCAATTGATTAATTACTTTGATTAATTTATAACATTTATTTATATCAATAAGTATAATCTAATTCTTACTTTATTATTTCTATTCATTATGTAACTACTGACAATAATTTAACAGGTGTAGTGTCGCATATTTCTGCTTCAAGTTTAATTAAGTGACTGATATGCACCTCCTAATTTCACTGAGTAAAACAAACAAGGACATGGCCTTATATAGCAGTGTCAAAACTGTAGGTGTTGATGAGCAACACTCTTAAACTCATTGTCACAGTCAATTAATTTCTAAATTACACCAAGTTGTTTCAAAAATAATAAAATTTAAAAAAATGAATTTATCCTAATTAATGAAAATATATTCTGAAGTACTCTTAGTGAATGCATATTATTCTGTTGTTGTCTACATCAGCAATTTATGATGAGTTCTTCAGCAAAAATTTAGTATATGCCCAAATGTGAATATTGTCAATTCTATGTAAAATAACTTTTACATCAAATTAATAAATACTATAATTCTAAATCAGGGCATAGAGCAAATTGAAATAGTTTTGTGCTATTGAATAAGTACTAAATGTGTATCTATCAAAACAGTACCTTTCATTGAAGACATTGTAAGTAATTGGAATGTCTCCGAGAATAGTTTAATCACCCCTGGTACACTTGGTAGCCAGGCCAGAAAGACATTTAAAGTAGCTACGAGCAAAGCTTAATACCCATGGCCTGGTTGCCTGGCAGTAGTATAGTCAATTAAGGGTAAGGAAAAATGTACACATGTGAACCTCTTTAAATTTTTCTCTACTATAAGAGGCACTAGGATTTGAGAAGAAGCAAGTTGCATTTTTCTTAAGTCACTTGCCTTTGCTTTTTTTACCTAACATTATTGAAATAATCTTCCTTTGTCTTATAGACATGATCATTAGATATTTTACCAATTGGCATAAGCTTTCCGCTTGCTAGTCACCGACTCTGGGCAATTGCTTCTGCAATTGATGTAAATTGCTTATTAAGAGTCAAGCTGACTGCTAACCCCAGTTTTGTGACTTAGTTCTCCTGAGAGCAATTAGAAACAATCTACTCCATTCTTTAACTCAAGTAATCAAGACATTGCGAAGGTCTGATTGATTGAATTCACTTATGGTCTGATGGGTTGGTTGAATGTGATTCAAGGATCTACATTTACAATAGTGCAGGTTGCAGTAACCGTAGGTCCAGTGAAGTAATAGCGCAGGTTTATATTTTGTATTGTGCATACATATACTTTTTTTCGAATTGCTATTTGTAAACAAATCCTGCAAACAAAATGCCCCTAAACCATATAGTTACACTTTTTAAAAAGCTACATATTTGCATAATATAATTTGTTTTCTATGAGCCATATTTGTGAGCATGAAGCAGGGACGTTAGTATTCAGGAATGCTACTAGAAGTTGCAATGTTCGAAATTACTTCACCATCACGAATAGGCAATCATCGGCTCACCTTAATGTCCCTAGGGAATTCTCCAAGTTAGAAGTTTTCAGAAACATGCTGAAAGAAAGGAAAATCTTAAAAAGGGAAGTGATCATTACTTGAGCTTGTGGTCTTCAAATTTTAGCGAGCTGAGAACCACCTGGAGGGTTTAAAAATAAGTATTTCTGGGTCCCGCTCCTAAGATTTTCTTTTTCAGTAGGTCTGGGATGGTGTCTGATAATTTGCAGTATTTTCAATTCCATCATATGCTCGTGTGAAAGCTAGACAATGAAAAAGGAAGACAGAAGGATTGGTGCATTCTAATTGTGTTGGCAAATAATACTGAATCTACCATGGACAGCCAGAAAAATAAACAAATCAGCCTTGGAAGAATTACAGCCAGAATGATTCTTAGAAACAAGGATGGTGAGAGTTTGTCTCCCTTACCTTGGACATATCAGTCATCAGAAAAGACCAATCGCTAGAAAAAGACCTTATAGTTGGTAAGGGTCAGAGAACTGAGGGAAACCCTCAGTGAGATGGATTGACATAATAACTACAACTATGGATTCAAACATAGCAAAGATTATGAAGATAGCACATGACCTAGCAATGCTTTGTTCTGTTATACATAAGGTCACCATGAGCTGGAGCTAACGCAGGGCAACTAACAAGAAGTTTCCAGGTGAAGTGATGATGTTGATTTTGGACTACACTTTGAAAACCGCAGGCGTAAACAAGCCACACTTTATTCTAATTCTAGAACTCAGAGTATAAAAGAAAATAGTAATAACAACTAAAGGAATAAATAACTCTTAATGCAAGGAAAAAAAAAACTAAGAGGAAGGTTTGGGGTAACTTTTGGGTTGGACAACCCAAGAAAAGGGCAATGTTGACCTAATTAATTAGTTTTTAATTAATTAAGTGTTTCCTTAATATCAGCAGTTTTCTTGGGATGACACATCTGATTATTTTCGAACAGTGATGGGCAGCAACATACACTGCTACAAACTGAGTGGGAATTGCCCTTATAAAAATCATCCCTATTTTGAACTGACATTTTTAAAGACAAATTTCTACTCACTGTCCATAGAGATTAAAAACTGCTTCTTTTTTTAACAGAGAAACACCAATTTAATTTTCTTATTGAATAGAATAATTTTAGCCAAGAAAAAATTATGTAACTTTAAGCATGACTATATGGGCTTAATCCTTCTCAAAATACTGTTTAGAATCAACAGGATTTTTAACTGCATGATTGTAATTATTCATTGATTTGGCAGAGATTCCCACAGCTCCATACCTTGGTGCTTGTGTTGGCTTCTCAACAGTCTCTGTAAGCTGTGGAACACCTGTGTGTGAGGGGGGAGGAGAGGGTAATACTAAAACGTAGGAAATAAAATGCATAATAAAACTCCCTGAAACCTCAAACCTGAATGTTGTATCTTGTGTTTTTTAAGTTTTCTTCCCTCTTTTTCCTCCACCTCCCCCCACCCCTGTCTTATTATCTACCCACTCAAAAAGGAAGATTAACAGATGCAGCAATCTCCATGCTCCACCAGATAGGTGCACTAGACATTTTTTCAATTCTCTGCTTTTTCCATTTCCCTGCTTTTATTTCATTATCCTGTTCTCATCTTTGCCTTTCTTAGTGACCAACAGCTGGCTCTGACAGGTGCGGTAGGTAGTTTATCGTACTTTCATGATTAGGACAGTCAATCAACAGAGGCAATTAAAACTCTACTTTGATATTATCTGTAGACATCCACCTTCAGTGTATTTCCCAAGGGACAGCTAAAGCACAAGGTGATGGGAGCTTCTGGAAATATATCTATATACATATGTATATAGTTTTAGAAAATATATGCATGTGTTTATATGTATGTGTATATATATATTACCTATGTAACACCTTCTTATTTACATAGATAGTTGTGTTATTTTTTTTCTTTATACTTAGTTTCTTTTCAAAGAATTAAGAACTTTTTGTTTGTAATAGAGAAAACTTGAATGTTGTTTCAGAATAAAACAGAGAAGTTTATTAAGGGTTTAAAGAACTATTCGAATCAGGAACTAGGTGGCTCTTCGAAATGAAATCACAGAATCCGAGGCAAAATAATCACACAAAGATTTTTATAGGGTTTAAACAAAGAACAAGACTTACAATATTTTATTTGGTTAGAGGGCAATTCATCAGAGAATCTAGGAGTGCATGTGTTAGCTAAATCTACATACAACATATATTTTCCAGAATAGATCATAAAAACATCTTGCTTGAGGTAAAACACTTCTAGGAGATGTCTAGTACCAGGGTTTGCAGTAAGCACTGGAGCCAAATCCCCTCTTATGTGCACATCCTGACATGACAACAGAGAGAAAGCATTTCCCTAACTACTCATGGTTGCTAGTCAGATAAGGCAAGCACTGTTAAAAGTACATTTTATTTCTGCTGAGTGTAGCAGGGCCTGGGTTAGTTCAATCATTTTACTTCGGTTAAAGGGGGCTCTATGGTTTCTCTTTTACATGTTAAAATGTTTTATATTATAAAAGAGTCAGATATCAGTTATGTATGCTTATTCTATATTTATTATTTTTTCTAAATTGACCCTTTGATTTGAAGAACAGTAATAGGTGGGTAGCAATGGTTAAGCGCTGGCCTGCTAACCAAAATGTCAGTGGTTTGAGCCCACCAGTGGCTCCTGGGAGAAAAGGCCTGGTATTCTGCTCCTGTAAAGATTCCAGCCTAGGAAACCTTATGGGGCAGTTGTACTCTGTCCTCTAGGGTTGCTATGAGTCAGAATTCACTCAATGGCACACAACAATAAGTGAACGACACTTCTTGCCTCAGATCCTGCCAATTCTTCTAGTATCTCCTTTTTCTAGGATGGTTATTTGTTCTACTTTTTCTTTCTTCTTTCCTTCCTTTTCTCTCTTTCTCTCTCTTTCTCTTTCCCTTCATCCTTCCCCTCCTCCCTTCCTTCCTTTTTTAAATTTTTTCACAAAAAAAGCTTTAAAAAGATACATTTACCTATTCTTGTTTATTTTGTTTGTTTGCTTTATTCATGGCAAGTCATTTTGTTTCATTTGCAGCTTTTCTCGTCTGCCTATTTTCCTTGAGGCTCTTCACTGTTTTTGTATCTGCCACAATACTTATTTGGGAAGTCTTTAAAGTACCCATAAAATGATACTACTGAATAAAAATTAGATTTAGACCCAAAATACAAGCAAATAAATAAAATATTCGCCATCCTTTCCTAGCTACTCAAAGTGTGGTGAACTGAGGGCAATATTTGCCTCGCCTGGAAGATTGTTAGGAATGTAAAATTCCAGACTTCTCCTGAGATTTAGGAGAATAATTAGAATTTGCATTTTAACAAATCCCTCAAGTGACTCTATACACATTGGAGTGTGAGAAGCACTGAGGTGTTATATCTATCAGCAATCACCACAAGCCAGACATGGCCCATAGACAGGTGTTCCTCAGTTTACACTGCATTTTACAATGTTTGAATTATTTGGGAACATTTGAAAATCGGAGAAATCACTTTGGAATGTGAATTACTTGATCCTCTTGAAAAATCTGGGCTTACATTTCCATATGGCAAAAATCTGTTTAAAATTATGAACTTGCTTGCTATATAGGTTGCCTCATAAAATACCGAATGTCCAGTTACATTTGAATTTCAGATAAACAAAGTTTTCTTATTGTTGTGTTTGGTTGTTTGTTTAGTGTAACTATGTCCCAATATTGCATGGGACATGATTATACTAAAAAAGTATTTGTAGTTTACTTGACATTCAAATTTAACTGGCATCTGGACTATTTTTATCTTCGTTTTTCTTAAATATAGAAATCATATTCCCTATTGATCAACACTTGATAGCCAGAGAATATTAAGACACTTGATAAGAAGTTAAAAAGAAAGTACTTGCCACACAATGGCAAACTCATGAACATTAATTACCCTTTCTTTTCCTGTATAGTTTTTCTGTATATATGTGAATGTCCAACAGCATTGAAAAGCCAAACCTAAATTTAAAATCGATTTTCATTAAATGATACAATTCTGCAGAAGGAGGGATAGATGTTTTCAAAACTTTTGTCCAAATATGAATAAAATTTATCTTCATCACAGAAAATTTGAAAACATAGCAAAATATACAGAAGAAACAAATCACATATACTTAATGATTAAAGATAAAATTTACACAGTTTAATTTCAGTTATTTTCTATGAACACATTTTATTATACAAATTTGATTATACTGTGAACATAGTTTTAAATTCTGTTCTTTAAAAATAGTATTTCAGGAGTAATACAAATGTAAACAGAATCATTTTAAAATATTTAATTGCTTCGTATGGTTGAACTTTATTTATGTAGCTACTATTTATTGTTTTTTAGGTATTACTTTAGTAACATTAGAAATATCTATAATATTAAAAAATTAGAAACAACCTAGATAACCAATCTTAGAAAACTGATTACATGTTAGACTGAAGGACATGAAATTACTGATATTCAACTCTTGACATATAAATGGCAATTTCATCTGGTTCAATCTAAGAAATGGAGATACATTCAAATGATGGGCTATCATACAAGATTAAGAATAATTTAAAAATGTTTCAGAGCATGATTAAATGTTTTTATCATACTGTTGTTATAAAGAATACTAGAATAAAATAAGCCAAATTTTTAATAGTACCTCCCTCATTCTGGCGGTTTCACTTGTAAGTTTTTTTGTTGTTGTTCCATAAAAGTTTCTGCAATGTTTCATATATTTCATTATTAATATTTTTCCTTTGTCACTAGAAAAAGAAATAGTTCATTTTTTTTTTTAAGGGAGAAGGCATTTTTACTGGAAATAGGCCTGATCGAAAGTCAAAATTCAATGAAAGAAAGTAACCACATACTGTCTGCCTCCAAAGAGTTCCCATGAGTTTCTTCACCTCACTCCAGTAATAAAAGTTCATAAAAGGAGAGGATTCTTAGTTTATGTATAGAAAAACTTGAGAAAATGCCTTTCCAAAAGCCATAGCACAAGTCCACAACTGTGTTGTGAATTGCATAGAGAACTCTTGAAATTCCTTTGCCATTTTCTGGCCTATTAGATATGAAATACATTAATGAGACTCATAAAGTTTTTTTGATCTGAATAATCTCTAACCAAAGTTAAAATTGTGGGAAGCTTATGCTTACACCTACAAGGAAGTCAGTGATACAGCAGTTCCTGTTCTCTCTACTTTCATTTCAGAGGACATATCTAGGTGTGTGTGCATCATCATGGAACCTGAATTGGGCAGCTGAAAGTCAGGGCTCTAGCTATTGACAGAACTTCATTCTTAGACTCGTTGATGACATTTATTCCACCATGAAGATTTTACCAAGCAAGATCATAAGTGCATGTAAAAGAGTTTTCAAAATACAAAACAGTATCCTATTAGTTGGTCCTAAATTCAGACCACATTATCTTCATATTATAGATATTCCAATAGTTCCACTTCAAGCAATGCAGTTGCATAGGATCATAGAGCCTTCACTGTGGTTTCAATTTTACTCTGATTATTTTCATAGATGGGTTTCTGGACAGCTTTCAGCTGTGAATTTCTACTCCAAATTTTCTTCACCCTGTCTCTCAAATTAATTTGGAAAAACTGTGTACTTTTTCATCTTTTGTGTCTCTTAACCATGACATGTGTGTATAATTAGGCTCATTGCATTGGGCATATCTGCTGCAAAATATCTCTTTAAAGTGTTAACAAGCAAAAATGTCACTTTAAGGACTAAGGTGAGCCAGACCCAAGCCATAGTATTTTCAGTCTCCTCATATGCATGTGAAAGCTGAACAATGAATAAGGAAAACCAAAGAAAATTGGATGCCTTTGAATTGTGGTATTTGTGAAGAATATTAAATATACCGTGAACTGCCAGAAGAACAAACAGGTCTATCTTAGAAGAAGTACAGTTAGAATGTTCCTTAGAAGCAAGGATGGTGAGACTTTGTCTCACACATATTTTGGACATCTTATGAGGAGGGACCAGTTCCTAGAGAAAGACATTATGCTTGATAAAGTAGAGGGTCTGCAAAAATAGGAAGACCCTCAATGAGACGGATTGACACAATGGCTGCAACAATGGGCTCAAGCAGAACGACTGTGAGGATGGCTCAGAACCGGGCAGTGTTTCCTTCTGTTGTAAATAGGGTCACTATGAGTCGAAACCAACTCGACAGCACCTAACAGCAACAACAACAACATAATTAGACAAATTACTTTAACACGGATCATATATGTTAAGATTTTAAAAAAAAAAAAAAAACCTGAATGTAAGAAAGTATTTTTAATCCCATTTTTACAGCTGAGAAAACTAAGCAGTGAAGTGACTTTTCCTAAGGCTCACATTAACTGTTTATTCACCACTCTAACCTCAAGAAGGATCCCTGATGGAGCAGTGGTTAAACTGCTCAGTTGCTAACCAAAAGGTCAATGGTTTGTACCCACCAGCTGCTCTGTGGAGAAAGATGTGGCAGTGTGCTTCTGTAAAGATTTAAGGCATTGGAAACCCTATGGGGCAGTTCTACTCTGAATCAGAAACGACTCGATGGTAGTGTGTTTGGTTTGGTTTTTACAACTTCAAGACTTGAGACATTGAAAAGTTAATAGTAGATGTTCAATAAATGTTTGTTGAATAAATAAACACTATAGAGGTGCATCAACTCCTAAATTTTCTAATTCTAAGTTGTATGCTATTACCTTTTTTATTGGTTCACTTATTAATTTTATTTAACACTTATTAAATAGGATTCAAAAAGGTCTTAAGACATACATCAAGCTATAGATCCAGGAATACTAAGAGGTGATAGTTAAGCACATATTAGTTCATGCCTCTTTTTAGGTGAGCCTGTTAAGAGAGATGAGCAGGGGGATGAAAACGTGACTTAATTGGATGACGACAAAGAGAAGTCACTGAAAGAGACTGAGTAGAAAGTAAGTCAAGAGTGAGTTACTGAGGTGGAGGTATTGCCAAGAAAAAAAAAGTGTAATATATAATATTACATGGTATAACGCTTGAGTGGAATGAAAACAGATAAGAGGACCGGAGATTTTTCACCTAGTAGGTCACTGTTAGTTAGTGGTAGAAACAGATACTGGGCTGCAGGGGATATAGAGTATATGTTGGAACAGTTTGGTGATTTTTTTTCCTCTTTTTTTTGTCAACAGTCTCCCCTTCTTGACCTTGGGTTCCCCATTACCAGCTTTCCTGTCCCCTCCTGCCTTCTAGTCCTTGTCCCTAGGCTGGTGTACCCATTTAGTCTCTTTTTTTTTTTTTTTTTTTTAATGGGCCTGTCTAATCGTTGCCTGAAGGGTGAACCTCAAGAGTGACTTCAGTACTAAGTTAAAAGGGTGTCCAGGGGCCATACTCTTGGGGTTTCTCCAGTCTCTGTCAGACCAGTAAGTCTGGTCTTTTTTTGTGAGTCAGAATTTTGTTCTACAATTTTCTAGATCTCTGTCTGGGACCCTCTATCATGATCCATGTCAGAGCAGTTGGTGGTGGTAGCTGGGCACCATCTGGTTGTGCTGGACTCAATCTGGTGGATGCTGTGGTAGTTGTGGTCCATTAGTCCTTTGGACAAACCTTTCCCTTGTGTCTTTGGTTTTCTTCATTCTCCCTTGCTCCAGATGAGGAGTTTGGTAATTAATTGATGAAAAATAGGTTAGTAATTTAATAAAAAAGTAAGATTCAGAAAATGTGGAGTTTTTATTTTTGTTGTTTCTTTTTCCTTTGTATTTTTTGAAACAAAAGTATTTGTAGGCCAAGGAGTAGCGATTATGTACAGTCTTCTTTATAACTGAATAATTTCTCCATGAAATCTTCTATCCTATCATGGAACTCAAAATCTTTATTACTTTGATGGAATTCATTCAAGGTAAAATATGAAAAACAAAACTTAACATACGATCTCAACAGAGACAGACATAATGAAGAATTATTACAGATTTGCATATTAGATGCAGAATGATAGTTTAACAAAAATGTCACAAGGAGTCAAGTAGTGAAAGTATAAAAGAAATCACTATATAAAGTGAATGTTCTGCATATATAAAGAGTACTTAAAAATAAATATGAAAAGTCCTTTTAAAAATGGGTAAAGGACATGAACAAAAATTAAATATATTGTGCAAAAAAAGATGAAGATATTTAGTTAGCTTAACTAGCAACCAGAGATATATAAAATAAAATGTGGAAACGTATTAATTTTATAATCAAAATGTTAATAATATTTAATGTTTAAGAAATATTTAATTCCAGTTCCAGTTCCAGTCATTTTCTTTAAAACATTTGGCTGTCTTCCCTTTTTGTATGATGAAGAAATTGAGAATATTTTTCAACATGATCAATCTCATAATAAGCACTCGTTCGTTTCTAGTGGAAAGGAAAATTCATACAAGTTTTCTGTAGGGAAATTTAACAATATGCAGCAAAACCTATAAAATATGAATAATTTTTCTTGGAACAATTTTCTCAATTCACCCTCCTTCCTCCAAAAACAAGTCTGCAAAGATACCTGTGCGTAGTCACTACAATTTTATTTATAATTATTTAGTTAAATAATATGTGGAAATCTACATTTTGGAATGTTATAGAAATTAAGCAATTTATAAATATAATATGTCGTTGCTGTTGGTAGCTGCCGAGTTGGCTCCCAGCTCATGGTGACACCATGCACAGCAGAACAAAACGTTACCTGGTCCTGCACCATCCAGATCATTGGTTACACATAGGACCACTGTGATTCATAAGGTTTCCATTAGCTGATTTTCAGAAGTAGATCTCCAGGTCTTTTTTCCCAGTCAGTTCTTAGCCTAGAAGCTCTGCTGAACCCTGTCAGCATCACCAAGCAAGACTACACTGACAGATGGGTCGTGGCTGAGCACGAAGTGCACTGGCTGAAAATCCAACCTAAGTCTCCTACATGGAAGGCAAGAATTCTACCACTGAACAACCAATGCCCCAGATAGTAGACAGATGATAGATAGATACATAGACAGACAGATAGATAGATGTACAGATCCAGATAAATCTATTTAGATGTAGGTATAGATATTTATTGACATTAAAATATGACCACAGCATATTGTATTGTGAAAAAAAAAAGCAGTAATCCAAAGAAGTATTTAGATCATCATTTCTTATTCCTAAAAAATCCATATATGCTGGAAAAATACATTTTGGGAAAGATACACAGAATTTAACAATGAATTATTGTGAGTATATTATTATAAGCATTTTTTTCTATATTCATCTATTTGATGATAATTTTTATCAACAAGAATGTGTTTTTTTTAACAACTAGAAATAAGTAAAGTTTCTTTTTTTTTTAATTTTAGCTTTAAAAAAAATTAACCTCCCAATCATTTCTATGACACATTCACCTACATCATTTTTTTTTCTATGATCTAAATAAAAAGTCCATTATAACTGCAATTCAGCCATAACAATCAACATCCAATTAAAACAGCTGGGCTGTATTTGTGTGTAGATGAATGACATATTACCATATCATCAATTACCTTTGTTTAAAGAATAGCTTATCTATGGTTTTGAGTTTCTTATTGTTAGAAATATGGATGTTACTATTATTGGAGTTAGTCATTTTCAACAGAGAAATGAAGAAGGTAAAAAAAAAAAAAAAGACCCAGTATTGATTGAAGCTTATGATCTTTACTCTTCTCTGAGATTATTTTCATCAAGCTTATAAAAATTATTAAAAATAATTCTTAACAAATTAAGAGTCAATCAACTATGGAAGTTTTGTCTGGAAATATGTAAAATGTTAATTTTGTGTTAACATTTCATGCTCAATAGCTTCTCAGAAGTCTGATTATGAATGGCTCTAAAACAAAGCTGTCATAATAATATAAGCACAATTGGCAAATCTTTTAAAAAACAGTGTTTATTTAGAAGGTAAACACCAAGGCATTTGCCATATATTGGCAGACTTTCAAAATGATGAGCTACATAGTTCCAAGCATCTGAGTTACTAGCTAATGATAAGTGTCAGCAGGAAATATTTCTCTCCCTATCCTCACTTTTCATTGAGGACAAGACATCCACACAGCTGCCTTCCTGATGGGGATGACTGAAGATTGAAGTGTACATTTCTGGTCTCTCCATCTACACCCATTTACTCACTCCTTCCCAAGAGAATGGCTGATCTGAGCTAACTAGCCATATGGGCTACATTTCTAACGGGTGTGTCCAGGGTTCTCTAGTCCCCTTTTACCATTGCTATTTCTTATTTCACTGTCTGTCAATACTTCGGCTTCCAGTAATTGTTCTTTAAGTGGCTTGTACTCCAAGGAAACATGTGCGTGTTCGGATCTCAAGGTTTAGATTGAAGAAGGACAGGAGACTGCTTTCTAGCCCAACCTTTACCAGAGGGCTCTACTTCTATAGTATTGCTGACTAGGTCCCCTTCCTTTCTGATGCCATTGTCTATCACTCTCCATATCTCTCATTCTCTGCTGTGTCACAAACATGCAAATGTTATTTTCTCTATCTAGAAAATCATTTACAAGATATCCATGTTCTTCACTTCTCTGTTCAGAGGATACCATAGAGGCCTTTCTTGACTGCTGTGTAGAAGAGTCATTCCTTGCCTTATAACTCTCTATAATATCACATAACGACATCGGGGGAGGTGTGAGCTAGGACACCTTTGTGGTATATGCGGGCTTCGAAAAAAGTTTTGCTACAATAAGCTAGTATGTAAATGTGATTTTGATATGCTGAATGGGCCAGGGACAAAAATTTATACAAGTTTCTGTATTCTTTAGTCTAATTCTTAAACTTGATGCTAATATCCAACAATATAACTTAGTAAATGAGCCAAAATAAGTAAGTAAACAATAAAGCTAAAAGACAAACTTTTAGATGATAAAAAGTTCTGGAGTATTTAGATGGGAAGATTATATTTAATTGAAGGGATCATCATTATTAATGGGGGGTTTTAAGGGGTACTTCTAGTTAATCTGGTCTTAAGTTTCATTTTTGATTAGTTCAATCAATTAAGAATCGAGAGCAGCATACATTAGTGGAAAGAGCAGACTTTTGAGTCTCCAGGAAACCTTGAGAATTTAAAGACCAGGTGCTCTAGTTTTAACCGATTTCTAAAAAGTCTAAACCTCTCCAATGCTTAAATTTACATTATAAAATTGAGGAAGATAATATCTAATCCTCAGTATTATTTGTAAGATTAGATTAGACATAGAATATCTAAAAGTTCTAGCATACTTCTTGCCACAAAATAAATTCCCACTGAATAGTAACTACTCAATCTAAGTTATTTTAAGTAACAACCTAAACCCCATTGTACTGGTTTTCATTTATTAACTATATTTTTTGAAAATATCCGTATCTTCCATGATCACACTTATTATCTTTAAATTTTATTTGTTTAAATAGTTAAATTGTTATTTGTTAAAATATTTTTCAAATCAGAGTATGGTCCCAGGTATAATATCTCACAAAATTCCTGATTCCTTTGAGAAATATATTGATTTAAAGTTGCATTGTATTTAATATACTAAAGGTGTGAGTATTCGTAGTAAAATTAGAACTATTATGTTATATGTAAATTCAATTTATTTAACCAATACAATAACACTAACTATATTAGATGGCTACATGTCTAGGAAATGATCATAAAATGTAACACTAAAAGAATTTAGATTAAGATAAAGTGGAAATTAATTGTATCATAGAACTATCATTTGTATGGTGGGCATACGCTAAGTTTTCAGCATGGTACTTCTCTCTGAATCTTCAGTTCTACTTGTAGTGCTGGAACATCCTAGACGTAAAAAAAAAAGTTTGTAGAATTGAAGTCAGTGTTTACATCATTTTCATTAGCTCTTCTTATATCACGTTGTTATTCTTATTAGCTGCTGTCAAATAGGCCCCCGCCTCATGGCGAACCCATGCACAATGGAATTAAACACTGCTCAGTCCTGCACCATCCCCATCAGTTGTGGATCAGACCTTTGTGACCCATTGGGTTTTCACTGGCTGATTTTTGGAAGTAGATTGCCAGGCCTTTCTTTCTAGTCTGTCTTAGTCTGGAAGCTCTGCTGAAACCTGTTCAGCATCATAACAACATGCAAGGCTCCACTGATCCAAGGGTGGTGGCTGTACATGAGGTTACTCAGCAAGAAATTGAACCAGGGTCTCCCACATGGAGGGCAAGAGTTCTACTACTGAACCACCCCTCTTATATTGTGCCTGGTATCAATTAATGCTCTATAATTTTTTGGGGGGGAGGGGAGAAGTGTGCTTAAACTTAGTAAAATTTGAAGCTTATATTTAACTTCTGGCCTTTATAGTCTGTATTTTTTTTACTCTCGTTCACAGTTTTCCTGATTCTGCTTCATTATTACTATATACCATTGTTTTCTGTAAATGCTTTTCAATAATATACTTCAAATCCTACGTGGAATCGGTAAAAAAAAAAAGTTCTAAGCTCATTATATATTAATATAAAGCTTAGCTGCCATATCATCAGTATTAAATATTAACATTGGAAAATTTAATATCATTTTATGTTTTTGTGGGTCTTTTATATTCAAGTAAAGGGGCATATTTTCTATGGACACTAGCAGCATATTCATCTTGGATTCAGAGGAACCAGGAAAGATGTTTAAAGGCTTGCCAGCACCATTAATAACCAGTAACAGTTGCCACTGAGTCGATTCTGACTCATGGCAACCCCAAGTGTGTCAGAGTAGAACTGTGATCCATTGGGTTTTTAACGACTGATTTTTCAGAAATACAATGCCAGGCTTTTCTTTCAGGGCACCACTGGGTGGATTGGAATTTCCAACCTTTTGGTTCTCACCCGAGCGCATTAACCATGTACACCACCCAGGGACTCTGCACCGTTAATAGTAAGCTGTATTGTTACCTCTGTGACAACCATAGGCCCTGTTGACACACTCATGAGTAGAGTGTGTTTAGATTTCTCTCAGCTTTTCAGTATCCAAACAAACTACATGAGCAAATAACCCTTTTATGCAATGTAGTATACTTTATATAGATCATGTATGTTTTCTAATTTTCTTCTTTCAAGTCATAATTTTTGAGACTTCATTTTTGAGCTTCTTAGTAGAGGATTTCACAATAACTTTCTTTCTCATCTGTTTCTTATTCACCATATTATGGACTGAATTATGTTCTCCTAAAAGATATGTTGAAGTCCTAACCCCTATACCTGTGAATGTTACCTTGTTTGGGGAGATAGGGTCTTTTTTTTAAGATCTTATCAGTTTATTAATGAGAACATGTTACAGTAGTGTAGATTCTAATCCTATATGACTAATGTCTTATAGAACAGACAGTCACACACAGGAGGAAGACATCATGTGGGAATCCATCTACAAGCCAAGGAAGATCAAGACTCATCCAAGGATACCCACAAAGAAGGATCTTCCCCTAGAACTGACACAGAGAGAGGATAGCCCTGATGACACCCTGAATTTGAACTTCTAGCCTTCAGAGCTGTGAGAAAATCGATTTTATATTCTTCAAAGCCACCCATCTTGTGATATTTTATTATGGAAGCTCTAGGAAGCTAAGAAAAATCCGTTTGTCTCTCCTATTAAGGAGATTCAGAGATTTTTTGAAACTTGACAATTCTCCCCACCTCATTATGTACTAGCTTATAAGGGAAAATCAGCTATCCACATCAGGTTGTGTCAACAATCTGGTAGAAATTACTTTATTTTCCCAGTTGTCCACAGAGAGGAGCCCTGGTGGTGCAATTGTTAAAGCACTTGGCTGCTCTGTGGGAGCAAGATGTGACAGTCTGCTTCCATAAAGATTTACAGCCTTGGAAAATCTATGGGGCAGTTCTGCTCTGTCCTATAGGGTCGCTATGAGCTGAAATCAATTAGACGGCAGGTGGGTTAGTGCACAGAGTATGCAATTCTGCAGTGTTAACAGAGGACAGGAAGGCAGTGACAGTTCTGCGAAAAAACGGAACAGTGCTCCTGGTAAAACAAAACAAAACAAACAAAGATAACTCAAGACTAATTATCAAGAATTTTAAACTAGGGAAGACACTTGGTCTTTTGGAGGACCTTAATCCCTTATATCCTGCTGTGCATTCTCTGCCTCTGCCTTTCTGAAATCCTGTTTCAAGGCATAAGAAACCTCAATTCATAGCACAGAGTTTTGATACTCTTTGGTTTCAGTATTGCAGAAATGTGGGATGGAGGTGAAAGAACATGATTTCCAGGTCTATCAGGCTAGTGTGGGATCCTATGTTTCCAAGTTTGAACTTGGAACCCTTATTATAATTGAGCTATTACTAAAACATTATTATGCTAGTAACTCAGGGTTTGTTGTAATACTATTTGCCCACACTTGTAATATTATTTGCCCACACTTTTATATGTATATATATATATATACATATACACACACACGGTATGTATATAGATATATACATATGTGTGTATATACATATACCCACTCCTCACTTATCGACATGATTAGTTTCCAAAAATCAGATCATTATGCAAAAATCAGTGTTATGCAAAAGTGGAGGATGGCCACATCAAATCCCAAAATGAAGGATGACTACATCATTACATAACTGACGAATTATATCATTTCATAACTGACAAACCTCTGAGAATCATGGCTCAGACAAGTTGACACATAACCTTAACCATCACAGCTAGCATTACTCTTGCTTCACACCTTGGCATTCATTGCTATCAGACATACATTGTCAATGCACAAAATAGTTGGATAACAGATTTTTTACCATTGTCATAAATGCAAAATATCAGATAAGATAGTCAATAAGTTAGGAGTAAGTGTATATATATATAAAATATGTTAATATATTCTTTGGATCTCCAAGAATTTAAAAAATAATATTGTGAAGACTAATAATTTGGGAAACTAACAACCTAACAACCACCATTGACAACATTATTTATATAATGAAAGGGAGTTCGAGGTTTCAAACAAACGACTTACTCAAAGAATCCAACCTGTTTGTTAAGTTGGAAACTGCTTCCCAGTAAAGCCTTTGAATATAATTCTACTAAGTTCTTTATAAAGGACACTGGGAGACCTAACTACCAACAAAGCTTACACAAATACAATATCACCCCATATAGAAAGAGGAAATGAGAAAATTATTGAATGCTTTTTCCCCAACAAGTTCAAGTGATAGACTACCAGATAGTTGCCCCCTTACTTTTTCCCTTCCAAAATTTGTTTAAAACTGTAGCATCAGGAATAAAATAGCTCATAAAAAATTTAATATCATTTGCTATTTTATAGAAAGGAAATTAATTCACATATATTACCACATGGAAGTCCCGAATGGTAAAGCTCTTTCTGGGAAAAGGTTATTTGTAATGACCAAATTCGTCACTGTTTGGGATCTCGTAAAGGTCACAATAGAAAGTTTTCACTTGTTTTAAATAAAATTCTATATTTTAAAAATAAATATGCTTTTCTTCCATTTCATAGAAATATCAACACTGTTTGCACTATAATTTACTTTTTGAGCCTCTGACATTTACCCAGTTGACTGTCTTTCGAGAACAATCTCTTGACTGAGAAGCACTCTAGGTAAGAAAACTGTCAATTACAAATTACAGTTTGATGCATTGCAAAGTGCAGCAACTCTTGAATTTAAAGAATGACCTTGTTAAACACTTTTGTGTCTACTGTCTCTAACTTAAATCTAAAATACAGCTTTTGTATAAATGCAGACCAATTTGACTAACAAAGATAATATCAAGGAAGATGAAAGCCTCAATTAAAAGAATAATTGTGCTATAAAGTTAATAGTAGAGTATTTCTAAGCTCACAAAATGTTGAATCAGATTTGAAATATTTTGGAAGGCTCAGTATTATAGGCTTATCTTGAGGGAAAATATATTTTAGTCATAAAAAGAGTAATTGGAATCATGAATTAGAATAACATGAATGTTCTGTGTGTGTGTAAAATTTGAATTAACAGTGTAGGGATAATATTTTTAATGATATAACATGAGCATGAATGAACATACAGCAAAAGACCTCTTTAAAACTTAAAAAGCAAAGATGTCACTTTGATGACCAAGGTGGGTCTGACTCAAGTCACAGTATTTTCAATCACCTCATATGCATGCAAAATCTGGGCAATGAAAAAGGAAGACCGAAGGAAAATTGATGTATTCGAATTGTGGTGTTGGCAAAGAATATTGAATATACCATGGCCTGTAGAATGAACAAATCTGTCTTGGAGAAAGTACAGCCAGAATGCTCCTTAGAAGAGAGGATGACGAGACTTTGTCTCATTTGCTTTGAATATGTCATCAGGAGGGACCAATCGTTGGAGAAGGACATCGTGCCTGGTAAAGTATAGGGTGACTGATAAAGAAGGGGACCCTCAATGAGGTAAACTGACACAGTGGATGCAACAATGGGCTCAAACTTAGTAACAATTGTAGGATGGCATAGGACTGGGCACCGTTTCTTTCTGTTATTCATAAGGTCACTATGAGTCCAAGCCAACTCAAAGGTATCTAATAACAACAACAACAACAAGTCCTTTGAGTGTAATAAATACCAGACCTGCAGAGACATAGATGAAGGGCACATATATATGTATGATACGGGATATATATATTCAGTAAATAAGTATGTGTGTGTCCGTCCTCATAGAGTGTTCAAATAATTGTATCTTTATATTTTGCTTTTCAATATCCACTGACTGCATTATGATTAGTTTTTTTGAGATCAAATTAATCTTTTACATCAAATTTATGATATACCTCAAATAAGTGGAATATTTTATATTTGTATTTTAAAAATAAGGACTAATTTGCATAATGATACAGACATTCATTTATACCTTCATCATACATTTATTTAAAATTTTTGTACCAATGACCACCCTGACAGGGAATACAGCAGACAGTCCCTGATGGAGCAGGAGAAAAGTAGGGTGCAGAACTCAAATTTTAGTAAAAAGACTAGACTTAATGCTTTGACTGAGACTGGAAAGGACCCCAGAAGACATGGCTCCCAGACCTTCCGTTAGCCCAGAGCTGAAACTATTTCTGAAGCCAATTCTTCAGACAAAGATTAGACTGGACTATGGGAAATAAAATGATACATGTGAAAAGTGTGCTTCTTAGTTCAGGTAGATACATGAGACTAAATGGGCAGCTCCTGTCCAGAGGCAAGATTAGAAGGCAAAAAGGGACAGGAGCTGGTTGAATGGACACAGGAAATCCAGGTTGGAAAGGAGGATTATGCTGTCACATTATAGGGAGAGCAGCTAGGGCCACATAGCAGTGTGTGTATAAATTTTTGTATGAGAAACTTACTTGAACTGTAAACTTTCACTCAAAGCATAATAAAAATTTTTTAAAAAATTGTCAAATACTTATATTAGGTGGTAAACTTTTTTAGTTCAATTATAAACAAGAATTCTGCCCTGTAGAAGGTCCTACTCCTATTGAAAAGAACAAACAGGCAATTTAAATAGAGTGTGAAAAGTGATATAATGGAGCTAAGTTTACTGGGGTATGTGAGAAAGGCAGCTGAGTGGGTTGGCAGTTTAAGGGAGACTTCCAAGAGTATATGATTTCTAAACTACATTCTAGGGGATGAGCAGGAATTAACCAAACAAATGGTGAGTGGGGTTAGAGTATGGAGAAATGGTGTCTGCAAGAGACGGTAGTAGTTTTGCAGTTAAAAGGTAGGTCAAATATAAAAAGGTATGCCACTTGCACACTGTCAGTTCCCTCATTTCCAAAGTATTCCTTAGAAATAGTTTACCACCAAGTCTCAATTTTTCATATGTGTCAGGTTGATGGATTTTTGACAACAATTTTCATAAGGAATTCTCAAGTATGAAACAACACTATATTTCTGATTATGATTTAAGTGCCACAGACTGTCAATATGTTTCTTCTTAAGGGTACCTATATTGTTGTGTTTTGCCAGTTGCAAGAGGAAAATCATAATTTCTCTTTCTCTGGGCATAATTCTATACATTACATACTGTTTCAGAGTACATGATTATCCAAGTCACACACCTGAAATGTGTTGTGATATTATGATCAAAAAGTATGCCTTTTTTCATCTGTCTGTTCTTCCTTGTTATTTCCTTGAACTTTCGCTAGCATCGATGGCATACTTATTAGAATGTTCATCAAACATAGGTTTCAGCACTGCCCATTAATAAAAGCATCAAGCATTCCTTTATAGGCATGATAGGGAGGTTGCTCATCTATCATCAGTGTTTCATTAAGTGGCACAGAGCCAACAGCTCCAGGAACTTTGCCAGCTTTTTGTTTTTGTTTTTCAAGTAGGGTTTCGGTATCATGGAGTTCCCCTCATTGCAAGATCTGTCCAATTTGTGGAGTTACTTGTCTGTGTATCCAAAGAGCACCGCTTGCCATACAGCATGCAGATACTTTGATTAGGATTTCTTTATATCTTTGAACGGATGAGATAATGTAGAAGAGTGTTCTGCTCAATAACCTGTTCTTGTTGCCCAAAAATGGACAAAAAGAAAATGATTCTCAAATTTTCAGTTAGAACTTCCTCTACAAATACTTTCTACAAAAGTTAATCTTTTTATATTATTATTTCATTTGCAAGAAAATGTTCACATGCATTTTCATTAAACTTATCAAAAAGGATGCTTACTGCAGACCAGTTTTTCTAAAATCAATACCTTGAGTTATATCAAGAAACCCTATTTAAACATCTATGTGCTCACTGGACAAACCGCATAATGGGATAGCTACCCAGGAAACCTAATAAGAATAATGCCATATTGAAACAGATCTAGCAAATTGCATGTGTCTGTTCTCTCCAGAGTAACATTAATCACACTTACAAACTTTTATAGAATTCTTTTACATTGGAATGAATCAAATGTTTCCCTCTCCAGTCAGTGGTGGGAAATCAACCCTACTGAACCCACAGGTGATGTCCACAGTGCTTTCTCCATCAGGTTTACACTAAGTAGCAAGGCCACTCCTCCCTGACACCTGCACAATGTACACTGTTTTGGATGTGCTTTGCAGTAGTATCATGTTGTCCTGGAGACAAATCTTCAATCGGGGGTATCCTGATAGAAAGCTGATGCCTAAGTGATAATCCTTCCATCAACAGAGCGGCTGCCAGGCACTCCAGGACAAAAGCTTTGTTGGTGAAACTAGTGAGAGATGTCACAAATATCTACCACTGGTAGGCTTGGAAAGCTGCCAGGAAAAATGTTTCATTTGCCTCTAGAGTCAGTCATTAGCCCATGCATCATAAAATAATTTTTTCCACACCAAGTATCAACCTCAACTTCCACTCCTAATCCTAAAATACTCTTTTTAGGTCTTAGTCTTAAACCTTTACACTGTCAGGTTCGGAAGAAGGTATCAACAATGGGGCTAGCTAGGTCCTGATCCTTGAAACAAAAGCTCCCAATCAAGGCATGCATTATATTTCTTGAAAAACACTTTTCACGTACTATGTATCGTAGGAATTAATCTTAAACAAATAAAGGCACTGAATCTCAATTTTGGTCCATGAAGCTAACTTAAGATGTATGACATAGTCATCAATTTGGGTTGCATGCACTTCAATCATATTGTAATAAATTATAATACTTTGCCATGCTAATTACAATTCATTTAGTGATTATAGTTTTTAGTTTTCTTCCTAGGCAGTTTTCAAAGTTGAGATTTCTTTGTTTATTACTTCAATTAGCACCTAAGAGTTGAGTATCTATTTTATGCCTATTTTTGAATGATAAGCTCCTCAAACACTAGCCTGTTTCTTTAACCTCTGCTGTCTTGCAGCTCCAAGCTCAGGGATTGGCAGGTAACACTGGATAGATAAGTACTTGGCAAATGAATGCAATGTGCCAGAGTCCAGGGATTAAAAAAATTAAAGAAGATTCACTCCTCAGAGTATTCATAGTTTTGTCTTAAGACAGACCAGTACAGGTAGTCCCCCACTTAACGATGTACTTGAGTTTAGTGGAACCACACTTACGACTGTTTTTTTTTTACTTCTTATTGTTAGTGATATGTATTACATACGATGTTACAGTACATAATTTGCCGATGCTATCATTCTCAGATGTTGACTTGCAGATGTTCAATGTTATGATTATAAAGTACTGATAATAAAAGGCAATAATAATAAAAAAATTTTTTAAAAAAATGAGGCATTCGACTTATGTCACAACCAATTTATGACCAAGTCGTAGGAATGGAACCCCATCATAAGTCAGTGGTTACCTGTAAACTGATACAGTTATAAAGTCTATGATTGCCATAATGAAGTTCCACAAAATGGGTGGCTTTAACCTACAGAAATCTATTGTCTCACACTTTTGGAGGCCAGAAGTCCAAATCAACATGTAGGCTGGGCCATGATTCCCCTAAAGTTCTAGGAGAAGATCCTTTCTTGTCTCACCCAGTTTCTGGTAGCCCTAGGCATTCCTTGACTTGTAGATGCATCCTCACATGGCCATCCTTCCACTCTCTGTCTCTCTGTGTCTCGTTTCCTCTTTATAAGGACACGACTCAGATTGGATTACGTCCCACCCTACTCCAGTATGTCCCTGTGTTAACTGATAACTTCCTCAAAAATCCTATTTCTAAAAAAAGGTCACACTCACAGGTGTCAAGGGTTAGGTCTTCAACATAAATTTTGGGGGGACACAATCCGATTTATAACAGGGTTCTAAAAGAAACTGGGACATGAGAAAAAATGGCACTCTGGAGGAGTTGATATTTGAACTGAGTAATATTTAGTTCAATTTAAAAAAATATTTTGAAAAATAAGCAGGAATTAAGGGAAGAATGGGAGAGGTTTAACCATGGAGCTCAATCAAAATGTGTTGAAGGGGTAGAGAAACAAAACCACATAAAGCATTTGGAAAGGGCTGGAAACAGCGATTGTGTATGCTTATGTGAATGACTTTACCTAAAGCTGGAATGATAGGCAAGATCTAGATAATGAAGGTCCTGTGTTTTTAATTGAAGAAATTGGATTTGATTCTGAATGCTAAGGGAGATATCAAAGACCTTTAACAGAAGAAAATACATGGTTTGGACAGCATTTAGAAAGAACACTCTGGCTGCAATGAGGAGTACAACTTGGATATGGTCAGACTAGAGTCAACAAGACCAGTTAGGAGGCTAAGTGTTGTTTTATAACTATATAAGGAGTAAGGTGCTTTTTGCTCATTATTCATTTTTAATTGTTTAATGAAATTTCATTGATATTTGCATTAAAATATTTATTATAAAACCAACATGGAATTTCATTTTAGAATTTCATGGAACCCCATCCTTTGATAATAAGTAACCTTTTTAATTAGTGAACATCAACACTCATTTTTGTTTAATAAAAAGGCAATGGTATATTTTCAAAATTTTAATTAGAAGTGGTGATTAATATACAATATACAGGTTGGATACTAGCTAGCCTTGATGAACATTTTAACTTTAACCAGAGCCATGCCATACTTCTGAATTTTCTTTCAAAGCAAATATAAATAGTGCTTCTTTCAAATTTCTCCCATGAGTAACTTTAATTAGTGATTAGTGGTTATTGCTTGTGGTTTCTGCATCTCCTCTATTAATAAAAGGTCACAAACTAATGATTAAAATGTGCTAAAATGAATTGCCTTCAAGAAATAACTTTTTTGTTAGTGCTCTATGCATGCCGCTCTCAAAAACAAGATGTGGGGTAAGCTGGGAAAATGTATAATAATATATTAAGCTTTTATAACCATTTTTCTTTCTGGGGAGTGAGAAAATATATTTATCAAAACCACATTCTAAGTGTGACAGCACTAGCTTTTCCATTCCACGAACTCAGGGTTTAACATAATGTAAAATGTAAATGATTAGTCAATTCAGGTCAGTCTAAAAGGGACAACAAAGTGACATTTCAATTTAAACAGAACTAGCAATAGCCAACCTTAATCAGATGTTCTAATAAATGAGTTGAGGGACAATATTGTATATTTCTTAAGCCAAAAGAAAACCATTTGCCATGACTCTTATTCAAAAGCCACAGAGAACAATATGTAAATAATCATAAACAGAGTTGAATTGAATATAAATATGTTGTTCTAAGTTGGAGATTTCACTCTATTTTTGTCGTCTTTCAAATATCAATCAATCATTCAAGAAGTATTGCTTAATGCAATTCAAGAACTATTTATATAATTCTTACCATGGGCAAGGTGTCAGGTTTTGATGAGTAAGAAAGGGAAAGAGGAATTTATCGTGTATTTATCCATTCATTTGCAAATATTTATTAAGCTACTATTCTGTACTAGACTCTGTACTAGACACTAGGAATTTCCAAGAAAAGAAAGACTTTGTAAGGAAGAAAGAGAGATATTAATCAAATAATCCCACTAGCAAAGATACATTGACAACTCTGCTAGGCAGAGGTGTATCTAGGGCATGCCAGGTATGGCACATGCCCTGGGCACCACTTGAAGGTGAGGAGTCACCACTGAACAGTTTCTATTAACCTGGTATGGCCTAACATCCTTCCTTAAGCATGGTAGACACAGAGACATAGCTGAGTCGAGGGTGGAAGAGGGCACTTGCCCCTGGGCACGAGTCCAAGGGGGAACCAGATGAGGTGACATTCTGAGGCACCACAAATATGAAAGGCACCTGAGACAGCTGCACAAGAAGGGGGAAGGCATTCCTGCTGCCCCATCGCTGCTGTCAACATCTATTCATCTTGAAATTGGCAGGGGGAGCAACTCAGAGTTTGTCCGTGGGCACTCAAATTGGGAGGGTAACAATTTAGAGATTGCCCCAGGCACTCCTTACTCTTGCTACAGCCCTGCAGGGGTGCAGTTTCAGTGCTTACCATGTTATTGTTGTTGTCAGGTGCAGTCAAGTCGGTTCTGACACACAATGACCCTAGGTACAACAGAACAAACACTGCCAGTCCTGCGGCGTCCTCACAATCGTAGCTATGCTTGAACTCATTGTGGGAGCCACTGCATCAATCCATCTTGTTGAGGGTCTTCCTTTCTTTTGCTGACCCTCTACTTTACCAAGCATGCTGTCCTTCTTCAGCGACTGGACCCTCCAGATAAGGAATCCAAAGTACACTGAGATGAAGTCCCACCATCCTCACTTCTAAGGAGAATTCTAACTGTACTTCTTCCAAGACAGAATTTTCTGTTCTTCTCGCAATCTATGGTATATTCAATATTCTTCACCAACACCATAATTCAAAGGCATCAATTTTTTCTTTGGTCTTCCTTATTCATTGTCCAGTTTTTGCATGCATAAGAGAAGATTAAAAATATCATGACTTGGGTCAGGCACACCTTAGTCCTCAAAGTGACATGTTCACTTTTTAACACTTTAAAGAGGTCTTATGCAACAGATTTGCCCAATGCAATATGTCATTTGATTTCTTTACTGCTGCTTCCATGCGCATTGATTGTGGACATAAGTACATCTTCTGGCACTATATCAGACAGTGTTCCACTGTTATTCATAAGGTTTCACTGGCCAATTTTTTCAGATGTAGACTGTCAGGTCCTTCTTCCTAGTCTGCCTTAGTCTGGAAGCTCAGCTGAAATTTGTCCACCATGGGTGACCCTGCTGGTATTTGAAATACTAGTGGCATAGTTTCCAGCATCACAGCAACACACAAGCCACCACAGTAAGACATACCGACAGACGAGTGATGGGTGCTTGCCAGAGACACTACTATTTTCCGTGGATACACCTCTGCTGCTAAGTGTTATGAGAGAGATACACCATAAATATGTGAGAGGATGTTCTCATTAGAAAGGAAAGGGTAATAGTCCTTGAGGAAGTTATACTTTAGCTGAGGTCTGAAGGAGAAATTGGACTTAACAAATTAAAGAGAGAAAGGAAGAGCGTCTTAGAGAAAGGAAACAGCATGTGCAAACTCCTTGCAGTAGAAGGAACTGTGATGATTACTGTGAAACCAAAGAAGCTTGCTTAGGTGACTGAAGTAGAGAGAGCTTAAGGTAGGAAAACACCTTTGGGAAGTTATTGAAAGATTTTAAGCAGGGCCAAGAGAATTGGGGAAGCCTTTGAAGGACAATACCAAGTTCTTATTTTGAAAATATCACTCTAGCTATCTTGTGGATAATAGATTGGATAAGATTTGAACTAGAAGGAATATTTCAAAGAAATTATGTGATAAAAATATGCATAGCTGTTGTTCAAATTCCTGGGTGTGGTTGAGATTACATAGGAGGAGAAAATAAACTGAGATAAGGAGAAGATTTAGGACTAATTCTTTGAAGAACTCTCAATTTAATCGCTACAGAGAGGAAAGTCAGCCTATCATAGAGACAATTAAGGAGTAGCCAGAGCTGATTAAAAAAAGTTATGTCATAAAAACAAAAAGAAGGGGACTTCCGGCAAAATGGCACTCTAGGAAGAAGTACCACGCCATCCCTCCACAGTAAAGTTCCGAAACACTAAGCCAAATAGAGAATACAACAATCCTGAAACCCTAAAATATCAAATGAAGAGATAAAGAACTCAGCCAAGCACCAAATGGAGTGAGAAAACTGACAGAGAATGGAGAGTCAGGAGAGATTCATGCAGAGATCCCCTATCAGCTAACACAGCACGGATCCGCCATCTTGGACTCCTATCGGAGACCAGCAAACAGGGGGTACAAGAAAGCAGCTTCATGGAGCTTCCAGCCAGAGACAAAACAACCAGTAATTTGTGATATACGCTTTCCTACCCCCCACTCTTCTTCACCCCCACTCTGCCTTCTCTGCTTCCTGTGGCCACAATCTCTTGTCCGGGAAGCAACGGCTGCTTGGATTCCACCCACCTGAACGGGCCAGCTCTCTGAGTGCCATTGGTTGGCTGCTGGTGTTACTTTTTTCCGCTTCTTTTGATTTCTTCCTTACCTCTCACCCCCTGCCCCTCCTTTCGCTCAAATACCTGGCTCTGTGCGCCATCTTTGCTTCTTCCTGAGGGGTTGCGGAGCTCCGGTAATTTGTGATATACACTTATCCACCACCTACCCTTCTTCACCCACACTCGGCCTACTCTGCTTCCCAGTCTCTTGACCAGGAAGCACCGGCTGCTTGGATTCCACCACCCCGCACTAGCTGACTCTCTGAGTGACATTTGTTGGCTGCTGGTGTTGCTTTTTTTCAGCTTCTTTTGATTTCCTCCTTACCTCTCACCATCTCCCCCTCCTTTCGCCCAAATACCTGGTTCCGTGCGCCATCTTTGCTTCTTCCTGAGGGGTTGCAGAGCTCTGGTAATTTGTGTGGAACTGCTTCCCAGTCTGGGTTGCCACGCTGGTGAGATCCCAGGGCTTTTGTTCATTTGTTTCTTTTGAATTCTTTATTTCTTTTCTTTACTTTTCTTTTCTTTTCTTTACTTTTCTTTTCTTTTCTTGTCAGCCCGTTCTAGATAGGAAGTGCTGTGTGGCTTGGAACCTACCCCCTCAGCTTGCACAAAACTGCAGAGGGATCCCTGAGAGCATTTCTTTTTTCATGGGTTGATTTTTGTTGTTGTTGTTGTTTTCTCTCTCTTTTTTTGGGAGCTTTTGTTGTTCTTTTTTTTTTTTTTAATTTGTTTTCTTTTCTTTTCCCTCTTTTTCCCTTTTGGTCTTTCTTCATTACTTAGTTTCTCATCAATATATCGTCCTTCTCTTTCTGTTCCCTGAATACCTGTAGTTGTATACCGCTATGCCTTCTAACCAGGCTGTACTGCAACACCTGAGAACAACTTCCACAGACGTCATAGCCACACTTGTGGGATCCCTGGGAAGTTTGCTGTTCTTTTACCTTTCTGATTTTTATTTATTCATTCTTTTCTTTTTTTTCTTCCTCTCCCCCTTTTTGTTTTTCTCCATTTCATAGTCTCTCATCTCTCCACTCCACAGGCAAGCTCCCCTAGCATTCTTTTTTCACTGTTTGTAAGTTTTCAGCTCCTGTTCCTTTCTCCTCTCTCCCATATCCATCTTTTCTCCTCTCTCCCATATCCATCTTAGCTCCACACATAACAATCTCCCAACTACATACTACCTACCAGTACTATACACTTAACATCACACCACCAAGCAGAACAGGCATGGCCTACTGGAACCTGCCCTGCACTGATTAACAAACAACCGTGGTAGCTGTACTAAGTGCCACAAACAACCCGTCCCAGTTACTCCTCTTGAGCTACACCTGCCCTGCCATACCATAACTGAGTGCCTGACCCTGCCACTTGGAGAAGAAGGCGAAAAGTATAGTGCCCACAGAAGAGCAAACAACAGAGAACACAGAACCCACCTGCTCAGACATAGCCAAATTTTTAAAAAAAGGGATGAAACGACCAAATCTACAATCAATAAACGAGAAAAATAACTACTGAATGACACGAAGACAGCAGACAATATCAAAACTTTTAAAAAACAGGAGAGGATGGTTCCAGTAGGCATACAAAATAAAACACCAGATGACACTCCAGTGGAGGAAAATGCACTAGAACTATCTGACAGGGAATTCAAAATTCTAATACTCAGAATTCTCCAAGAGCTGAAGCAAAAAGCAGACAAATATGAGGAAAAAATAGACAAATTCATAGAAAATACAGACAAAAAATTGGAAGAATTCAGAAAAATAATGCACAAACAAAATGCTAAAATAAATTCACAACTAGAAATTATACAAAAACAATTAGAAATCCAAAAGATAAACAACAAGATTTCAGAAATGGACAGTGTCATACAAGGACTGAGAAGCAGATTTGAAACCGTGGAAGACAGGATCAGTGGAATTGAAGACAAACACTTGGATACACCTATATTTGAGGAAAACTCACAAAAAAAAAAACAAAGAGAAATGAAGACACCCTGAGACTTATGCAGGAGACAATAAAAGCAAAAATTTGTAAGTGATTGGAGTTCCAGAACAGGGAGAAAACAGAAAACACAGAGAGGATCATGGAAGAACTGCTGACAGAAAACTTCCCCAATATCATGAAACATGAAAAGCTGGCCATCCAAGAAGCTCAACGAACACTAAATAGGATAGACCTCAAAAGAAAATCACCAAGGCATATCATACTCACACTCGCCAAAACCAAAGACAAACAAAGAATCCTAAGAACAGCTTGTAAAAAACAAGAAGTCAAATACACAGGAGAAATAATAAGACTAAGCTCAGATTATTGGGCATAAACCATGCAGGCAAGAAGACAATGGGACTCCATATATATAATCTTGAAAGAAAAAGATTGCCAGCCAAGAATAATATATCCTGCAAAACTCTCGTTCAAATATGATAGGGAAATTAGGTCATGTCCAGACAAAAAGAAATTAAGGGAATAGGTAAAAGCCAAAACAAACTTAAAAGAATTATTTAGGGGAGTCCTTTGATGTGAGAACAAACAACTTCAGCTCACAGGCAGAATCTACGACACAGGATCATACCAGCCAGATACCAATCTAGGAAATGAACTCTTGAGGACTATCCAAAACCAAAAGAAATACAGCAGGGAATCAGAGCAGTTAATCAGTAAATGAAAACAACATCAAAGCAATAAAAGAGGGAATAAACGGCATAGGTATAGAACCTTCTAATGGAGAGGAAGGCAAGGCCATACCAAGTAATAACAGACTGCTTCAAACTTAGAAAGATAAGGGTAAATTTCATGGTAACCACAAAGAAAGTTAACAAACATACTCGTAAAAATTAAGAGGAAAAAAAGTCTCAGCAAAAGCAAATCCTACAAAAACAAAAGAAATGAAAAAAAAATCACAAACAAAAGTAACTCAGCACAAGAGAGTA
>NW_004443939.1:20220691-20233332 GCF_000243295.1 Trichechus manatus latirostris | reverse complement strand
CCTCTGCATGAATCTCTCCTCGCTCTCTGTTCTCTTTCAGTATTCTTACTCCATTTGGTGTTCGGCTGAGTTCTTTATCTCTTCATTTGATGTTCTAGGGTTTCAGGATTGTTGATTCTCGGTTTGGCTTAGTTTTTCGGATCTTTGTTGTGGAGGGACGGCGTGGTGTTTCTGCCTAGAGCGCCGTCTTGCCGGAAGTCCCTCTTGCAATCAATCTTACCCCATCTTTGCTTGGTAGCTTGCTTCTTTAATCTCTTTTATATCTCAAAAGAAATAGACTCAAGATACACCCTCCACTAATCCTGTTTCATTAACATAACAAAGACAACCCATTCTCAAATGGGATTGTAACCATAGGAATAGAGGCTAGAATTTACAACACTTTGTTTCGGGGGACACACTTCAATCCATACTCTGGGAAACAAAGTTTCAACCTCAGGAAATAGGATCTTTACCATTTAAAACAGGTGAACCTGGAGCTCTCCCCTACCAGGATGTTACTTTGAGGTTCATGTTCAACAATGCAACAAGCTTAATATACTAGAAGTAACTTTGAATTTCAGTTATTACATTGGGAAAATGAGTTCCCTTCTGCTCTAGCTTTTTCCTTCAACTTTGGGAAAATGAGTTCCCATTTGCATCATCTTTTCTTTCCTCTTTGGGGAACATTTGTTGGGTGCTCAAGTTTTTAGAGGGTCTGAGATCCCACCATCTGAGACTCTGGAAAATTAATAAATTTTATCTAGAACCTGTTTTTCTGTTGAATTGTGTCGACCTTACAAAAGAATTGCCTTATACATTTTAAGAAATGGGGTTGCTTGTTTTGTGTGGTATTGTATAAGCCTAGTTTTTGAGCTGATCTCACAGACTGGTGAATTTGTGGTTTTTGTATTTCATTTTGTTCTTAGATCTTGACTCTAATCTAGAAAGAGTGTTGTGCTGTGTTTCTTTCTTGCCTCAGGGGGCAAGCTTATCTTTACACGAAGTATATCAAAAAATAGAACTTATTTGGCCAGATATTTTCTGGATTAAAAAAGTGCAACTGTGGGTCTGCCAATGTGAGCATGATCTAGTGCCACAATAAAAATATCAACGTAGCTGCACTTTACTTCATTAAACACTGGTTATCGACAAGTGAACCAAAATATTGGCGTTTTCCAAATGATAAATGCTGTATAAATTTCAGAAGCAAAAATCAGGATATATAATGCATTTTAATGCAAAATCAGATATATAAGAGGCATCTGCTTGTTTTAATAAGTCTTGGGACAAGGTTTAAAATGAGGGGGGTTTTTTTGAAATAGAAAGCAGGTTTTCAAAAGTAAGTTTCGAAGTAAGTTTAACCATGGATATTATCAAAGTTTTTGATAGAATCAATGATTTCATTTTTCTCTTTGACATCCAGAGGATGTTAGAAACGTGGAAATGGTGAAGAGGCTGAAAGTAATTCCAGAGTCTTCCAAATTTTCCCTCAATCTGGATCTAAGGAGACAGGAAAAGACGCAAGTTCCAAGTCAGATCAGGAAACACCTACTTTTGTTTTCGCTGGCAAAACGCTTCTGGGAAAGGAAATCGAAACCAAGATTAAAATGAGTCCTTGATAATCTCGAACTGGCAATTTCTGACAGCTTATAGAAGATGAATTGACAGAGTAAATGCAAACCATTTTTTTCTCCCCCTACGTATCAAGAGAATGTCATTTTATCTTAGGCTTGGGAAGACATTGAAGGTCACACGGCTGCTCTGATCATATGATAATAGAAGGTGAATTTATCTATATTCCATTCTCTTTCCTCTGAAATAATTTCCCTTTCAGTAGAAACAGGCATTTAAACATGCCCATGCTGTCATGTCTTTACAATATCTATTTTCATTTTATGATCAATGTATTATTTTTAGAGAGATCACAATATGCATTATAGAAATTTAACTTTAAAAACATTTGGAATCTGCTATCAAATTTATCTTTGCATGGTCTTTAAATAAAATATATACTAGTAAATTAAAATATGAGAAATTATTTGGAATGTCAAACCTACTTAAGAAAAACTTCTTTGCAACAGTTTAAAATTGTCCTTTACTTATAAACAGAAAAGGGCTCAGTTCAAATGATCCTTATGTGTACACCGAAGTAGGTTTGAAGTACCTTACATTGGCAACACTTTGTTAACCATTGGTTTGTATTATGGTAGATACTTGAGAAGATATCAACTCTTTAAAATTTATTTTAAATATCTTAAAAACATTCTAGAATTTGCATGTTTTATGACTTCATTATATCTAAATTAAATTGATAGATTCATTTTCACTATATCATAGAGTAAGAAGAACAATTTTAAAACTGATTTCAAAATTCTGCTATTCTTTTGAAACAGTGTGTAAAATGACAGCTATGAAATTATCATTTCAGATGAAATAATACTCAGTGACAATCTTAATTTAATAATTGTACAAACAAAGCCAATTAAAGAAATGCTTGAATTCATTTTATTACTTTCAACAGCACACAAATTTAATATATTGAAAATTAAAGTTGGAGTTTAATGAAGGAAATCACTTAGATGTAAACAGTAGCCTGATTCTGATGCCTCAGGATCTGAGCAGTCCATCATGCAAAGCCAAGGAAGTTCTGAAAACCACATGGCTCTCAGTGGCCTCAAGGAACTGAAATAGTACAGAAACTTGACAAAGAATCCTGCTTCCCGGAGTTGCCAGCACAGAAAATGGGAAAGGGCCTTATCTTACAGCACTATCATAGCTCTCCAATGTGTCCTCTCGTTGACCAGTTATTTATGACAGGTATGAGGAGAAAAACTATAAAATCTATCAACAATTTTCAAATATACAAATATTCAGGAAATGATTAACAGCATGAATGTATTTACCCACTCGGCATGTTTACATTTGAATAGGCCAACCAAAACATTATGTTCACATTATCAACATATGGAAGTTTCTGTCAGAAGAAAGCAATGACTACACTAACTAAAACCAGACTTATTGCAGTCTCATCAATTCCAACACTACACTTTTCAAAAGCCTGCTTTGGGTTACAAAAATAACATTAGCTGATGGGGAGAGAGGCATTAAAAACTAAACATACTGAGACTTCTTTTAAAATTTATTTAATTTAAAGCAAAATGTTGAAAGAAATCATGTAATTTGCATTTCAGATATTCTGAAAAAATTTAGTCATTTAAAATGTCATGAATACAAGAAAATCTTTCTTTAAAATATTTGTCGATTATTTTCCACTCTTCACCCTCCCTGTTTTTGGCTTCTAGAGTTTCCATACTGTGTGTAAAATCCAATGTAAATTTAAATGCTACCTAAGACTTCTTCTTATCAGATAAAGGGAGTTGAAATGGAAGAAAGATTTAATTCAGGAAGATGTGGAAGAGACATAGTTGTATGTAACACTGGGAAATTAAGATCATAAGGACACACACACACACACAAATTAAATCAGACACTATGCACAGCAGCGGCTTTATATAATCATTTATATATATATTGTTTAAATATACATATGTAATATACATTTTTATATTATACAATGATGTGGGATGCCAATAATGTTCTTGATTGTTGTTAGTTGGCATCGAATGGATTCGGACTCATGGCAATCCCATGTGTGCAGAGTAGAACTGTGCTCCATAGCGTTTTCAAGGCTGTGACCTTTCAGAAGCAGATCGCCAAGCCTGTCTTCAAAGGCACTTCTGGATGGGTTTGAACCATCAGCAAGTAGTTGAGCTCTTAACTGTTTGTGCCATCCAAGGTCTCCACAATGTTCTTGCTTAAAATATTAATTTATCTTATACAATACTATGGTTAGGATCTTTTACTTTTCAACACAAAGCCCTGCTTGACCACCCAGAGAACCAATACCAGAAAGCAAGTTTCACAGACTTCTTGCTTATTATAGAGATACACAGAGAGCTGGGGGGGGATGGGGGGGTCACAATATTTATGAACGTTGGAGTAGAAAATTTGTCTTTTGATTATTTTGCTATGTGGCGTTTAACTCTGTAGAATGTTGCTGACAGGTTAAATAACAAGGAGATAATGAAAAGCCATTTAAAATTAAAACATGCAGTCTGTAGATAATTTTGAGGCAAATATATTTGGCAGTATGGTTTCCAGAAGCCCAAGTGGAGAGATTTATTTAGACCGAGATAGGGGGAGGAGGTTAAGGGAGAATATTTAAGAAAAGGTGTTGGATGAAGTGTTTCTGTGGTACATCACAGCATGAAGATTGTGATTTGGATGAGAACTGTCACCACACAATTTTGGGTAGAGGTAAACTAATTTGTTTTAGTGAAGAAAGCAAAACAAACTCAATGCCCATCAGTATTCTCAGTGCCCTCAAACTAAGAAATCATAAGTCACCAATCAGCGGAGAAAATGGCACTGCTTAAAAGTTAATTGCTCTGTTTTTGTTTGCTACCTATATATATCCCATTCAGAGAGTATCAGTGCCCGGCATATAGCCAGTTCTCAATAAACATTTTATTAATGGATAAATACTATTAATTCATTATCTGATTATTTCCTGATGGCTTATTCCTTTACTCTTGGGTACTACAAGGGGCGGGGGAGGGAGGGTGACACATTTTCCCAACTAGTCCCAAAATAGCATTTTCCAGCTATTTTCATTTGCCAATAATGCCTTATCATCTAACAGACATTGTTTCTGCTCTGTGCTATCTGTACCTAATTTTACTAAAATTTCTATCCATTATCAATTTGAGGAGCCCCATGACATCTTGTGACATTTAGAGATCAATTACTACTAGAGTCAACTACGAAAAGCTTTGTTTTAATGGACCTATAATTTATTGGTATTTTCTATTTTTAGAATTTATTGAGAATATCCAGATTACGATTTTCAATCACAATGCAAAAAAGTCAAAGTCTATTCTCAGAAAATGTTTAAATGGCTCTCTTTCCAAAGAACATATTTTTCTAAGATTTTGTAAATCTGAGAAATAAGAACCATGGACTTCTCTGAGTACAAAGGAAAAAAATGCTACTCAGCTTCTCTTTTAACGCTTTCTATTGACAAAAAACAAAACAAAATGAAAGAAAACTGACAAACAATAACTTTTTTTCTCAGTGAAATCAGGCTCTAAAGATGACAGTCCACATTACTATTTAACAGTTTTCTGTGTGTCTCTGAGAAAACTGACCTCGTGGTTTATAGAATGATTCTCTCATTTGTCCTTGTTGTAAAGGAATATTTGATACCAAAAGTGTGCTCTTTCATAGGCCCAGCTATTGTATGAAATTATTTGACTTTGTTAAGATTTAAACCATATTTTTTTTATTGAATGAGTATTCACATTTACTAGATGTAAACTTTCCATTGTTATGATTTAGAAGTGGCAAGGTGTAGTGAAAAGACAGAAATGGTGGACTTGAAGTAGTGAGGTTTGAATACTGAGTCCAATATTTCATTGTTTTATCAAAAATTATTTATGCCAGGCACTATTCAAAAACTGTTAGTGACACAATGAATAAAAATGAAAACATGGTTTTCTGCCATTGAGGAATTTACAGTCTATTAAAGAATACAAGAAAATAGCAGAGAAATTAAAGTGTCACGTGATAAGTCATATGGATGCATGTTAGAGTTGCCAGACACAATACAGATGATCCAATTTAATTTGAATTTCAGATAAACAAGAAATATTTTTTTAGTATAAGTATAACCCAAATATTGCATGGGAGATATACTAAATATGCTAAATCTTGCAACCCTAGTGCATGTAGAAAATGAATCCAAACTACACTTCCTGTATAAAGAAGCTGTCACTGAGGTTATGACATCTGAGAAAAGACCTATAAGTGAAGAAGTTAGTCAAGTGATGAAAGTGAGTTATAGGTAGAGGGAACAACATTTGCAAATACTGGGAGTTAAAAAAGAGTACAGTGCATTTGTAGGTCTACAGTAAATTCAGTAGGAATGCAAAATGGGAGATAAGCGAGTTAGGCTGGGGCTCAATAGTAAATGGCCTAATTACTATGGTAAGAAAATTTTATTTATCCACAAATAACCTTTTTACTGATTTGTTTTCCTCACTGGCTTACAGTCTGGACTGTAGACCTAATTTAGGAGGGTCAGAGAAAATTTTGGAGTCAATATATACAATGTAAGTGAGACATGATGACTGCACAAACAGGAGCAATTGTATGTTGAAGGAAAATGAGTAAATTCAGAATCTATTTAAGAATTAATATCAATAGAATTTTGTAATCCATTACATGAAGGAAATAAGGTGAAGAAAGAGTAAGGCATAACATCTAGATTTCTAATTTAGCAACTACTAGTATTAAGGCTGAATTTTCTGAGCCAGGAAGTACAGTGTAAAAAATGTACTGGTCAACTTCCAGGCAACATGGTGGTATAGACAGAAGCACCACATCGTCTCTCCACAGCAAAGATCCGAAAAATTAATCAATCCTGAAACCCTAAGCATTAAATAAAGAGATAAAGAACTCAGCCGAGCACCAAATGGAATAAGAAACTGACAGAGAATAGAGAGCAAGGAGAGATACAAGCAGAGGTCCCCTATCAGCTAATGCAGCACAGATCCACCATATTGAACTATCGGAGATTAGGAAACAATGGGTATGAGAAAGCAGCTTCACAGAGCTTCCACCTCCCACCCTTCTTCCCACCACTTGGCCTCCTCTGCTTCCTGCACCAGAGTGTCTTGGCTGGGAAGCACCAGCTTCACCCCAGAGCCTCTTGGATTCCACTCGCCCACACTGGCCAGCTCCCTGAGTGCCGTTTGTTGGCTGCTGGTGTTACTTTTTCCCTATTCTTTAGATTTCTTCCTTACCTATCACAACATCCCACTCCACTCTCTCAAATACCTGGCTCCGTGTCCATCTTTGCATTTTCCTGAAAGGCTGCGAAACACGGCTGGACTATAAAACTGCTTCCTGGCCCATGCTGCCCCACTGGTGGGACCCCTGAGGCTTTTTTTTTTTTTTTTGCTTGTTCTGATTTGTTCTGTTTTGATACGTTTGTTTGTTTTCTTTTTCTCTTCTTGGCTTGGGAGCCCCTTCTAGCCAGGCAGTACTGTGTGGCTTTGGAGCTACTCCCTTGCTCTGTGCACACACGCAGTGGCATTCCTGGGGGCATTTTTTTTTTTTTTTTTTTTTGATTCTTTGTTTTGTTTTCTTCTCTCTCCTTCTTTTTATCTTTCTTCATTTCTCAGTTTCTCATCTCTCTATACTTACCTTCTCTTCCTGTCTCCTGAATACCTGGTGCTGCGTGACACCTCTACACCTTCTAGCCAGGCTGTACTTCACAGCCTTGGAGCAACTTCCTCAGTCCTTGCAGCCACACCAGCAGGATCCCTGAGATCTCTTTTTTTTTTTTTTTCCTGATTTTTATTTATTTATTCTTTTTAATTTACCCTTTTTCTTTTTTTTCTCTTTGTTTTTCTCCATTTCTCAGTTTCTCATCTCTCCACTCCAACAGCAAGCTCCCTTAGCACTCTTTTATGTTTGTTTGTGTGTTTGTGTGTATCTTTTTGGCCCCTGTTCCTCTCTCAACTTTTTCCTCTTTCCCATACCCGTCTTAGCAACAAACATCACAATGTCCACCCTCTTTCCTGTCTACCTGCACCGTGTGCTGAACATCACACCCCCAAGCCAAACAGGCACGGCCTACTGGAACGTACCCTGCACTGATCCCCAGCCTGTCCTGTTGGCCCTAATACTAGCCACAAACAACTCATCCCAGTGACTCCCCTTCAGCTGGACCTGCCCTGCTGTACCATACCTGAGCAACTGACCCTGCCCATTGGAAAAGGAAATGAAAACTATCATGCCTACAGATGAGCAAACAACAAAGAACGCACAGCCTGCCTGCTCAGACATAACCAAATAAAACAAAAAAAAAACAGGACAAAACAAACAAATCTGCAATCAATAAATGAGGAAAATAACTATTAAATGTCCCACAGACAGCAGACGATCTCAAAGCATATACAAAAAAAGAACAGGATGGTTTAAGTAGGCTTCCCAAATTAAATTCCAGATGACATTCCAGTAGAAGAAAAGGCACTAGAACTACCTGATAGGGAATTCAAATCTCTAATATTCAGAGCTATCCAAGAGTTGAAGCAAAAAACAGACAAAAATGAGGAAAAAGTGGAAAAATTCATGGAAAAGGCAGACAAATTCATGAAAAATGCAGACAAGAAAATGGAAGAATTCAGGAAAATAATACAGGAGCAAAATGCTAAAATAAAGTCACAACTAGAAATCATACAAAAACAACAATTAGAAATCCAAAAGACAACTAGATAGTAAATAAGAATGATCTTAGGTGAAAGGAAGGACAGCACACACTACAGGGGAAGCCAGCACAACTGGACTAAACCAAAGCTAAGAAGCTTCCTCAATACAATCAAATACTTTAAGAGACAGAGTAGCAGGGATGGGGGAGGTCTGGGAACCATGCTTTCAGGGGACATCTATGTCAATTGGCATAACAAACCTTATTAAGAAAATGTTCTGCATCCTCCTTTGGTGAGTGGCGTCTGGGGTCTTAAAAGCTTGCAAGTGGCCATCTAAGATGCATCAATTGGTCCCAACCACTTGGAGTAAAGGAGAACGAAGAACACCAAAGACACAAGGAAAGTACTGGCCCAAGAGACAGAATGGGCCACATAAACCAGAGACTTCATCAGCCTGAGACCATAAAAACTAAATGGTGCCTGGCTACCACCAATGAACATCCTGACAGGGAACACAACAGAGGGTCCCTGATGGAGCAATAGAACGATGGGATGCAGAACTCAAATCCTAGTAAGAAGACCAGACTTAATTGTCTGACTAAGACTGGAGGCACCCCGGAAAGCATGGCCCCTGGTCTCTCCATCACCCCAGAACTAAAACAATTTCAGAGGCCGACTCTTCAGACAGGGATTGGACAGGACTGTGGGACATAAAGTGATACTTGTGAAGATTGTGCCTCTTAGTCAAGTAGATACAAGAGACCAAAGGGGCGGCTTCTGTCCAGAGGTGAGAGGGGAAGGCAGAGAGAGTTAGAAGCTGGTTGAATGTTCCTGGGGAATCAGGGGTGGAGGGGAGGAGTGTGCTGTCACAGAATGGGGTGAGCAGTTGGGGTCTCATAACAATGTAGTTAAAAAAAAATTCTGTATAGGAGACTAACTTGAAATGTAAACCTCATTTAATTACAACAATAAAAAAAGAAAGAAAGAAAGAAATCCAAAAGATAACAAGATTTCAGAAATGGACAGTGTCATAGAAAGGCTGAGGAGCAGCTTTGAAATAATGGAAGACAGGATCACCAAAATTGAAGACAAATGCTTGGATACAACTCTGAGGAAAAATCAGAAAAGAAAACGAAGAAAAATGAAGAAACCCGGAGAAATATGTGGGATACAATCAAAAGCAAAACTCTGTGAGTGATCGGAGTTCCAGAACAGAGGGAGAAAACAGAAAACACAGAGAGAATCATTGAAGAACTGCTGACAGAAAACTTCCCCAATATCATGAAACATGAAAAGCTGACCATCCAAGAAGCTCCACAAACCCCATACAGGATAGACCCCAAAAGACAATCACCAAGGCCTATCATAATCACACTTGCTAAAACCAAAGACAAACAAAGAATCCTGAGAGCAGCTCGAGAAAACAAAAAGTCACATACAGAGGAGAACCAATAAGACTAAGCTTGGATTATTCAGAAACCATGCAGGCAAGAAGGCAATGGGATGACATATATAAAACATTGAAAGGAAAAAATTGCCAACCAAGAATAATATATCCTGCAAAACTCTCATTCAAATATGATGGTAAAATTAGGACATTTCCAGATAAACAGAAATTAAGGGACTATGTAAAACCAAACCAAACTTACAAGAATTATTAAAGGGAGTTCTTAGATCTGAGAACAAACAACATCAGACCACAGGCTAAAACAAGGACTGGACTGTACCCGCCACATACCAACCTAGGAAATGAACTCTCAAGGACTATCCAAAACCAAAAGAATTAAAACAGGGAACCAAAGAAGTTAATCTATAAATGACAACAACATCAGCACAATAAGAGAGGGAATAAACAGTGTAGGTATAGAACCTTCTAATGGAGAGGAAGGCAAGGCAATACAAAGTAATAATAGACTGGTTCAAACCTAGGAAAATACGGGTAAATTTCAAAATAACAACAAAGAAAGTTAACTAACCTACTCATCAAACTAAAGAATAAAAACATAAAGTCTCTGTAAAAACAAAACTACAAAAACAAAAGAAATAAAAAAAAAATCCACAAACAAAAGGAATTCAGCACAGGAGAGGAAAAGGAACAAAGAAAACATCAGCACCACAAAAATAACACTACAATGTGACAGCAATAAACTCACACCTATCAATAATTACACTGAATGTAAATGGCCTAAATGCACCTATAAATAGTTGGAGAGTGACAGAATGGATAAAAAAAAAAAAAACAGGATCCAGACTTCCGGGCAACATGGTGCTACAGTCAGAAGCACCACACCATCCCTCTGCGGCAAATATCAGAAAAACTAAGTCAAACAGATTCATACATCAGTCCTGAAACCCTAAGCATCAAATGTAGAGATAAAGAACTCAGCCAAGCACCGAATGGAATAAGAAACTGACCGGGAACAGAGAGCGAAGAGAGATAGATACAGAGGTCCCCTATCAGCAACCGCAGCAGGAATCCGCCATCCTGGACTCCTATAGGAGATCAGCGAACAGGGGGTACAAGAAAGCAGCTTCACAGAGCTTCCAGCAGGAGACAGAACAACTGGTAACCAGCGATATTGGCTTTCCCAACCCCTACCCTTCTTCACCCCCACTTAACCTCCTCTGCTTCCTGCAGCCACAGTCTCTTGGACAGAAAACAACAGCTTCACCCTGGTGTCCCTAGGATTCCACCCACCTGCACTGGCCAGCTCCCTGAGTGCCTTTTGTTGGCTGCTGGTGTTGCTTTTTTCTGCTTTTTTATATTTCTTCCTTACCTCTCACCACCTCCCCCTCCTTTCTCTCAAATACCTGCCTCCAATCACCATCTTTGCTTCTTCCTGAAAGTCTGTGAAACACCACTTGAATGTGAAACTGCTTCACAGCACGTGCCACCACGCTGGTTGGACCCCCAGGGCTTTTTTGTATGTCTGTTTGTTTGCTCTGATTTGTTCTGTTTTGATTTGTTTGTGTGTTTTCTTTTTCTTTTCTCGGCTTGGGAGCCTGTTCTAGCTGGGCAGTACAGCACAGCTTTGAAGCTACTCCATTACTCTGCACAAATGCACAAGGACAGCCCTGGGGTGATTTCTTTTTTCTTATTTTTGTTTGTTTTTTTGGTTTTGCTTTTGAGGTGTTTTGTTTCTTTATTTTGTTTTCTTCTCTCTCTTATTCCCTTTTTTCTTTTTTCATTTCCAGTTTCTAGATTTATTCATTTTTTGACCCTTTTACTTTTTTTTCATCTTTGTTTTTCCTCATTCCTCAGTCTCTCATCTCTCCACTCCAACAGCAAGCTCCCTGAGCACTCTTTTCTCTTTGTGTGTATGTTTATTGGCTCCTGTTCCTCTCTCCTCTCTTTCATCTTTCCCATACCCATCTTAGCTCCACACATCACATCTACCCCTCCTTCCTGCCTACCTGCACCATGCACTGAACATCACACTCACAAGCAGCACAGGCTCGGCCTACTAGAATCAGCCTTCACTGACTCCCGGTCCACACTGTCAGCCCTGGTATGTGCCACAAACAACCCATCCCAGCAACTCCCCTTCAGGTGGACCTGACCTGCTGTACCATACCTGAGTGACTGACCCTGCACATTGGAGAAAGAGGTGAAGAGTATCATGAGCACAGATAAGCAAACAACAAAGAACGCACAGCCCGCCTGCTCAGACATAACCAAATAAAACAAAAAAGCAGGACGAAACAAACAAATCTACAATCAAAAAATGAGGAAAATAATCACTGAATGCCCCGAAGACAGCAGACAATATCACAACATTTACAATAACAGGACAAGATGGTTCCCATAGGTGTCCAAAAGAAAACACCAGTTGGCCTTTCAGTAGAAGAAAAGGCACTATACCTGACTGATAGGGAATTCAAATCTCTAATATTCAGAATTATCCAAGAGCTGAAGAAAAAAACAGACAAAAATGAGGAAAAAATAGACAAATACATGGAAAAGGCAGACAAATTCATGGAAAATACACACAACAAAATGGAAGAGTTCAAGAAAATAATATAGGAACAAAATGCCAAAACAAATTCACAACTAGAAATCATACAAAAACAACAACTAGAAATCCAAAAGATAAACAACAAGATTTTAGAAATGGACACTGTCATAGAAGGGCTGAGGAGCAGGTTTTAAACAATGGAGGATAGGATCAGAAAAATTGAAGTCAAACACCTGGATACAACTCTGTTTCAGGAAAAATCAGAAAAAAGAACAAAGAAAAATGAAGAAACCCTGAGAATTACTTGGGATACAATCAAAAGCAAAACTCTGCAAGTGATCGGAGTTCCAGAACAGGGGGAGAAAACAGAAAACACAGAGAGGATCATTGAGGAACTGCTGACAGAAAACTTCCCCAATATCATGAAAGA
>NW_004443939.1:20170552-20219657 GCF_000243295.1 Trichechus manatus latirostris | reverse complement strand
AATGATGAATCTGTGAAGCATCTTACAACATGGATGAAACTGGAGGACATTATGCTGAGTGAAATAAGTCACAAAAGGACAAATATTGTATGAGACCTCTACTGTAAAAACTTATGAAAAGTTTACACACAAAAATAAACAATCTTTGTTGGTTACAAGGGATAGGAGGGGTGGGGGGAATACTAAATAGACAATAGATAAGTGATAACTTTAGTGAAGGGTAAGACAGTACACAATACTGGGGAAGCCAGCACAACTTGTACAAGGAAAGGTTATGGAAGTTCCATAGACACATCCAAACTCCCTGAGGGACTGAATTGCTGGGTGTAGGGCTGTGGGAACCATGGTCTCAGGGAACATCTAGCTCAAGTGGCGTAACACAGTTTACAAAGACAATGTTCTGCTTTCTACCTTGGTGAGTAGGGTCTGGGGTCTTAAAAGCCTGTGAGCAGCCATCTAAGATATTCCACTAGTCTCACCCCTTCGGGAGCAAGAGAGAATGAAGAAAACAATACACAGGGAAAAGATTAGTCCAAAGGAATAATAGAACACAATTACCATGGCCTCCACCAGACTGAGTCCAGTACAACTAGATGGTGCCCAACTACCACCACTGACTACTCTGACCGGGATCGCTATAAAGGGTCCTGGACTGCGCTGGAGAAAAATGTAGAACAAAATTCTAACTCACAGAAAAAGACCAGATTTACTGGCCTGACAGAGACTAGAGAAACCCCAGGAGCATGGCCCCTGGACACCCTTTTAGCTCAGTGATGAAGTCACTCCTGAGGTTCACTCTTCAGCCAAAGATTAGATAGCCCCATAAAAGAAAATGAGACTAATGGGGCACAACAGTCCAGGGACAAAGACTAGAAGCAGGAGGGAACAGGAAAGCTGGTAATAGGGAACCCAAGGTTGAGAAGGGACAGTGATGACATGTGGTGGTGTTGTTAACCATTGTCATAAAACAATATGTGTACTAACTGTTTAATGAGAAACTGTTCTGTAAACCTTCATCTAAAGTACAATTAAAAAAAAAGAAACAAAATATGCTGGAGGTAGTGACATTATAATGTGGGAAGGTTTGTAAGATATGAAGAGTGTTTGCAATAATCAAGAAATTTCTAATAGGTAGTTGTTTATATGTCAGTGAAGCCAGAAGAGAGATTGGGATTTAAGTAATAGATAATTTATTGTTAGTTCACAGATAAGTGTTTCTCAAGTGTGGTTCCCAGTGACCTGCATCAAACTCACCATGAGTCCATATTAAAACACCTCATCCCTAACCAGATCTACTGAATCTGTATTTATCGTAAGCACCCTAGGTGACTTTTATACACACTGAAGTTTGATAACGTCTGATAGAGATGATGGATGAAGGGGACGTACCTAGACAGTATCACTCAGGGATAGTATAGTGTGACAAGAGTACATATTTAGAATGATGTGGATACCACCAACAGAAAGAGAGTCCCTAGGGAAACTTTGAAGGAGATACCAAAGAAGCCATGAAAAACAGGTGAGAATGTTGTCGGGGAAGCCAAGGTTATAGAGTTTCAGATTAAAGCTTACAAAATACACAGTACTGAAAGTTTGCTTTTTCCATTAGGCTGTATGCTCATGATTAAGACAGATTGTTTAATCTCTATCTTTAGCATCTAGCACATAAGAAGTACTCATTTTATGGTTGTTTAATGAATGAATGAAAATGTTTAATATTGGTAATGGCAAACTACGCTCTTTGCCATAAACAATACTCTTCTCTGAACAATCTTTACTGAGGGAGGAGATGCATTATAAAAATAACTTTGTAAAATGCCCTATTAAATACCTAAGGTGAATGTTGTTTTCTAACTAAATTTTGTTCATGTGTAAGCATTATTCTAGAAAAGATGGTTATTTGTGCACATATATATTTATATATACATATATACATAAATATTTTTGGACTTAGATTCTCATAGCATTTGAGTTGGCAAAAATTGTCAAGTAGAGTTCTGACTAAAATAGAACTATCTCTTTAGTTATTATTCAGTACAATAAGAAATCATTTAATAAGATGCTAATATGATTCCTTTACAGTGATTTATCACAACTCATGATTTCCCCTCTGTTATAAATCTTCACATCAGAGATAAGTAGAGTATAGCAGCCTTTCAGGTGTACATTAGATAAGTTGGCACACATAACCCAAGGCTCTATATTTTAAAACACTCTTGCCAGGATTCAATTTTTAAATGATAAAAAAGAAAGAAAAGGAAAAGCATAAAATAGCTCTACATATTATATCTCTGTCAGTATATTAATGCAACTAGCCTTTCATCATCCTCCAATTCTGCTCTGACTTGGTCACTCAGTCCTGTTTAATTCACCACTTCTATTTTAAAATCCCTGTGTACCTTTCCTTTACCCACTGAAAATTTAATTTGTATTTATCTCCATTATTTAGGACATAAAATTGTAGCATACAACTATGAAGTAATTACAAGCAGGCTATGAAATTATTGCAATAAATATTCTAGGTATCACAAGGAAAGACCTCTTGTGCAGGAAAGGAATATTCATGTAAATGGAACTTCCCCATGTATTAGTATTTCAGTCAAAAGAAATGACTTTTTCCCCCTCAAGAGGAAAGACTGCATCTGCATTTAAATGGAAAGATGAGTTCTAATTCAGATTTCAGCTACTGGAATCAACAAAAAGAAATCAGGTGTTGGCTGAAAAGTTGCCTTTAAAGTTTTGTTGAATTATACGTACAAGAAGATTTTGATCTAATCAAATGCATCAAATTAATCCTTCAAATGGCATTTCTAGTCTATCTTTAATTTAATCTAATACCTGCCCCCAGTATCAAGTAATTAAAAATCTCATCTAATCATTCCAACTAATCTTATCTTTATATGCTTATTTTAGATTTCAGGATATAAATAAAAACAATGCGTCTTTCAAATAGCATTATATATGAATCTTGATTGCATGTATTTTCTTAACATAGATCACTAAAAAGTCATCTTGTAGAAATGTGAAAAATAGTAATAAGAAGTTACATGTGAAGAGCCTCATATAATAAGATGCCATTTTTGTTTATGTTATTGTTATATCTACTTCAAACGCAAACCAGATGTCAATTTGTAGTTTATCCCCAACTCATAAAACTTTCACAAGAATGTGAAATCCATGAGGGATGAAATATTGTCTATCTTGTTTACCACCTCATCTCTTGCCCCATAAGAGAATTCAGCATATTTCAAGCACTCCGTAAAAGTGAACTTTTGAGAAATGAATCAAGTAACTAATAGCTAGCTCAGAGTTTTCCAAGAATTCAAAAAGTTTAAATTAACATTGACTCTGGTAATTCACACATATTAAGAATCATAAATAGAAGGGACTTTACAAAAAAAAAACAGTTAACTGAGTATGTGTCTGCCTCCCACATAAGAGTTGGAAGTGACTTTATATCAGAGGTAACATTTTGTTAATCTCCATATTTTCAGCGTCTGGTACAAAATGCTGAACACGTGATATACCAAAAACCATACCAAATCTGTTGTCGTTGAGTCTATTCCAACCATAGAGACCCTATAGGATCGAGTAGAACTGCCCCGCAGGGTTTCCAAGGAGCAGCTGGAGGATTCGAATTGCCAACCTTTTGCTTAGCAGCTGAGCCCTTAACCACTGCGTCACCAGGTATTTAAAAAAAAAAAAAAAAAACCTGTTGCCATCGAGTCAATTCCAACTCATAGCAACCCTTTTGGACAGAGTAGAACTGCCCCATACAGTTTCCAAGGAGCGCCTGGTGGATTTGAACTGCCAACCTTTTGGTTAGCAGCTATAGCTCTTAACCACTACACCACCAGCTTTCCCCACTAGGTATAGTGCTCAATAATTCCTGATTGAATCACATTGGACATTAGTGACTGCCTCTTCTGAACTCCCATGTCTGGAATACATACTGCATAATTAAGCTTTCACAATCTTTGTGCATGCTGTTCCTTCTCCCTGGAATGCTCTCCCCTCCATTCTTCACTTGTTGTTAGGAGCCTTTGAGTTGATTTTTTCACTCATAGTGACCTCATGTGACTGAGTAGAACTGCCCCATAGGATTTTCTAAGCTGTAATCTTTACGGAAGTTGATTGCCTGGTTCCCCATCCCCACCCCCAACACATCTGCTGGGTGGTTTTGGACCACCAACCTCTCAATTAGCAGCTGAGCACCTAACAATTGCACCACCAGGTCTGCTTACTCTTCACTTGGTTAATGCCTAATTATCCCATATCAACTCTGGCATCCTTTGGAAGAGACAGTCTCTAAATGCTGTACTCGTTTTTCACACTGTAAGGTTGTTTCTGAGAAGGGAATGACCATCCAGCTCTATTCCCAGCCCTGTTTGTATCTATGTGAGGCCAGTGACTCATTCATAACAATGGAGTGTGAGCAGAGCAATATGTAACTTACTGGAGAAAGTGGTTAAAAGCAATTATGTCTCCTCCCACTCTTCACTATTTAAAAGCTGGATTCAGAGGGTCTGAGCTCTTAGGTAATTCATGGGCCACAAGATGAAAGAATTTTATGTGTTTGAGAAATAAATGTTTATTGTGTGAAGTTATTAAAGAAGTTCGCTGTCATCTTAGTTATCTGTTGATGCTATAACAGAAATACCACAAGTGGATGACTTTTTACTTTCTCACAATTTAGGAGGCTAGAAGTCCAAATTCAGGGTGCCAGCTCTAAGGGAAGGCTTTCTTTCTCTGTGGGCTCTGGAGGAATGTCCTTGTGTCTTCTGAGCTTCTGCTCCTGGGAAATCTTCACATGGCTTGTGATCTCTCTTTCCCAGTCTCTGCTTCTCTTCCTTGCTTATGTAATCTCTTTTGTATCTCAAAAGAGACTGACTTAAGGCACACCCTACACTAGTCCTGTCTCATTAATTTAACAAAGACAACTCATTCACAAACTGGATTATAACCACAGATGTAGAGGTTAGGATTTACAAAACATAATTTTGGGAGACACAGTTCAATGTACAACATCTGCCCTTTAGCCCTCCAAAATTCATGTCCTTGCAACATGCAAAACACATTCATCTCATCACTTCATCCCGAAATCTTAAATCAACTCCAAGTTCAAAATCTCATCTTTTGAATCATCTAAATCAAATATTAGTGAGACTTTAGGCATATTCCATCTTGGGGCTACATTCCTCTCCATCTCTGAACCTGTGATATCTAGACTACAAGTTATCCATTTCCAAAGTACAGTGGTGGAACAGGCACAAGGTAGACATTTCCTTTACAAACGAGAGAAATTCTGGGGAAAGAAAGGATATTAGGCATCAGCAAGCCCAAAACACAGCAGAACAATTCACATTAGCTTTCAAGACTTGAAAATAATCCTCTGTTCTCTGAGACCATATAGGCAATGACACTTCCCTACAGACTCTGGGTATTGGCTATGTTTTCTGGATTCTGGGTGGAAGCCCCTCAGCCCTGGGCTTCAGCTCTACTTGCCAGGCCCACTGGGAAGGGAACTCTGCTCCCTTGGCTTTGGGTAGCTCCATTCTCCTAGTGCATCTAAGTGGTGACCTTACCCCCTTGGTCCCAGCAGGCCCCATTCTTCTGCCCTTTAGGCATGAGCTCTGCCCCTCATCTTTGGGCAGCAACTCCATCCTCTTGGCCAAACTGAATGGCAGCCCCACACTCCAGAACCAAGTTGGTGAAGATCTGACACTTTGAAACCTAAGCTGCCCCTACCCTTTGACACCCCAGCGGCTATGGCTCCACCCTGTGAGGCTGAGGCAGCTCTGCTTCCCTTGCTCCTTCCAACAGTTCTGCTGATCTCCAAGCTGCTCCAGGGTTGTTTTTCTTTTCTTTTATTTTATTTTATTTTCGAACGACAGATATAGCTCCTTTGGCCTGTAGAGTTCTGTCTTAGTCATCTAGTGCTGCTATAACAGAAATACCACAAGTGAATGGTTTTAACAAAGAGAAATTTATTTCCTCACAGTTAAAGTAGGGTAAAAGTCCAAATTCAGGGTGTCAGCTCCAGGGGAAGGCTTTCTCTCTCTCAGCCTTCTCATCAGTGTTCCCCCAGACTAGGAGCTTCTTGGCACAGGGACCCCAGTCCAAAGGACGCGCTCTGCTCCTGGCACTGCTTTTTTGATGGTATGAGGTCCCCCTGTCTCTCTGCTCACTTCTGTCTTTTATATCTCAAGAGATTGCCTCAGGACACAATCCAGTCTTGTAGATCAGGTCCTGCCTTACTAACACAACTGCCACCCATCCTCCCTCATTAACATCATAGAGGCAGGTTTACAACATACAGGAAAATCACACAGTACCAGGAATCATGGCCTAGCCAAATTGATAAACACATTTTTGGGGGGACATAATTCAAACCATGACAAGTTCCAAGAGGCAGACAGTATTCTCTCCTTTCCTTCTTTCTCTGTCCCCTTCAGTCTAAGCTGATGGGTTTTCTGCTGTGGTAGTTGGTTAGATCCATCAGTCACAGGCTTAATCTCTTCAGCAAAAGACTGGGTAGTCACAACGTTGATAAAAATTCTAGGACATGTGTCCTTAGTTCATACACAGAATTTTCCAAATCTTTAAGTTTTGCATTCATTTTGCACAGTTCATTTTTAAGTGCATCTCTTTCCTCTCACATTTTACTATAAGGGAATAGGAGAAACCATGAGGCCCCTTTAAGATCTTGCTTAGAAATCTGCTCAGCCAGATACCCAAGTTCATCACTTACGAGTTCTACCTTCCACCAAACGTTTGAACATAATTCAGACAAGTTCTTTGCCACTGCATAAAAAGCATTGTCCTTCCTCCAATATCCAATTACATATTCACCATTTTCTTTTAAAGCCTCACCAGCAGCACATTTAACATCCACATTTCTAGCAACATTCTATTTCTGGTACCATATGTAGTCTCTAAGATGATAGAGACTTTCTCTATAGCTCACCTCATTTCCTTCTGAGCCCTCAGCAGAATTGCTTTTGACATCCATAATTCTACCAACAGTCTCTTCAAGGCAACCTAGGTTTTTACTATTAGGCACCTTAAAACTCTTCCAGCCTCTACTTATTACCCAAACCAAAACCGCTTCCACATTTTAGATATGTGTTAGAGCAGCACTCCATTCTCAGTACCAAATTTTGTCTTAGTTATCTAGTGTTGCTATAACAAAAATACCACAATTGGATGGCTTTAACAAACAGTAACTTATTTTCTCACAGCTCTGGAGGCTAGAAGTCCGAAATCAGTGTGCCGACTCAGGGGAAGGCTTTCTTTCTCTATCGGCTCTGGAGGAAGATCCTTGTCTCTTCTGAGCTACTGCTCCTGGGAAATCTTCATGTGGTTTCCCTTCTCTCTTCCCCTGTCTCTGCACCTCTCCCTTGCTTAGTATCTTTTATATCTCAAAAGACATTAACTTAAGACACACCCTACGCTAATCCTGTCTCATTAACATAGCAAAGATAACCCATTCCCAAATGGGGTTATAACCACAGGCATAGAGGTTGGGATCTAAAATATATATTTTTGGGGAACACAGTTCAATTCATAACATCTGTTGTTACAGCAGCTAGTGTTACCTTAACTGATGCACATCTCATTTTAGTCCCTCTTATAAAAGGAGATTTAGAAAGTAAATCAAGCTGACCTGATCAGAGTGTCCCTCTACAAGGGCACTCTGCATCACTGGAATTGTAACTGGAAGGAAATTTCCTCTTAGGAAGAGTGTTATATGTGGGTGGATGGACTTTTTTTTAAAGCTGTCTTAGGTAGGGGGTGAGGTGGGTCAAATAGTAAATACAATGGCCTACAAAAATGATGGGACTATTAATTTCATTTTTGTTCTGGTTTTTGGAGGGAATACAAATTTGAGGTCAGAACAATACAGAGACCAAGTGCTGTCCTGGGCTATCCTTCCCACACTGCCGCTGTGTAGTGTTCAGTCTTAAAGCAAATTTAATGTTGAATAAACACTTTAAGATCGTCTGTTTGAAAGCATGCCAAATTTTTGGCCTGTCAAAGCATTCATTTGTCTAATTTTGGCCATAGTTCTGAGGTATTGTTGCCATATCTATCATACTATTACATATACTGTATTTTAATGCAAATAATGAGTGCCTTCTGAGTTTGTTTTACGAACTGATCCCTCCTCCCTCAAGGTATTTTCCTAAGTGTCACTATGCCAATTATTTTTTTACATGTTACTGAAAAAAATCACAGCACACTTACGAAAATACCTCACCAGGGGAGAGAGCGGTTGGCAAACAAACACAGAAAGCACACATTATTCGAGTAAAAATACAATACCCTCAAGTGCATTTTGTAACAGTGCAAGAAACAAATTTATAATCAGCACATTACCTGATACATAGTGGATTCTGAAATATTTGTTAATTGATTATCCGAACAATGGAGATCATCTGTTCTACTATTTTAAAGGTGATTGTGAAGTCTCCTAACCCTTGTTGTCTCAATTATTCCAACAATCATGTATCTGAAAACTGCTTATATTAAGATCAAAATTATTTTTTTCATACTCATTAAGAATACACATTCAGCTGCAACTCAGAAAATGATTATATTTCATTTTACCATCATCATGATAGAAACTCTGGTGAACGTTCTGCTGAGAGCATCTTTAAAAAGAAAGGCACAGAAAATGTTTTATCACAATTTATAAATTACAGAAATTTAAGAAATAGTTCTCAGGCCTACCAAGTTTAACCATATACTCTAATTTAGGTATAGAAATGTGACTAGCCATCTCTAATGTAGGTATAGAAATGTGACTAGCCATGTTAAGAAGTAGCCTACTAATTGTCAAGCACTGTGCCAGGGATTGCTGTTGTTAGGTGCCATCCAGTCGGTTCTGACTCATAGCAACCCTATTTACAACATAACAAAACACTGCCCAGTCCTGTACCATGCTTACAATCTTTGCTATGCTTGAGCCCATGGTTGCAGCCACTGTGTCAATCCATCTCATTGAGGATCTTCCTCTCTTTCACTGACCCTCTACTTTACCAAGCATGATGTCCTTCTCCAGGCACTAGTCCCTCCATATAACATGTCCAAAGTATGTGAGACAAAGTCTCGCCATCCTTACTTCTAAGGAGCATTCTGGCTGTACTTCTTCCAAGACAGATTTGTTCGTTCTTCTAGCAGTCCATGGTATTGTCAATATTATTCACCAACACCATAATTCAAAGGCGTCAATTCTTCTTCAGTCTTCCTTATACATTGTCCAGCTTTCACATGCAGATAAGGTGATTGAAAATACTATGGCTTGAATCAGGCACACCTTAGTCCTTAAAGTGACATCCTTGCTTTTTAACACTTAAACAGGTCTTTTGCAGCAGATTTTCCCAATGCAATACGTCACTTGATTTCTTGACTGCTGCTTTCATGGGGGTTGATTATGGATCCAAGTAATATAAAATCCTTAGCACCTTCAATGCTTTTCTCCATTTATCGTGATGTTGCTTATTGGTCCCATCGTGAGGATTTTTGTTTCCTTTATGTTGATGTGTAATCCATCCACTGAAGGCTATAGTCTTTGATCTTCATCAGTAAGTGCTTCAAGTCCTCTTCACTTATAGAAAGCAAGTGTCATGGATTGAATTATGTTCCCCCAAAATATCTTTCAACTTGCCTAGATCATGATTCCCAGTATTATATGATTATGTAATCTGATGTGATTTCCTTATGTGTTGTAAACTCTGTACTATGATGAGGTTATACTGATGACGTCTGCAAGATTGGATAGTGTCGTAAGCCAATCTCTTTTAGACATAAAAAAGAGAAGCGAGCAGAGACACATGGGAACCTCACACAACCAAGAAAGCAGTGCCAGGAGCAGAGCGCATCCTTTGGACCTGAGGTTCCTGCTCTGAGATGCTCCCAGGCCAAAGGAAAACTGATGCATCACAAGTAACTTCTTCCAGAGCTGACAGAGAGAGAAAGCCTTCTCCTGGAGCTGATGCCCTGAATTTGGACTTGTAGCCTACTGGACTGTGAGAGAAGAAACTTCTCTTTGTTAAAATCATCCACCTGTGGTATTTCTGTTGGAGCAACACTAGATGACTAAGACAGCAAGGTTTTGTCATCTATACATTGCAGGTTGTTAATGAATCTTCTTCCAATCCCGATGTCCCATTCTTCTTCATATAGTCCAGCTTCTCAAATTATTTGCTAAGTATACAGATTGAATAAGTATCATGAAAAGATACAACCCTGACATGCATCTTTTCTGATTTTAAACCACTTGGCTTCCTCTCTTTCTGTTCGAATGACTGCCTCTTGGTCTATGTACAGGTTCTTCATGAGCACAGTTAAGTGTTCTGGGATTCCCAGGGAGTTTCTGGTTAGGAGCTGAGCATTTAACTGTTTGTGTCACACAGGGGGCTAAAGTCACAAAAAGAGAGGTCAAACCAAGTTCAGAACATACGTTAACTTGACTTCAAAATGCTTGCTTTTCTCACAACCCAGTTTTGCCTTTCTTCGAAGCCAGAGAGTAGGAAGCAATATATACAGGGCTTATTATATGATCTTTAGAGCAATAAATAGGCCTTTTTCTGTGGACTGCTTCCACCCCTTGTTATCTGAGACCTTGAGGAAATGACGTATTTCCTCACTTAGTTCACCTTAAAAATAGTAATAGTACTTGCTTCATATGGTTTAGTGAAATTCAAATGAATCACTTTAAGTAAAGAGCTTGGTATACTTCATTTTACCATATAAACTATCAATATATGTTAGCCATAATTAGTATAATTTCCTGAAGGTAATTTATGAACTTCTAATTAAACTCTATATTCAAAAGATTTCTATGTCCTTTAGGGTTGCTATGAGTCAGAATCGACTTGACGGCAACGGGTTTAGTTTTTTGTTTTTTGGCTGTGGTAATGAGGACCTACACTCTTGAAATGGGCCCACACAGATCTATACAGAGGTTAAAGGTATTCAAAGTCAGCGGACCGCTGATGCCTGTGCCTAGGCAAAGGAGCTGTGCTTACCTTGAGCATCTGACTACTCCGCCATCTTGGCCCCACCCTCTGATTACCACTTTTACTAGGACAAACTTGTTCTGGTAGGTTGAATAAGTTGTCCAAATATTTGGCGGAGTAGTCAGATGCTTCCTGTGGTCCCTCTTACAACAAACACCCAAAAAACAAGTGAATCGATTGTATATGACAATCTAGGAGCCCTGAATAACAAAGGCAAAGCTGAAGAATCAGACTGAGTGGCAGGGGGAGGGAGAGATGGTTCGGAAACAACAAGGAGTTGCTAGAACTGACCCAGTAGGAGCCAGAACCCTTCAGGCCAGATTGGCTTGCATGCATGATGAGGCAAGCAGTGGCGCTTGGGAGGCATTTTCCACGTCAGGAGAGACCCAGTGGCAGAGAGTCTACTCGAGCATCCAGAACCAGTGAAAAGCAGCGGGTAATGGGCAAAAGATAAGTACTTGTGTCTGACCTACCACAAGGATCAAAAAACACCAGCTTTGGGAAAAACCTCTCTCCCACTTACCTGCCCCCTCCCTGCTCTGCACTGGGTCGCGGGCTGGTTTCAGCAGTTGCTGAGTCCCCTGGGCTAGAAGTAGGAATCATCATGTGCCCTGAGCCATTCTCCCTGTCTTTGAGAGGGAACAAATTAACAAACAGGAAAAAATAATCTACCGGCTCCCCTAAGCCGGGAACTCAAGGTAAGCACAGCTCCTTTGCCTAGGCACAGGCATCAGCGGTCCGCTGACTTTGAATACCTTTAACCTCTGTATAGATCTGTGTGGGCCCATTTCAAGAGTGAAGGTCCTCGTTACCACAGCCAAAAAACAAAAAACTAAACCCGTTGCCATCAAGTCGATTCTGACTCATAGCAACCCTAAAGGACATAGTAGAACTGCCCCATAAGGTTTCCAAGGAGCGCCTGGTGGACTCTAACTGACGATCTGTTGGTTAGCAGCCATAGCTCTTAATCACTACACCATCAGGGTTTTCCATTACCACAGCACAACAAGATATATACCTGAAGCCTAACTTCAACTGTGTCAGCTATATGGTGAAGTGGCAGGTTCGTGACATTTGACACTGCTCTGCCCATTAAGCAGGGTCTTTACCTACCCACATCAGGGGCATGAGGACTGGTGGCTCCACCCATGCCACCTTGCCAACCATGACAGGGGTCTAAGAATAAGTAGTGCCTCCCAGTCCTTACAGCCAACAGCACTGGGTGTTCATAGTCTGTCTGCAAAAACCACCTACCTACGTGCTCTAGGGAAGAGGGACACATTTTCCTCCTAGTCACTCGGGGGCAGCCTTCAGCCCCCTGCCTTGCTCAGCATGTGACCCTGTACTGCAATCAGATACCTGTGCCTACACCAATCACCTATGCCTCTCTAGAACTGTAGGTGAGAGCCTGCACCACACACTTGATGACCGACTACCTAGACACCTGAGCTGAATTCATACAAGAAAAGTAAACAGGCTTCTGGGCTCACATACCTAGTAACAGATCTAATCACCTGGTGACAGGATGTTAGAGCTTCAAAGGTGCCAATAATCAAACTAGTTCACATGAGCAGCCTATTTGGGTATATCAAAACAAAACAAGAAGCTAGGACACAGTAAGCAAACATAAAATAAATAAATATAATAACTTATTGGTGACTCAGAGACAACAGTCAATATCAAATCATATAAAGAGTCCATGATGGCTTCAGCAAGCTCCCAAAATAAAGAATCAAGAAATTTTCCAGAGAAAGAGAATTTCTTGGAATTACTGGAGGTAGAATACAAAAGATTAATATACAGAACTCTTCAAGAGATCAGGAAGGAGATCAGTTAAAACACAGAACAAACCAAAGAACACAAAGACAAAGCAATAGATGAACTTAAGAAGGTTTTTCAAGAGTATAAAGACAAATTTAACAGGCTGCAAGAATCCACAGAGAGACAGAAGTCAGAAATCCAGAAGATCAATAGCAACATTTCAGAATTAGGCCACTCAATAGAAAGTCATAGGAGCAGAATTGAGGCAATGGAAGTCAGAATTAGTGAGATTGAAGATAAAGCACTTGACAGCAACTTATTTGAGGAAAAATTAGATAAAAGGATTTTAAAAAAATGAAGAAACCCTAAGAATTATGTGGGACTCTATAAGAGGAATAACCTACGAGGGATTGGAGTACCAGAATGGGTGAGTAACAGAAAATACAGAGAGAGCTGTTGAAGATTTATTGGCAGAAAACTTCCCTAATATCCTGAAAGATGAGAAGATATCTATCCAAGATGCTCATCAAACCCCAAATAAGGTAGATCCAAAAAGAAAGTCACCAAGAAATATTATAATCAAACTTCCCAAAACCAAGATAAAGAGAGAACTTTAAGAGTGTCTATGGATAAACAAGTCATCTACAAAGGACAGTCAATAAGACTAAGCTCAGACTACTTAGCAGAAAGCATGCAGGCAAGAGGGCAATGGGAGGACATATATAAAGCCTTGAAGGGAAAAAATTGCCAGCCAGTAATTATATATCCAACAAAACTGTCTCTAAAATATGATGGCAACATTAGGGCATTTCCAGATACAAAGAAGTTGAGCAAATTTGCAAAAACCAAGCTAAAATTAAAAGAAATACTAAAAGGAGTCCTCCAGTTAAAAAATTAATAAAATCAGATAACAACCCAAGACTAGAACACAGGGCAGAGCAACCAGATATCAACCCAGATAGGGAAGTCAAAAAAATAAATCAAAGCTAAGCCACTGAAAATCAGAAAACAGTGATGTGAATACGTAAAATATGACAACATTAAAACAAAAAAGAGGGACTTAAAAAATGTAGACATAGATTTTTCATATGGAGAGGAAGTCAAGGCAACATAAAGGAATAAAAGACTAGTTTAAACATGGAAAAATATTATGGAAACACAAAGGAAACTAACAATTCTACAAATCAAAATAAAAAAAAAAGAAAAAGAAAAAGACTCAGCAAATACAAAATCAACAATAGTGAAAAAGATGGAGAGAAAACACATAAAGAAAAACAACTCAGGACAGAAAATTAAGTGGAACAAAGAAACTGTCAACAACACACTAAAAAAGACTTCAAAATGACAGCACTAAACTCATAACTATCAATAATTACACTGTATGTAAATGGGCTAAATGCACAAATAAAGATACAGAGAGTGGCAGAATGGATAAAAAAACACAATCCATCTATATGCTGCCTACGAGAGACACACCTTAGACTTAAAGACACAAACAAATTAAAACTTAAAGGATGGAAAAAATTATACCAAGCAAACCACACTCAAAAAAAAGCAGGAGTGGTAATATTAATCTCTGACAAAATAGACTTTAAAGTAAAATCCACCACAAAGGATAAAGAAGGACACTATACAATGATTAAAGGGCCAATACACCAGGAGGACAGAACTATAATAAATACTTATGCACCCAACAACAGGGCTCCAAAATACATGGAACAAACTCTAACAGCATTGCAAATAGAGACAGACAGCTCCACAACAACAGTAGAAGACTTCAACATACCACTTTCAGTGAAGGACAGAACATCCAGGGAGAAGTTCAAAAAAGAACAGAATACATCATCAACCAACTTGATCTCATACCCATATACGGAACACTTCACTCAACAGCAGCCAAGTATACTTTCTTTTCCAATGCACACGGAACATTCTCCAGAATAGACAACATATTAGGCCATAAAGCAAGCCTTAACAAAATCCAAAGCATCAAAATATTACAAACCAACTTTTCTGACCATAAAGTCATAAAAGTAGAGATCAGTAACAGAAAAAGCAAGGGAAAAAAATCAAACACATGGAAACTAAACAACACCTTGCTCAAAAACTACTGGGTTACAGAAGAAATTAAGGATGAAATAAAGAAATTCACAGAATCAAATGAGAATGAAAACATATCCTATCAGAACATTTGGGACACAACAAAAGCAATGCTCAGAGGTCAGTTTATAGCAATAAAGGCACATATCAAAAAAGAAGAAAGCACCAAATTCAAACATTAACCCTACAACTCAGACAATTAGAAAGAGAGCAGCAAAAGAAGCCCTTGGGCACCAGTAGAAATGAAATAATAAGAACTATAGCAGAATTAAATGAAATAGAGAAAAAGAAAAACAATTGAAAGAGTTAACAAGACCAAAATCTGGTTCTTTGAAAAGATCGACAAAATTGGTAAACCATTGGCCAACCTGACAAAAGAAAAACAGGAGAGGAAGCAGATAACCTGTATAAGAAATGAGATTGGTGGTATTACAACAGACCCAACTGAAATTAAAAGAATCATAATAAAATACTATGAAAAATTGTACTCTAATAAATTTGAAACCTAGAGGAAGTGGACAAATTTCTAGACACTCACTACCTACCTAAACTAACACAACCAGGAGTAGAACAACTGAATAAACCTATTACAAAAGAAGAGATTGAAAAGGTAATGAAAAAAACTCCCAACAAATAAAAGCCCTGGCCTGGATGGCTTCACCTGATAATTCTAAAAAACTTTCAGAGAAGAGTTAACACCACTACTACTAAAGGTATTTCAGAGCATAGAAAAAGATGGAATACTCCCAAACTCATTCTATGAAGCCCGCATAACCCCGATACAAAAAACAAGTAAAGACACCACAAAAAAACAAAATTACAGACCAATATCCCTCATGAACATTGATGAAAAAATCCTCAACAAAATTCTAGCCAGTAGAATTCAACAACATATCAAAAATAAATAAATAATTCACCATGATCAAGTGGGATTTATACCAGGTATGCAAGGATGGTTCAACATTAGAAAAACAATCAACGTAATCCATCACATAAATAAAACATAAGACAAGAACCACATGATCTTATCAATCGATGTAGAAAAGGCATTTGACTATGTCCAACACACATTCATGATAAAAACTCTCAGCAAAATAGGAATAGAAGAGAAATTCCTCAATATAATTAAGGGCATTTATACAAAGCCAACAGCCAACATCATTCTAAATGGAGAGACTTTGACAGCATTCGCCTTGGGAACAGGAACCAGACAATGATGCCCTTTACCACCACTCTTATTCAACACTGTGCTGGAGGTCCTAGCCAGAGCAATTAGGCTAGAAAAAAAAATAATATAGAGCATCCAAATTGGTAAGGAAGAAGTAAAGCATCTCTATTTACAGATGATATGATCTTATACACAGAAAACCCCAAAGAATCCACAAGAAAACTACTGGAACTAATAGAAGATTTCAGCAAAGTATCAGGATACAAGATAAACATACAAAAATCAGTTGGATTCCTCTACACCAATAAAGAGAAATTGGAAGAGCAAATCACCAAACAATACCATTTACAATAGCCCCCAAGAAGATAAAATACTTAAGAATGAATCTGACCAGGGATGTAAAAGACCTATATAATCAAAACTACAAGGCATTACCAAAAGAGACCTGCATAAGTGGAAAAATATACCTTGCTCATGGATAGGAAGACTCAACATTGTGAAAATGTCAGTTCTATCCAAAGCAGTATACAGATACAAAGCAATCCCAATCCAAATTCCAACGGCATTTTTTAATGAGATGGAGAAACAAATCACCAACTTCATATGGAAAGGGAAGAGACCCCAGATAAGTAAAGCATCACCGAATAAGAAGAACAAAGTGGCAGGCCTCACACTACCTGATGTTAGAACCTATTATACTGTCACAGTAGTCAAAGCAGCCTGATACTGGTACAATAACAGATACATAGACCAATGGAACAGAATTGAGAATCCAGACGTAAATTCATCTACCTGTGAGCATCTGATACTTGACAAAGGCCCAAATCCATTAACTGGGGAAAAGACAGTCTCTTTAACAGATGGTGCTTGCATAACTGGATATCCATCTGCAACAAAATGAAATAAGACCCATACCTCACACCATGCACAAAAACTAACTCAAAATGTATCAAAGACCTGAACATAAAATCTAAAATGATAAAGATCATGAAAGAAAAAATAGAAACAATGCTCTGAGCCCCAATACATGACATAAACAGAATACAAAACATAACAATACACAAACACCAGAAGAGAAACTAGGTAACGGGTAGCTCCTGAAAATCTAACACTTATGCTCATCAAAAAACTTCACCAAAAGAGTAAAATGACAACCTACAGACTGGGAAAAAAATTTTGGCTACGACAAATTCAATCAGCATCTAGTGTCTAAAATTTACAAGATACTGCAAAACCTTAACAACAAAAAGACAAGCCAATTAAAAAATGAGCAAAGGATATGACCAGGCACTTCACCAAAGAAGACATTCAGGCGGCTAACAGACACATGAGGAAATGCTCACTATCATTAGCCATTAGAGAGATGCAGATCAAAACTACAGTGAGATACCATCTCACCCCAGCAAGGCTAGCATTAATCCAAAAAACAGAAAATAATAAACATTGGAGAGGTTGTGGAGAGACTGGAACACTTATACACTGTTGGTGGGAATGTAAAATGTTACAACCACTTGGAAATGGATTTGGCATTTCCTTAAAAAGCTAGGTATAGAAGTACCATATAATCCAGCAATCCCATTCCTTGGAATATATCCTAGAGAAATAAGAGCCGTCACAAAAATAGATATATGCACACCCATGTTCATTGCAGCACTGTTCACAATAACAAAAAGATGGAAACAACCTAGGTGCCCATCAGCAGACGAATGGATAAACAAATTATGGTATATTCACACAATGGAATACTACACAGTGATAAAGAACAATGATGAATCCGAGAAACATCTCATAACATGGATGAATCTGGAAGGCGTTATACTGAGTGGAATTAGTAGCAAAAGGACAGATATTGTAAAAGACCACTATTATAAGAACTCAAGAAAAGCACAGAAGAAAACAGTCTTTGATGGTTACAAGGGTGGGGAGGGAGGGAGATGGGTATTCACTAACTAGATAGTTGACAAGAATTATCTTAAGTGAAGGGAAGGACAATACACACTACAGGGGAAGTTAGTACAACTGGACTAAACCAAAAGCTTAGACTTTTCCTGAATACAACCAAACACTTTGACGGGCAGAGTAGCAGAGGTGGGGGTCTGGGGACCATTCTTTCAGGGGACAACTGGGTCAACTGGCATAACAAAGCTTATTAAGAAAATGTTCACCATCCCACTTTAGTGAGTGGCGCCTGGGGTCTTAAAAGCTAGCGAGTGGCCATCTAAGATGCATCAATTTGTCCCAACCCACCTGGAGCAAAGGAGAATGAAGAACTCCAAAGACACAAGGAAAGTAGTAGCCCAAGAGACAGAAAGGGCCACATAAACCAGAGACTGCATCAGCCTGAGACCAGATGAACTAGATGGTGCCCAGCTCCCAACAATGACCTCCTTGACAGGGAACACAACAGACAGTCCCTGACAGAGCAGGAGAAAAGTGGTGTGCAGAACTCAAATTCTAGTAAAAAGATCAGACTTTATGGTGTGACTGAGACTGGAGGGACCCCAGAAGATATGGCCCCCAAACTCTCTGTTAGCCCAAAACTAAAACCATTCCAGAGGCCAACCCTTCAGACGAAGATTAGACTGGACTATGGGACATAAAACGATACTCGTGAAGAGAGTGCTTCTTAGCTCAAGTAGACTAAATGGGCAGCTCCTGTCCTGAGGTAAGGTGAGAAGGCAGAGGGTCAGGAGCTGGTTGAATAGACATGGGAAATCCAGAGTGGAAAAGAGGAGTGTGGTGTCACAGTATAGGGAGAGCAACGAGGGTCACATAACAAGGTATGTATAAATTTTTGTGTGTATGAGAGACTAACTTGAATTGTAAACTTTCACTTAAAGCACAATTAAAAAGAAAAAGTGGTAATCAGAGCAATAACTTTCCTCAAAATTTGGCTCAAAGGAAAAAGTAATATGAATAATTTTAAAGTGTTTTCTGAATATAAAATATCACATAATGCTAAGCCATCAAGAACAGTCTTGATTTTTAAGAGTGCATGTTTCTATTTCTAATAGCTATCTGCTACAGTGATTATCAGGAATAGTAAGATGATGGATTAATTGATTGATTGATTGATCACTTAGTTATATTAATCTAGAATTGGAAAAAATATGATCTTGTATCTCACCTGAAAGACATCTGCATCAAATCCTCCTCCACTTTATACTGTAAAAGTGTGCTTATGTTAAAGTGCCTCATTTACAGGAAAAAATAGCTCCCTGCCAAAAAAGAGAAATGTAACATAATTACTCTTGGCTTGGAAGCCTACTATTAGTTTATTCAGTGACTTTCCCAAATGGTACTGGGAAAATTTGACATGAAACATTTTTGTTAGAAAAAGCATCTTCCAGCTTATGTATAATATGGACACAATAGAAAAATATGAGTGGTGGGAATAAGCCTACATTTAACAGTGACAAACTACTTGCCACATAAAATCCTTAAATTTTAAGCCCTTGCTTCTATTTTGGATTTGTAAGTATACAGAATATCGCAACACTTTTTGAGATCAAATCAGTGAGATCTCTTCTTTAAGAATATATGGCTGGTTCTGTAGCCACTCACACCTACACAGATAGGACAACAAAAGGACACTTCATTCAAGGGTGGAGCAAGTGAAGCACGGAAGGATCAGAACCTATAAATGACCCAATCTCTAGAGTGATGCATTTTCAGTCTAAAATGAGAGTAAGGTAGCTGAAGAACATGGGGACAGTTTTCAAAGGCAATATCAAGCAATAAATGCATTAACATGAGCTTCTTATAGTATTCCTGATAAACGTATTAGGCTGTTAATATAGCAGTTCATGGTTCAAACCTGTGCAAGGATAACACCCCTTTTTGGCGGTAGTACAAACTATTAGAATTTTAGGTTCCATGGTAAAATAACCATTGTCTTACATTCTGTTTTGTCACTTGCTAATTATGACTTTGGGAGTTAACCTCTCCAAGTCTCAATTTCTTTATTTGTAAAGAGAAAATAAATAATAGTAACTAATTCTTAAATTATGAGAATTAACTGAGAAGATGATAACATTTTCTCATGTGGATGATATATATTAATACTCATTGAAATAATTGTGTCATGACAGACAGGCAGAGGGCGCAGCTTGGGAACTTGGTAGCTGCCAATGCGGATCCATTACAGGAAGGTTAAATGGCACATCAGTGGGATCCAGCAATAGGTCTTTAAAGTCTGGCAAGTGCAAAAGTCCTGTTTGCCTTACCAAAATGGGGACTTGTGTTTCAGGGAACACAGCAGAAGGCCAGTTATCAGAAATGGAGTCATATTCACAGCACAAGCAATTGCAAAAATGATTTAGAAGTGCCTTTATCTTACAAATAATAGAGTAAGTGTTGGGGCCAGGATTTCAGCCTAGTCCAAACAACATATTCCTAACTATTCTGCTCACTGGAACAAAATGAAAAACTAAGACAACCTAGTGATGAAATTACAAGGATAACATAGTAAAGCCAATAACACAAGTCTAGCATGTAGCTAACCAGTAATCCCCATTTGGAAAGTAAGATATGCTTAAGAGTTTTAGTCATCTGAAAGCTCAAAAAGATACTAACAGTGATGTATATCAAGCCAGAAAATAATAATAAAAACAAAAATCTACACCTACTAGTACTACTACTTCTGCAGCAGCTACTGTTACTGTTAATAACAATAATAATTATTATAATTATAATGTGATTGGTAACACTACAAGAAGTATATTGCCAAAAAAAGAGAGGAGGAATGTTAGTTCTACTTGCCTCCATTCTTCATTCTGGTAGCCACATTTAAAAGAGAAAATTAACAAATGAATAAAGACTAAAAGCCATTCGCTATAACGGTTAAAAGCACCTCACATATTGCTTGAAGAAGATTTAACATGAGTGTATGTTTTGAAGAACTGTTCTAATGAACAAGAACTAACCTATTTTGTCTTACTTCAGGGAGAAATCTAGGACTAATAAGTGAAAACTAAGGAAATAAAGAATTAGAGGTGACCTAAATAAAAATTTTCTTTTAATGAAGGCTTTCCAAAAACTATAAATAATAATAATAAAACCTTGCTATCAGTGAGTAAACTTTCATTTCATTTATTCAGGTTGACGGTACAAGATCATCTGGCATGATAGAGACAGGGCATTAGAGGAGGATGACAGAGAGGAGATACGGGGGATCTGATTTTATGACCTCTCTCTAACTTGAAGTGTTATTCCCTAATGTAACTGGGCAACATTATTTATCCACTTAAATCTTTAATATTGTGAAAGCACAAAATTTCAGCCACTGAAAATCCTATGCAGTACAGTTTTACTCTGACACACAGGAAGTCACTATGAGTCAGGACCGACTTGACAACAATCGTTTTTACTGGTTATAAAGTACTTTACAACAACTCAGAGGAGCATATTGGAGTCTCAACTGATCACTTCCTCATTTAGAAACACTTTCTTGAGTAGGTTTTCAGAAAACCACATTCCCTGTATTATATTATACCACATCATCTTCCCCCTTTTGCATCTTTTGCTGGAATCTTTTTCTGGTCCTGAACTCTAAATTTTGGAGTGCTCTGGGACCAGTCCTTTCGTGGTGCCCATTTACATTTACCCTCTAAGTGGTCTCCTTTGCGCCCATGACATTTATTCCCAGTTACACACTGATGACTCCCAGTATATCTCCAGTCCCTCCCTCTCCCCTGAGCTTGTTTGAGAGCTGCATTGGGTGCTATTATGCATTTCAAAGACAGCACTTTGAAACAGAACAAAATTCTTTATTTTTCCCAAAACCAACCCCCGTTCCTGTCCACTGCCAGTTTCCCCTCTTCTGAATTGGCATCACTGTTTACACAGTTTCTTTAGCCCAAATCTCAGGGATCATTCTTCATTCTTCTCTATCATTGCTACATCTAATCCATCAGCAAATCTTGTTTACTCTGGCTTCAAGTCAAACTCTAACTGCAAGTTTGTCTGGTAACCTCCATCATCATCCTTGTGAAGTCACGGTCACCTCTCATGCTGGTTATTGCAGTAGGCTCCTATTTCTTTCTTTCACTCTTACCCCCCGTTGTCAGTCTTCCACACATTAACCAGAATAATCTGTAAAACATGTACTTCAGATTATGTCAAACTCCTGTTCAAAAACTTTCATGGCCTACGATGATCTATTATAAGTGTGAAATTTAAACACTTTATCATGCTCTACAAGACCCCATGTTCCTGCTTATTGCTCTGACCTCTTCTCATAGCACTCTCTGTCTTATTCTTCTCTAACCATACTGGTCTTTGTTGTATTCTTTCTGTCCTCCATTTGGATCTTTGCTCAAAGTCATCACTTCAGAGAAGTCCCTGATGATTCTTTAAAATAGCACACTGCTGCCAAGCCCCTATTCTATAAACTGCATCTCTTTACCCTTCTTCTTGTGCCTCATAGCACTTATCACTACCCCAAACAATACATTTAATTGTTAATTGCTTTCTTTCCACCTCTTCCACTAGAACACTAGAATAGAAGCTTCATTAAAAAATGAAGATTTCATTTTTGTGTTTGTTGGTTTTAAACACTACTGTGTGCCTAGAGGCTAGAAGAGTGCTTAGAACATAATGACAATAAAGGAAGGAATTAAAAAGTAATAAGAAATTTGGTGTTACATAAATTCATACAGATATGAATGTAGATATTAAACAAAGGGTTTATATTAATGAAAAATGAGGATCCATAAAGCATTACCTTCACCTTTGATAAGGTGCCATACCATATTTCCAAGGATGGACTTACAGTGTGAGATTTTGAAAATCCACTCCTCTGACTATCAGAGACAGTGAGTATCACCCTTGTTGACAATCAATCTGTGATATTCCCAACAGAATAGAACAGGAAAAGACCACTTTGCAACCACAATAATATCTAAACATCCCCTTTTTTCACTAACGTGAGTGATTGCTGCTTCTTTACTAATGAAATTTAAGCTCTGTTTTAATCATGACAATCCCTTGGATATAAATTTTTAAGACACCCAATCACTGTATTACCTCAGTTTTTGAACGCATCCAATTCAGAACTGGTTCTTAAATCCCCAATTCCCTTTTAGAATCATCCAGCACAAGCTCAAGCCTTTAAGAGGCCCTTCTCTATACTTTTTCTGAGAGTCTCCCAAGTTCCTGTGGATTTTAGTCTCCCTGCTGAAGCAAGCTAAATAAAATTGACTTTGATTGAGTAGGAGTGTGCTCCTGGTAGTCTTTGGCTGGTGAGCTTTGATAGAAGTGGAGATTCTACCAAAATTCAGCCAAGACCATAGCTGATGCAGAGGGTGCATCCAACTCAGTAATAGTGTGTACATCTGACACTTCCTGTGAATTCATCTGTATGAGGCCAAACTGCCTGAGACACAAAACAAGATAAGTTTGTTCTGAATCCGGTCTCTAAATATTTCACTGAGCCTTATAGCTTTAGATTCACTTTTGATTTCTAAGCTTTTGAATTCTGATCAGATTATATTTCATACCTTGTGAAATTTGAATTTTAGCATTGCTCATGCTGTCTGTCTGATTCTATAATTTCTTGCATGTTGTTTGCCTGTAAAAGGAAGTTGATACTGAGAAGACAAACATATGGCCAATAAGTCTATCTGGGAACCAACTCCAAAGACTGACAAGTTCAGAAGGTCTCATTAGACTAGTGTACTTTAGATAAACTGGCATGTGGGTCATCTTTTCAAAACTTGGTAAGAACTTCCCTAAATCTTGTCTTTGTGTCTGTTAGAGCTACTATAAGTTCTTTAATGTTATTTCATTCACACTTCTCTCTAACCAGGATGATTTCACTTTGGTGAAACGCAATTTGCAGTGTTAGTGGACACTCTGGAGAACTTCTAAATATGAACAAGATTGTTCATTTGAGAGAACCTTAGAACAAAAGGAATAAAATCCTGACTATTCAATTGTATTCATTCCTTAATTCATATGAGGAGGCTTTCAAATGCAATCTCAAATCTGATATTGCCTCTCTAAAAGACTCACTAGAAATGGCCAACAAAGAGACATATTCATTTCCACATTTCCTGTTTGTATTCCACCTTTCCTCCATCTCCGCCTCCTCCAGCAACAAACCTAATTCAACCTCCATGAACTTCCTTTCTCCTTTGTCCTTCTTTCTTCTCTTCCCAAAAAGTCCATTAAATTTTAAGCTGCCCAGGATGGAGATCCCAATATTTCCTGGTACACGGACTTCAAATTGCCATCATATACATATCTCTGTGACATTTTTAAGGACTTCCCAAACTTCAAGAAAGAAAGAGTTATTGAAAAATTCATGTTTGTCCTGAATACATACACTTAAGGCCTCCCTGACCTCTGTCAAATAGTACAACTTTTGATGCTGCCAGGAGACACAAAATCTTGGTTGAAAAATGTTAGCAGGACCATAAAAAAAGATTTAAAGGTTAATGATATAAACTTCATTGAAATAGAATATCTGAGATCACATGAGGAGTTGTTGTTACTTGCCATCAAGTTGGCTTCAACTCATGGTGACCTTTTGTATAACAGAATGAAATGGTGCCCAGTCCTGTGCCATCTTCATGATCATACATTTGACAATCCCTTTTTGGAGCTATATCTCAGGTTTTTCCTGCCAAAATAAATTGGACCTTGATTCAGTCTTTGCAAACAGCAAAATGGTGAATCCATAGGAGACTTCATGGATGGTGCAGTGGTTGAGAACTGTGGCTGCTAACTGAAAGGTCCACAGTTTGAATCTACCAGCTGCTTCTTGGAAACCTTGGAAACCCTATGGGACAGTTCTACTCTGTCCTATACGGTCGCTATGAATCAGAATCAACTCGATGGCAGTGGGTTTTTTTGGTTTTTTTTTTTAGATAATATTCAGCATTAGGCCTGGATACAGACATTCTCCACCTCCCTCTCCAACTTTTATTTTAGATGGCCTACAACAAGAAATTGCAGATCTGATACGTAAACAAAAGTTTGGATGACAGATTTCTCCATTATACAAACTCAGCCTGTGGTTGAATAAGTTAAAGAAGCTTTAGACAGGGGGAAAAAAGAATCAAACTGAATGAAGCTGAAAGGAGAACTGCCATACCATTAAGAAACAATAAAAACCCCATTCTCTATAAAACCTCTGTTTGTTTTACAAACAGAAGGGACACTGGAAAAGCAATTCCCTCATTTTAATAAAAAAGTAAAAAAAGAACTAAAAGCCTCTGTATGTTATGAAGGGGCTCCAAGAGAGACCCAGTTGTGGTCGAGTCAAATCCTACTCATGGCGAATCTATGTGTGTCAGAGTAGAACTGTGCTCCGTAAAGTTTTCAGTGGCTGATTTTTTGGAAGTAGCTCTCTAGACCTTTCTTCCATGGCTCCTCTGGGTGGATTCAGATTTCTAACTTTTCAGTTAGCAGCTGAGCAAGATAACCTTTCGCACCCCCAGGGTCTCCAAGGAAGATAAAAAACCTGTTGCTGTCAAGTCGATTCCAATTCATAGTGACCCTATAGGACAGAGTAGAACTGCATCATAGGGTTTCCAAGGAGTGGCTCATGGATTCAAACTGCTGACCTTTTGGTTAGCAGCTGTAGCTCTTAACCACTACGCCACCGCTCAATATCCAATGAGTCTTTTAAATAACCAAGGAGAGTTATCTAATAATAAAGGAACAGAAACAAACCCTACTAAATGGCATGAGAGCAACTCTGACAACTTCACCTGCCACCAGTTACTCTTACCACTATGGTTATGCTACTCTTTGGAATCGTCAGACTACTGGTTAGTAAATTTTTCAGATACCTTCAGAATCTCCCCCTCAACCAACTTTCAGCAATAACTCTCAGCCCTTTCATGAGACAACTTTCATTTCTTCTTTGTGATAACATTCAAACAAATTTATTATTAAGAGATTTCTTTGTAAATGGAACTATGTTGGGGAAATATAATTAAAATCAAAATCTACTCCCAACCCAGAAAGCCTCTCCACACAAATAGAAGAGAAAGAAAAATTTTATTGTTAAGTAAGAGTTCAACCAGAATGTAATGCATCTCAGGCAAGCCACTAAAGAAATTGCAAAGACATGAAGAAAGTTGACCCTTTATATAGCTAAGTGGACACAACCTATTACATTAATATTTTCAAGAGAAAATTGCTAATTTTCTAGTGTCTTTATGGTAGGATACCTGAAGTTTAGCTAATCTCCTTCCAGGAAACTGGTAATTAGGGGTATGATCTTACTTTATGATTACATTTGAAAAGAGAAGGCTCCCAGATCCTTGAGGAAACATTCTTGATTTACATACTTTTTAAAGAGATAGAGAAAGAATTTACAATTACAAATCATCTAACGTGAATTTTGAAAGAACATGGGAGGAGGGAAGCCTCTTCCCTTATTTTTAACCTGGAGAATTAAAACCTATTATTTTCAATTTGTATTTGTCCTCACAACTATCAAATCATATGTTTGTCAGATGGACTATTACCTGAAATATCTGACATCTGTTGCATGCTTCATACACTAGTAGTTCAAGTGGATGTCTTTTTTATTATTTTTATTATTATTCCTGTGTACTAAAATTGAGGAATTGCTTGCGGTCCCTGACTTCCACTGGGCCAAATTATCTACTGGTATCTTAAAAATATCAGAGGTTGATCCTATCTACGTAATACATGATTTATCTAAGTCTTTACCCAACTTTGCCCAATATCCTTTGAAGGCCACAGAAAGTGAAGGATTGTTCTATTGTGGAAGATCACCAAAAAGGGAATCTTTTATTCCTTGCCCAAACCAAACTTGTTGCCTTTGAGTCAGTTCTGACTCATGGAAAGAAACCCCATGTGTGTCAGAGTAGAACTGTGCTCCACAGGGTTTTCAAGACAGTGACCTTTTGGAAGTAGATTGTCAGTCCTTTCTTCCAAGGTGTCTTCAGTTGGGTTTGAATTATCAACCTTTCAGTTAGTAGTAGAGCACTTAACCATTTGTGTTACCCAAGCCATTGCTGTCAAGTCTATTCCAACTTATAGTGACCCTACAGAACAGAGTAGAACTGCCCCAGAGGGTTTCCAAGGCTCTAATCTTTAAGGAAGCAGGCTACCACATCTTTTTTTGGCAGAGCGGCTGGTGGATTTGAACCACTAACTTTCTGGTTAGCAAGCAAGAGCTTAACCACTGCACTACCAGGGCTCCTTTTATGTTACCCAAGTACTCCTTATTCCTTGCCCAAGTCCCTGTAATACTCTTGCATTGCTTGTACAAAACAAACAAAAAATAGCTAATAGCTGTTACAACAACTAGACTTGTGCAAAACCTTAGTGTTATAAACAAAAGTGTATTCCCTTATTTCCCAGTGGTCCTAAACCCAAATATAATTTCATTTTTAATATTACTCAGAGTCATCTATTTTGCTATGGTGGACCTGTGCTATTTTCTTCTACTGCCCTCTAGATCTGAACAGTCAATATTTATTTGCCCTTTCATGAGAAAACTAATAATATACCAGATCTTTTATACAAGAAGTCTATTGTACATCAGTTGAGGCATTGGTGGTTCAGTGATAGAATTCTCCTCTTCCGTGCTGGAGACCCTGATTCCATTCCCAGCCAATTCACTTCATGCACGGCCACCACTCCTCTATTGCTGTGATGGTGAACAGATTCCAGTGGAGCTTCCAGACTAAGAAGAAAGGACTGGCGAATTGAGGGTGCCAACTCCATGACAGCTAACACCAGAACTAGACATAAAGGATTTATAGAAGCCCTCCTCTACTTCTCAAAGTCAAGAGCTAAAGGATCTAAACTTTTCTTTGACAGCCTTTGTATACAATGCAGATAATCTTTTGTGAATCCCAAAAGACAAAGTTCTGAGACTGTTCCCATCGATTTATTAATAGCATTAATCCAGAAAGACATAAAGCTTCCAAAGAGAAACTGCAATTCTGCCAACAAACGTTCATTATTTAGAATATGACATATTCCAAGAAAGTAAACCTTTAATCTCTGAGAGATTACAAATTTCTAGAATTTCCCTAGATCAATTTGAAAAGGCAACTGCAGGATTTTTATGATTAGCTTGCAATTAAAAGCATTGCATGTCCAATTATTCAGTTAAAAGCACTGCATTTCATTTATGTAACTTAACCAGTTCTTCAGGCCTTGAATTTTCCTGCGGTGGAAAAACATGAAAAAGTCTTTTATAAGTTAAACTAGGTCAAAGGTCAACAACTCCTAACTTTAGGATTACCTAATTATCACATAGTCTTTCTTTTTTCAATGTTTTTGAATATATTTTTAATACTCTGGGCAGACATAGATGTAATTTAATGGTATATCAAATGAACTATATTACCTTATCAAAGAGCTATAGTAGCAGCAACAAAGCTTGTGGAATCTTCAGCAGATTTAGTTCTGGAATCCCCATTAAATTTGTTGATTCCCCTTGCTGTGCAGACAGTTATTGACAGAGAAGACTAAGAAATTCTCAGTTAGTTGGCTTACTTCCTATGAAATAGTGTTGTTTTTCCTTTTTAAATATCATTATTCATTATTGTAACTATAAAATCAGCAACTTTCCTCCCCTTAATAAGAAATGAGAACCCCATTGTTTATCTACTATTAATAAACTATCTAAGCTTCATCCATACCTTCTTAACTTCATCTGGAAACCCCTGATTTCATTTTGCTTTTGTACATATCTGAGAACAGATTCTGGATACTGTCAAACAGGCTATGTCGTCTCATATCTAATTTACTATTAGAATATGAGGCCTCCCAGAAATTAATTCAGTTCAAATGACTGAGTTGATCACCCTCACTTAGGTTTGCCAGCCATTTGTTAGAAAATTTACAAGCACACCACTGACCTATTATAAGGAGTCCCTGGGTGGTGCAAATGATTAAGAACTCAGCTACTAACTTACAGGTTGGTGGTGGTTCAAATCAACCCAGAGGTACCTTGGAAGAAAGGCCTGGAGATCTACTTCTGAAAGATCACAGCCACTGAAAACCCTATGGAGAACAGCAGCTCTGCTCGGAAACACATGGGGTTGCCATGAGTTGGAACCCATGAGGGTAAGTGGCCCTACTCTCAACCTCGTGAACCCCAAGAGATATCCCAAGATTTAAAAGTAGATCATTTTAAAATAGAAATCTGAAGTTTGACCTAGCATCTCTCCCTGCTTATCTCAGCCACTCACTAACTCTTTTATTCAGTAAACAAATATTGCTTTAGCATACACCCTGTGCCATTGTTGAAAGCTTCAGAGTATCTATGAAGGGAGTACTTAGAGCTAAAGGATTATCTTGAAGATATGTTTGCTTGGCAAGGACTCTAGTTTTACTTGCTGGTATGTTTATTTGGGGTAACTGAGAGTGTCTAATAACAATTATGGAGGACATTATGGTAGTGCTACATCTTCTCTTCAATCCACTCATCAGTGTCAACAATGTGTGTGGCTCTAACTAGGTTTAGAAAGGAGAACCCAACAGAAATGGTACAGGCCCATGTGGAGTTGGCTGTGTGCCTTCAAGCCCCCAGATGGGTTGAAACATCTGGAAACTGCAGGGATTCCCTAAACCACAGCTGATATTGGCACCAAATACTAGTCAGTACACAATCCCCAGCCAATCTTTTAGCCTTAACCACATTTCACACCCAACCATGATAGTTACAGGAAAGCTACATTTTCTACAATCTGTTCAGGATATAAATTCTAGGTAAAATGCCAGAATTTGCCTACTTCTTGTTGCTATCCATGGAAATATGCCCCCATTACCATCCAGATTGCTTTCCATTGTGCCATTCCTATGCATAGTACCTACACATCTTTAAGAAGATTCCATGAGGATATTTTTTTTAAATGAAAACCTTCCACTGTTATGGACCTGATATGATTTTTAAACTGAATTTTTAGCTAAATAGAGATATGTCTCACTGTATCGTAGAGGTCATTGACTAGAGGAAAGTAATTCATTATGAAGACATTTTGACTTTAAAAAGTAGTACATTATTTCACAAATCATATTGCATTAATTCTAAATACAAACAGAATAAAAAAGGCTTTTATGAATCAGACGTTTGTTTAGAAAGCTCTGCATGCACTTAAATATTAGTTTACAAGTGTCTGATGTTAAGTGAACGCCAGAGACAAACAAAGCCTTCCTTTCAAACTGAGAGATGGAAACCGAAGCCCAAAATCTTTATTTACAAATACTCCTTTAAACTCATGTAAGGAAAGAGAATAAGGAACATAATGAACTAAACCTGTATTTCCATGTCTGGTATCCAGGAGCACAGTAAAAACATGTAATTGTCATCTTTATGTCTATCTTTGGAAAGATAAGTTAGTCATTTAGTCAGGGTAGTTAATAAGGATTCTTATTAATTTTATTGTAGGCAATATTGAAAAAATTTATACATTTCAGCTATAGGAAAAAATTTTTGATTAAAGTAAGTATCACTCTGGGCAGAGCATTTCCATGAAATATTCCACATATTAGGAAGATCCTGTCTTGGCATTTACCGGTTGCCACCGAGTCGATTTCAACTCATGGCAATCCCATGTATGTCAGAGCAGAAATGTGCTCCGTAGGGTTTTCAATATCTGATTTTTCAGAGTAGATAACCAGGCCTTTCTTCTGAGGTGCTTCTGGGTGGACTTCAATCTTTCAGTTAACATCCGAGCATGTTAACTGTTTGCCCTGACCAGGGACTCCTCTTGGCATTCACTGAGTGACAAATTGCTAAATGGCTCAACTATCATTTCCATTCCCTTCCAATGTTACTGAAATTATTATTGGAAAAATATATGTAAGAACTTTATAGCATTAAAGAAATTGGAGGGACTTCAATTGTCCAGCAATGTAAGACAGTAGAGTTTGTCTGCTTTTTTCTTAGTCATCTGGAAGTCAGGTAAAATGGAACGGTCCTGAGGGGATAGGAAAGGTTTGCATAATTGTGTAATTGTAGTTGTTCAGTGTGTAAAGTTATGTGTGAATGTGAGTAAAATCATTAAAACAATTATAGTGTTGATAGAGTCAAATACTCTTTTTGCCCTACTTGTGCTGAAAGAATACTGAGCTATATTTTCATGTTCAGAATATGATTATTCTTATATCAATTTGCTTGATAACAAAGAAAAAAAATGTAGCTTAGAAAACATCTGTTTTCTGCCCCAGAATATGAGAACTCCAAATGTTTACAGTTGAATATAGTTTGTTCCTTTCATCTCAGAACTAGGTCGTAGCTTTATCAATATTTAGCCATACATTTTTATCAGACAAATATTTTTGCATGAATAAGTGGTTCAGAATGCTCTTCTTTTATGAGGACATTTTCACTGACAGATTTACATCAACAGTCCTAACTTGGCCAAAAATGCCTAAATTCTACAGAAGAATATAGTACCTTTTTTTCTCCAGTTACATACATATGTCTGTTCAATATAAAGCCATAGTAATAAATTTACAAACTGTATTGTCCAGAATATGTTTGTTGCCACATTAAAAAAAAAAAAAAAGACACAGCTTGTTTTTTAAATGTATGCGGGATCATTGCCTTTCATTTTATGGGAAAGACTCCTTTTATTCTAAGCAAATAAGCTTATTTCAGGATGAATATTATCATTATTATTTGTTTGTTTAGATCAACCAGAAGGGACTTTATGAAAACACATGGCTGTTTGCTCCGGAGGCTCACTGTCATATTATAATTCCAATGGTATTTTTCCTCCCTGATGGATTAGTCCAGCTGTGTCCCAAACCTGTCACAAATCAGAAAAAGGTTAAAGATCATGTAATTTCTGTGTTGGACCCTCTGTCAAGTCATGTTTACTGTCACCAAAAGGTTAGGCTCAAGAAGAAAGGAATCAGGTTGATGAATAGTGCAGGATGTATGTCAGGGAAATGGACGGATAACATGCACCTGTTTTCGGCAGTGATAAGCCTTCCTGATTTTGCCCCGTCACTTTTAGTTTTTCAAAAGCACATTGCTTTTAGGTCTGGATCCTGAACGCTCCTTAAGGCACTGGGGCCTTAGAAACAAATAATTCATTACTACATTTCCTGCCAATTCTTTGAACATGCGGGCCTTTCCCTTTGTTAGTATGTCTGCCTCACTTCACTGGATATTACCATCTCTAAGTCTTTTTGAGCAAACAGTTACAGTTATGTTGGACTTTTTTATAAAAGTAAGGTAATGGGGGGAAAAAGTGAAAACCAGAAATAATGAAATTTATTTTACATATTAGTGTTAAGTGTACATGTGCGCTAATAAAGAGGTTTTAAAAATATCAGACCAAATTATAGCCAGTCTTTTATCTTTTCACTTATCTTGGTTAAACATTTTTGCAAGATAAAAAGCTTAAAATACCTACAATATGAAAAGATTTTTGCTGTACAGTTGTAAAGTACACAGCAAAACCGTGAGCTTAAAGCTGCAGGGATCTCTGACATTACATTTCTGGCTGAGCCCATTTTCACATGATGGAAGAGAGACAGGATTGTGATTTCTGCACCGTGAACAGTCTTAAGTAAATCTTAGAGTGTCTTAAAATAGATGCAGATGATTTGGGCCAGAGATGACACTTAGTTTTTTTCAAATCTTTGGAAGCAGTTTTAATTCAGAGTGACTAACTGGTGATACTGCAGTGAGATACAGCAATTTTCTTCCTCCTACTTTCTAAAGAAATGTAGCTTTCTTCCAAATATCTGTCATCAACTGTATTGTGCTGTTTCTCTTTACACTCTTCCTGGGATTTCAAAGACTCTCCTATGTCAAATGTTGTATCGATAATACCCATGTTTATTTATTTAAGCTTTGACCTTTTTCTTCAATTTAGCAGACTGTAAACTTTTCAGAAACGTGTTTTATTCACCAAAGCACGGTGCCTGGCACAGTTCCAGGAGTTACATAGCCTCTAAGTAAGAAAGTGATTCTGAGCCAGGATCATGTTGAGAATTGAATAGAAGTTGAAAGAAAAGCGTGAATAAGATAAAGGCCCATTGAGGGACTGGAGGGTGGTTAGACTAGAGCAGGGATTTGGGCTGACTGAGGATTATGAGCAGAGCTTCTACTTAGATATCAACAGTCAGGAGGAGGACAGAGGAGAAAACAGGGCCTTCAGAGAGCGCTGCCGACCCAAGGGAGCATGGAGATATCCCAAGCCATCTAATCTTAGCACCAGGGAAAGCACAGCTAATTTAATGGGATTCTTGAAGGGTGGATTTAATACTGAACAGCCACTTCCTTTGCCTGTGGGAGAGGAGTGACATTATAAAGGAAGTTATGTGTGAAGTTTAAAACTACTACCATGCACTATAGCAAGGATTTTAGTACAAGTATATTTAACTCCAAAGTCAATTTCTTGCCATGTATGAGTGGTTCTCAAACTGTAGTTCTCAGAGCAGCAGCATCGGCATCATTTAGGAAACTGTTAGAAACACAAATTCTCAGGCCTCATCACAGACCTACTCACCATAAATTCTAGTGGTCCAACCTAGCAATCTGTGTATTAACAAGCTCTCCGGGTGATTCTGCTGTACACTAAAGTATGAGAATCACTATGCCATAAGAAGCTGTGTTAAATACCCACTGACACCCTCAAGATGGTTCTGTTTCCTCTTTATCAAGTGGAACAATAATATTACTTCCCAAATAGGATTGGCACGTAGTAAGCTAAATTAATAGAAATGAATGTTAAGAGTATTATTTTATATTTTCCTTTGAACCCTCGTAACACTTTCTTTGTATCATCTTTATGGTATGAGGGCTAAGACCCTCTTTTTATTATCTCAGTATCCTAAGCATCTTGGAGTTGTTAGAATTTGGTCCCAGGCCTGTGTCTCTCCAAAGCCCATGTTTGTTTGTTTGTTTTAAACCACATTATTTCTGGGAGCTTATTGTATACTTTAGTCCTTAACAGAAAGGAGAAGCAGCAGTTGCTTGCTACAGTTATTCCAAGTCCCCAGTTGAATCACTTGAATGACAATTCTGGCATCAGTCTGAACAGCTGAATCGCCTTGATTTACTCCTTTGAGAATAATTATTTTCTTCAGGTACTTGATACTTGCAAGTGTAGGAACTGCTACAGAGTGACGGTGAAGATCTGTTAGCGTCATTCTCAAGAAATGACTCTTTACTAGGATTGGTAAATTGAACCACAAAGGTTAAAACAAATAGCTTCCTTTTGAATATGCTTATTCCAAAAAAAAAAGAAACACACTCTTTAGTATAACAACTATGCATTTACACATTAATAACAAATGAGGTACCATTTGAAACAGGACTTTTGAAAGATAGGAATATACAAGCACAGATTTGTAAATATGGAAATTTGACTAAAATCTCTATTATCTCTACTCTAATTTCAGTTTTATAATTTTATGAGATGGATATACTATGCCCAAATTAAATAATGAGGAACCATTTATTGAGCAGATCATATGATATTTGCCATAAGGTGATTAAATAATCAGATTTTGAGCTATTATTGTTTAAGGATATTTCAGGATATAAAAATGAAGTGTCATGTGTTCCAAGTATGGGGTCCTTGACTAAGAATTGCTTTAAAGGCTTTTTTCCATCATCCTGGACATCAGAATAACATCAGTAACCAGTAATCAGTAACACTGGTCCAAAAGAGAAAATGCTAATGTAGAATACCTAAGTTATAGGAATAGAGGGCAAAAGTATTACATGATCGTAACTACCATATTGAAGACTATATTACTGGGGAACTAATCTTCATATTAGTCTTTATATCATGTTGTTGTTAACTGCCATCAAGTCCACCACCAACTCATGGCAACTTCATGTACAGTGGAACTGAACACAGTCCAGTCCTGTCCATCCCCATGATTGGTTACCAATAGGACCATTGTGATCCATAGGATTTTCGCCGGCTGATTTTCAGAAGTAGATTGTCAGGCCTTTCTTCCTAATCCATCTTAGCCTGGAAGCTCCACTGAAACCTCAACATGTAAGCCTTCACTGATGGAGGCTGTTGGCTGCACGTGAGGTGCCATGGCTGAACTCAGGTCTTCCTCATGAAAGGCGAGAATTGTACCACTGACTCAACAAAGCCTCATCTTTATACCATACCACCCATAATAAATCAGTGAGTAAATACTACCTATCAAGAGGATAGAAGGTAATAGGGACCATAAGTCAGAAGATAATATTCTAGAGAGATCAGACTCACTGATACAATATACGAAATGACCCAGAAACAGAATTCCTTCCTTTCTTTATTCATACTTTCAACCATTCATTTAATTAGCTCCGTACCTGGGCTCTAGAGTTGGATAGCCAGATTTTGAATCCTGGCACCATCTTAATTAACTTCATAATCTTACATAAGTTATTTAACTTCTCTAAGCCTCAGGTCTCCCTCTGCCAGCTGAAGGTAATAGTAGCATCTGCCTCATAGGATTGCTTTAATGACTAAGTCAGATAATGCAATGCTCCTTGCATAGTGTATGACTTATAGTAAGACCTCAGAAAATGTTAGCTATTATGAGTATTATTTGTTATTGTTAATTATAATTTTATTATTCTTTCTCTTAATCCTTTTTATTCTCTTCCTAGCCGTGCTGGTTAAATGCTCAGCTGCTAACTGAAAAATCAGAGATTCAAATCCAACAGCCACTTAGTGGGAGAAAGATGGGGCAATCTGCTTCTGTAAAAATTTACAGCCTTAGGAATCCGTCCTATAAGGTCACTTTGTGTCAGACATGACTCGATGGCAGTGGGTTTGGTTTTGGGGTTTCATCACTATTGCCTTCTCTATTATTTGCAGCCTGTTCTATCTGCTGAGTCTACACCAATAAAAACAAAACAAAACAAAAAAAAATCATTGTCCCTGTTCTTATGAGATGCACATTTTGTGGGTGAACATACAGTGTGCAGAGAGACAAAAACTTAAATATATAGTTAGACTTAGTGATAATCATTATTAAGAAAAACACTTTTGGAGAATGAGTGAGAATAACTGGAGAGGGCCATGTTAGGGTGTTTGGGGAGGTCTCTCTGTGGAGGAGACATTTATGCCAAGACCTGACGAGAAGCCAGACATGTGAAAAGTGGAAGAGCCTGGATGTGTGAGGCAGTGAAAGGAAATTTAGAAAGCAGGATGAGAGTTGGAGTGTTAGGTCCCAGATCATGCAGCCTTCTTAGACAGGGAAGAAAGTTGGATTTCATTTGAAGTATTTATTTGAAGCATTTATCCTTATTCTTGAAAGGACGGTGTGTTGGTTGTTGATGTTATAGATTTCACTCTTCTTTTTTATTGTCTTTAAACGTATTGAAGTGTTTATAGGGCATTGTGCTATATTGAACTTGTATAAGATACCATACCTGCCACAAGAAAAGAAAGATAAATCCACCAAACATCAAATAAACAGTGTTAAAATCTTCAAATTATGCATCAGTTAAGATTTTAATTTACTAAAGCTGTTTTCATAATTCCGTAGGCTTTGTTCACAGATGGCAATATTTAAATCAAGGAGTTAACATAAAGTGATAAAAGAAAAAGATCTTGGTGGTGTGATGTATCCAGTAAACCAGAACTGTGCAAACTCGCCAATTAAATTTGACAACTCCTTAAAACATTTAATCCCACAGATGCAATATGACAATCCCAAAGTGGGAACAGTACATGAAATATCACATCCTGCTCATTGATTTAGCTGTTCTTTCTTAAGGCTGCACAATCAGAATTGAATTTAAGGCATAGACAATGGGAAATTCAGTTGGTGCACAGACACCAGATGCAAAACCTTATCTTTGTCACTGAGAGGATGCAGCTCAAAGTCTTTGGATCTTAAATACTTCCTATTGGGCTGTTTTTATATCTTCTTGCCATTTTCTTGTCCGTGTTTGGCAATAAGATTCAACCTCCTGCAATGGATTTAGCAAATTGTTATATTATTTTCCTGAAAATAATTTCCTAAAATAAAACGAATGTTGAGATTGTGTTTTGTTGCTACTGGACGATAATCTCTGTACTGTAAAATCCCCTTAATTTAGTCCTAAGGTTTAAATTAAACTTTCTAATAGCAGTGGTTTTACATTCTCTTCAGGTAGACATGATGTTCAGTGCTGTGATTAATTGGACAAGTAAGATTTCTTATATTTAGAGCCCACTTGTAAGCGGAGGTGAGAAATGAATTGTGCCAAGAGCCTTCAGTTCTATTTTTATTAATAGAGTAGATTACATAGATCATGAAAACAATCTTCTAATTTATAAGAGTCAATCTAATATCTTGTTAAACAAGAGTTATTATTATTGAGCTTCAACTATTGAAGTGTGCTACACCAAAGGGCCACTTCCCACACTGAGAAATACTGCCGTGAACATTAGCATGTTAACCACATGCAAACGGGCTCTCTCAGCAACCTGATAAGTTATTGATTATCTCAGCTGGTATAATTTGTATCAGGAAGAGGCAGCGTAGTTAACTGGGATATAAGCTCTTCCTTTTTGCAACTTGAAATAGACTCACATGCTCATCAGTCACTTTATTCAGGACCATGGTAACAGACAGAAGGCTTTGTCCACAGGTGGATGGGTCTTTTCAGAAAGGAGCAGTGCTTAGCACCATTAAACCCTGGCCCAGAAAAATTTCGACTCCTATTGTACCTATTAATCTAAACAGTAACTGAAATGCCAGATGGAAGAGCAGTTCAAAGCCACTTGCCATTGTTCTCTTGCTAATGCACATGGTAAAATTATACTGAATTTTGTATTGTGTTCATTTTCACCAAGACAGACCTGAAGTGGAAAAGGAAAAAGAGTATACGTGAGTATAAAAGCAATGATGGTTAAAAAAAAAAAAAAAAAAAAAAAGCATTCACATAGTAGCAGCCAGCCATATCATTTTAAAGCATTTCTATAAGAAAGATTTTTTTTTCCATTGTGAATAATATTTAAACATATGCAAAAAGTAATTTTACAGAGGATTTTCCCCACACAAAGTTTTGATCAGTGTGGTTTGCTATGCTCACTGGAAATTGGAACTCTTAACAAGCTGTGTTTCACCTGACACCTTTTTCCTCACATTACTGCTTTTTAAAATATGAAGAGAAATGCACACTGATAATTGCAAAGAAGCAATAAAATGGCTTTTAAATAAAGAAATATATTATTGTGAAATAATGTAGGCATTATAAATTGGCAAGATTTCATGACACATTGCTTCATCTATTCATTTATGGATATGTTTGAAATTGCTCAAAAGGGCTAGTTTCATGTTTTGGAGGAATGGATAAGTTTAGTGTGACAGTGTGCTAAAAGAAGAATAGTAAGAGGAAAATGAATTTATGTTCTCTTGGTGAATAACTCACATTTTAATAGATTTTTTCCAGGCATATTTAAATTATATAATGTTTTGCCCAAGAGAGGATAAAATTTCAGTTGCAGCCACTTAGGATAGCTTCTTGAATACAGTTCACCTGACATTACTCACTGATATCAGCCTAGAGGGGCTTACTCAATTGTTTTCATCAGAAACTTGTCTTTTCTCTGCATGGGTATAGCTATACTAGCAACCACAAAAATGTTCATGGAATTTGTGAATAGCCACATATATGTCTGAAATCATAATGAAATAATGAGCCACTTAGAGCAATAGTATGATGGTTAAAAGTCTGAACTAGGCAGTCAGAAATTTCTGAGTTTAAATATTAGCAGTGTGGCCTTAGGCGAGAAAATTACCTTCCTAAACCTAAGTTTATTCAACAATAAAATGGGGATAAGTAAAGCACCTAAATGATATACATATTTTTTTAAAGAATTAAAGGAAGTAATACATGTTATCAGTGGGCCAGGACAGTTAAAGTACTTTTGTATTTAATCATAATTAACCACATAATTAAAGCCATATAAATAATAGCAAGTCAGAATTACAAATGCGTCTCCTAGAACTAGGTTGCATATTATATTCTCGTTGTTGCTGTTAGCTGTCGTTGAGTCAGCTGTGACACATGGAAACCCTCTGTATAACAGAATGAAATGTTACCTGGTCCTGCACCATCTTCATGATTGTTGGTAAATTTGAGTCTATTTTTGTGGCTATTGTGACAATCCATCTCATTTTTGCTGACCCTCTACTAAGATGACGTCTTTTACTAGTGATTGATCCTTCCTGGTGATGTGTCCAAAGTAAGGAAGACAAAGCCTCACTATCCTCATTTCTAAGGAGCAATCTGATTGTATTTCTTCTAAGACTGATTTGTCTTCTGGCAGTCCATGATATACTCAATATTCTTCACCATCACCACATTTCAAATGCATCATTTCTTCTTCCGTCTTCCTATTTCATTATCCAACTTTTGCATGCGTATGAGATGATTGAAAATATCATGGCCTGTGTCAGGCTCACCTTACTCATCAAAGTGACATCTTTGCTTTTGAAATTTTTAAAGAGGGCTTTTGCAGCAGATATGGCCAATGTAATACGTCATTTGATTTTCTTGACTGCTGCTTTCATGGAAGTTGATTGCTGCTTCAAGTAGAATAAAATCATTGACAACTTCAATTTCTTCTCTATTTATATTGGTCCAGTTGTGAGGATTTTTTTTTTTTTCTTTATGGTCAGCTGTAAATCATACTGAAGGCTGTAGTCTTTGACCCTCATCAGTAAGTGCTTCAAGTTGTCTTCATTTTAAGCAAGCAAGGTTTTGTTATCTGCATGTCTCAGGTTGTCAATGAGTCTTCCTCCAATCCTGATGCCACGTTCTTCTTCATATAGTCCAGCTTCTCAGTTTATTTGTTCAGCATTCAGATTAAGTAAGTAAGGTGAAAGTACACAACCCTGACACATGCCTTTTCAAATTTTGAAACACACAGAAATCCTATTGATCTGTTGGAATAACTGGCTCTTGATCCATGTACAGGCTTCACATGAGCATAATTAAGTGTTCTGAAATTCCCATTCTCCACAATTGTTATGATCCGCAAAGTTAAAATGGATGTCAATAGAGACTCTGAAACTTGCTCTTAAGTGCAGAGTAACTAAAGCAAAAAGAAGAAATGATGAAGTAAAAGAGCTGAACAGAAGATTTCAAAGGAAGGCTCAAGAAGGCAAAGTAAAGTATTATGATGTAATGTGCTGAAGACAATTCAAAAACAACCACTCTCTTACATTGACAGGGAACTGCTAGAAGTTCAAGTTAGATTCAGAAGAAAATGTGGACTCAGAGGTATCATTGCTGTTGTCAGATGGATCTTGGCCAAATGTCAAGAATACCAGAAAGATATTTATCTGTGTTTTATCAACTACTTGAAGACATGTGACTGTTTGGATAGGTGATTCAATGGTAGAACTCTCCACTTCAATTGGGGAGACCAAGGTTTAATTCCCACCAGTGCACCTCAAGTGCAGCCACCACTCATCTGCCAGTGGAGGCTTGTGTGTTGCTGTGATGCTGAACAGGTTTCAATGAAGCTTCCAGACTAAGACAGACTAGGAAGAAAGGCCTGATGATCTACTTCTGAAAATCAGCCAATGAAAATTCTATGGCTCACAAAGGTCTATTCCAGTTGTGCATGGGATCACCATATTCTAAGGCCAACTCAACAGCAGCTAACACCACCACCTACCAAATGTAAAATTGAGGTCTTCTCACTTATATGACTATATTGTTGAATTTTATTACACCTAAATACTTAGATAAGGAGCCCTGATAACACAACAGTTACTTAATTCAGCTGCTAACTAAAAAGTTAGAGGTTCAAACCCACCTGTACCCAGTGGCTTCGAAGGAAAAAGACCTGAAGATCTGCTCCCATAAAGATTACAGCCTAGAAAACCCTGTGGGGCAGTTCTACTTTCTCATATGAGGTCGCTATGAGTTGGAGTCTACTTGAGGGTACTGAACAAATACATAAATATTTAAATACTTAAATATTTGAGTAAATAGATAGATGATGAGAGAGAGAGTTTTTTGTTTTTTAATTATCTGTGACAAGTTAAAAAAAAAACTCCTTGCCGTTGAGTTGAGTCAATTCCAACTCATAGAGACCCTATAGGACAGAGTAGAACTGCCCCATGGGATTTCTGAGGCTGTAAATCTTTACGGAAGCCGACTGCCACATCTTTCTCCCATGACTAGTTGGGACACTGTAAACCATTACCTCTTCTACAGCTTTGCTATATAGGTTCTCATTAACATTGCTGTTTCTCCTGGCCGCAGACATTACTCCTGAACCTGACTTTTATTCGTCACAAAAAAAAAATACAATGCCTTTATTCCCACTCCTGGAAATACTCCTGCCTTCTCTGATTAGGCAATAGCGTTATGTTCATAGACCATCACTTCATTTTTCACTGATAAAGCTAGTGATTCTGTTTATAAAGATTTTTCCCAAAAACTTCAGCACAGTATTTCAGTTTTTATTATCACATCTGTCAGTCAGCTTAAGTCAGTAGGGATGAATATACCATGGCCTTAGCCAAAATTAAAATGATAGAAGAACATAAGGATTTTTCTTTCTTTGATAGAGCTAGAAAATTATGGAATTTGTGGATTCAGTCAAGATTGCTATCATGACAGCTTTTGAACTTAACAACCTGTAGTCATTTCTCTTTCACAGATTAGGAAATAGAGGTTTAGAGTAGTTAAAATAATTGCCCAAAACCGCATGTATTTTAATAAGGAAGAAATTCAGAATCAAGAGTTTTAAAAGTTTGAGCAATAAAATTCAACACACTCAGGCCTTAGAAGTTTCTAGGATACCTGTTCTCAACATTAGGTAACTGAATTATTTAGTCCCACACATATCTTCTCTTTCATAAACTGAAGGACATCATGTGACTAGAACCCAAGAGATGTTTAATATAACTTACAGTGATGTGTTTACAAGCAATTTTATTTTGATACTGTTCAGCTTAATCCAGTGTTTATTTCCATAATCCTTTTATTTGTTGGCATAGACAAAAGTACACTTTTACAAATTTGAGAAGCCTTGGTGGCACAGTGGTTAATTGTTCGCCTGCTAATTGAAGGGTCAGCGGTTGGAACCCACCAGCCTCTCCACAGGAGAAAGATATGGTAGTCTGCTTCATAAATATATTTACAGCCTTGGAAACCCTATGGGACAGTTCCACTCTGTCCTATAAGGTCGCTGTGAGTCTGAATCAACTCGAAGACAATGGGTATATTCATTAGATTTTGATCTCACAAATCTAAAATCTCTGCATCTGTCCATAAGAGTGATAACATCTGTTCACTTTCTTCAAGCTTATTTATCCTGCTGAATGCTAGATAATATAGTTCTATTTTGTGCAAATGTAAAAGGTAAGCAATAATTATTGGCTACCTACTTTTCTGTGACTGTCAAATCATTTATTTGTTTGAGATTTCATATTAACAGGACCAAAGAATAAGAAAAATAGGAGAGAAATTGAATTTTTGAATTGTCATGAGAGCTTCATCAGAGCAACAGTTTTCTAAAATAGCAGAAAACTCAGAAATTAATGAGAATTTAATTCAATCAAATCTATACACATCAGTGGCTAAGAACTTGAGGTCTTCAGCTAATAACATCTTCATTTAAGTGCTATTTGTAGGGACTTGGGCAACTTTTCTTAAACTGCGGCTTTCTAATTTATTACAGAGGGATAACATAGTAGATATTCCACAATATTCTGACTCTCATTTTCTCTTCTTTCTCCTCTGTGGAGTTAAGCAAAATTAAGACTTCATCACTACTAGCTCTATAGCTTAGACAAATTAATCTTTCTTTGGATCATTGTTCACAAAAATTTGTTGTTAGGATTAAATTAAACAATGTAAATAAAGTCCTTAATACAGGGCTTAGCAAACTATGGACCTCAGGTAAATCCATCCTGATACCTGTTTTTGTAAATAAAGTGGTATTGCAACATGGAACACTTTTATTCTACAATGGCAGAGTTGAGTAGTTGCAACAGAGACCATCTGGACCACAAAGCCTAAAACATTTACTACCCCATCCTTAGGAGAAAATGTTGTCGACAACTGCCCTAATCTATTTCCTTTCTCCTCCCTCCGTCCCTTCCTTCCTTTCTTCTTTCCTTCCTTCCAAAAAGAAAGAAAAATGTATTATCTATTAAGTGAGCTGAGCAATTGGCTAAATTCTGAGAATACTCACTGTCTTAGTTATCCTGGGCTGCTATAACAGAAATACCACAAGTGGGAAGCTTTAACAAACAGAAATTTATTGTCTCACAGTTTAGGAGGCTAGAAGTCCGAATTCAGGGTGCCGGCTCTGGGGGAAGCCTTTCTTTCTCTGTGGGCTATGGAGGTAAATCCTTGTCTCTTCTGAGCTTCTGCTGCTGGGCAATCTTCATGTGACTTGGCCTTTCTTTTCCCAGTCTCTGCTTTTCTCCCTTGTTTATTTAATCCCTTTTATATCTCAAAAGAGATTGATTTAAGACACACCCTATACTAATCCTGTCTCATTAACGTAACAAAGACAACCTATTCCCAAATGGGATTGTAACCGCAGGCATAGGGGTTAGGATTTACAACCCATATTTTGGGGGGACATAATTCAATCCATAACACTCAGTAAGACTCAGTTTCTACAAACTAGTAGTGAATATGCACAAGTAATAGACAATTAAAATACAGTAAGTTCTATGATATAAGAATTACATACAGGTGAGTATACCTAATGAGGTCTCAGGTATTCAGGGAGGCTTTCTGAAGGAAAAGATTTGTAAAGTGAAATCTGGAAAATGAGTCAAAGTTAACTAGGTAAAGAAGGAAGGCAGGGAAGAACATTCCTGCAATGAGGATAACATTTGCAAAAGCATGGCAGTGATAGAGAACATTGCACATTCCAGAACTACAAATAGTTCAGTGTGTTGGGAGAGTTAAACAAAAGAGTGACGATTTTGAGCCTGGATAGCTGATCAGGAACAAGACCATGGAGGCTTTGTAAGCCAAGCATATACTTTATCAAAAGTAATTCAAATGGTGGGGGGGGGGGTGTTTCACTAAAGTAACGTAGCCAAATTTATCATTTTAAATGATCATCTGGTTGTAGTTTTACAAAATGGATTGGGGAAAACATTACTGGCATGGAGATAAGTTAGGTACTTGGAATAATTTGAAGAAATAAACAAAGTTAACAGTACATATCAGATTAGATTGTTGAATTTATGTGTGTTTGTCCAGGAATTTAATGGTATTACGCAAAGGACACAGGAATGTATACACAAATCCTGTGTTTACAAGGAAGCTACATACAAAAGAAACAATGCCCAAATAGAAGTTAAGACACTCTATTACTATTATTAATTTTTGCAAAGCCCTAGTAAAACCAGCATCACAGCAACCCTCCACCCTCCACAGTATTATAAACTGACAGATGTGTAGGAGAAAAAAAGGGCTTGTCCAGGATTTGAACCCTGGACCTCTCATACACTAAGCAAGAATCATACCCCTAGACCAAAAAGCTATGTGTCTGTCACTTTCTTGTACTGTGGGGGCTTGTGTGTTGCTGTGATGCTGGAAGCTATGCCACCGGTATTCAAAAACCAGCAGGGTCACTCATAGTGGACAGGTTTCAGCTGAGCTTCCAGAATAAGACAGACTAGGAAGAAGTACCAGCGGTCTACTTCTGAAAAGAGTTATCCAATGAAAACCTTATGAATAGCAGCAGAACATTGTCTGATATGGTGCTGGAAGATAAACCCCTCAGGTTTGAAGGTACTCAAAATAGGATTGGGGAAGAGCTGTTTCCTCAGAGTAGAGTTGACCTTAAAGACGTGGATGGAGTCAAGCTTTAGGGACCTTCATTTTCTGATGTGGCACCACTCAAAATGAAAAGAACCAGCTGCAAACATCCATTAATAATTGGAACATGAAATGTACGAAGTATGAATCTAGGAAAATTGGAAATCATCAAAAATGAAATGGAATGCATAAACATTGACATCCTAGGCATTAATGAGCTGAAATGTACTGGTATTGACCATTTTGAATTGGACAATCATACTGTCTACTATGCCGGGAATGAAAAATTGAAGAGGAATGGCACTGCATTCATCATGAAAAAGAACATTTCAAGATCTATTCTGAAGTACAACGCTGTCAGTGATAGGATAATATCCATATGCCTACAAGAAAGACCAGTTAATATGTCTATTATTCAAATTTATGCACCAACCACTAAGGTGAAAGATGAAGAAACTGAAGATTTTTACCAACTTCTGCAGTCTGAAATTGATCAAACATGCAATCAGGATGCATTGATAATTAATAGAGATTGGAATGTGAAAGCTGGAAACGAAGAAAGATTGGAGTTGGAAAATATGGCCTTGGTGAGAGAAATGATGCTGGAGATTGTGTGACAGAATTTTGCAAGATCAATGACTTCTTCATTGCAAATACCTTTCTTCACCAACATAAATGGCAACTAAACAGGTGGACGTTGCCAGATGGAATACACAAGAATCAAATCGACTACATCTGTGGAAAGTGACGATGGAAAAGCTCAATATCATTAGTCAGAACAAGGTCAGGGGCCAACTCATAAGCAAATTCAAGTTGAAACTGAAGAAAATTAGAACAAGTCCACGAGAGCCAAAGTGGAACCTTGAGCATATTCCATCTGAATTTAGAGACCATCTCAGGAATAGATGTAACATGTTGAACGCTAGTGACCATAGATCAGATGACTTGTGGAATGACATCAAGGACATCATACATGAAGAAAGCATGAGGTCATTAAAAATACAGGAAAGAAAAAAAAAACCAAAATGGATGTCTCTTCTGACTCTGAAACTTGCTCCTGAATATTGAGTAGCTAAAGCAAAAGGAAAAGATGATGAAGTAAAATTATTAAACAGAATATTTCAAAGGATGGCTCAAGAAGATAAAGTAAAGTATTATAATGACATGTGAAAAGACCTGGAGGTAGAAAATCAAAAGGGAAGAACACGCTCAGCATTTCTCAAGCTGAAAGAACTAAAGAAAATCTTCAAGCCTCCTGTGACAATATTGAAGGATTCTACAGGGAAAAAAAAAATATTAAACAATGCAGGAAACATCAAAAGAAGATGGAAGAAATACACAGAGTCACTATACCAAAAAGAATTGGTCGACATTCAACCATTTCAGGAGGTGGCATATGATCGGGAACTGATGGTACTGAAGGAAGAAGTCCAAGCTGCACTGAAGGCATTGGCAAGAAAAAAGGCTCCAGGAATTGACGGTATACTGATTGACATGTTTCAACAAACAGATGCAACACTGGAAGTGCTCACTCATCTATGCCAAGAAATTTGGAAAACAGCTACCTGGCCAACTGACTGGAAGAGATCTAAATTCATGCCTATTCCCAAGAAAGGTGATCCAACCAAATTTGAAAATTATTGAACAATACCATCAATATCACAAGCAAGTAAAATTTTGCTGAGATCATTCAAAAGCAGCTGCAGCAGTATATCAGCAGAGAACTGCCAGAAATTCAAGCCAGATTCAGAAGAGGACATGGAACCAGGGATATTATTGCTGATGTCAGATGGATCTTGGCTAAAGGCAGAGAATACCAGAAAGGTGTTTACCTGTGTTTTATTGACTATGTAAGGCATTCGACTGTGCGGATAGTAACAAATTATGGATAACATTGGGAAGAATAGGAATTCCAGAACACTTAATTATGCTCACGAGGAACCTGTACGTAGATCAAGAGGCAGTCGTTCAAACAGAACAAGGGGATACTGCGTGGTTTAAAGTCAGAAAATGTGTGTGTCAGGGTTGTATCCTTTCACCATACCTATTCAATATGTATGCTGAGCAAATAATCCGAGAAACTGGCCTATATGGAGAAGAACCGGGCATCAGGATTGGAGGAAGATTCATTAAAAACATGCATTATGCAGATGACACAACCTTGCTTGCTAATAAAGTGAAGAGGACTTGAAACTCTGATGAAGATCAAAGATCACAACCTTCACTATTGATTACACCTCAACATAAAGAAAACAAAAACCCCCACAACTGGACCAATAAGCAACATCATGATAAACGGAGAAAAGATTGAAGTTGTCAAGGATTTCTTTATTACTTGGGTCTATAATCAACACCCATGGAAGCAGCAGTCAAGAAATCAAAAGATGCATTGCATTAGGCAAATCTGCTGCAAAAGACCTGTTTAAAGTGTTGAAAAGCAAAGACATCATCTTGAAGACTAAGGTGCACCTGACCCAGCAGTGGTCTTTTCAATTGCCTCATATACACGTGAAAGCTGGATGATGAATAAGGAATACCTAAGAAGAATTGACACCTGTGAATTGTGGTGTTGGAGAAGAATATTGAATATACCATGGACTGTCAAAAGAATGAAAAACTCTGTCTTGGAAGAAGTACAACCAGAATGCTCCTTAGAAGAAAGGATGGCGAGCCTATATCTCACGTAGTTTGGACATGTTACCAGGAGGGATCAGTCCCTGGAGAAGGACATCATACTTGGTAAAGTAGATGGCCAGAGAAAAATAGGAAGACCCTCAACATGATGGATTGACACAGTGGCTGCAACAATAGGCTCAAGCATAACAATGATTGTGAGGATGGTGCAGGACCATACAGTGTTTCATTCTGTTTTACATGAGGTTGCTATGAATTGGAACTGATTTGAAGGCACCTAACAACAACAACAACAATAAACCCAGAGTTTAACATTCTTTAGTTTGGTATATTTATGCAACATATATTGATTGAATGATTAAAACACTTCAGGCACCATCCTAAGGTATCTTGGGCACATAGTAATGAATAAAATACTGTCCCTCCTCTCATGGAGATTATGTTGTAATGAGACTGACAGCCAAAAAAGAAATAATAAATTTATAATTACAAGTTGTGATATTTATTATGAATAAAAAGAACTGGGTACAGATATAGAACAAAAATAACCAGTATTAGAATTCATAATGAAATAGAATTTTAAGTGATACCTCAAAGATGAGAGGGAGACAGCCATGGAAAGAATCACAGTTTCAGGCAGAGTGAACAGCATGTGTGTGAAGGTTCTAAGAACGGTGTCTTAGGCTGGGTTTTCTAGAGAAGCAAAACCAGTAAAGTGTGTAAATATATATACAGATAGAGATTATATCAAGGAAACAGCTCACGTGATTGTAGAGGCTAGAACGTCCCAAGTCCGTGGATCAGGGTAGAGGCCTCTCCCAAGTCACACAGCTCCAGAAGTTGGCAAGCCCAAGATCAGAAGGTCAGAGAACAGGGTTCCCACTCACAGGTTGTGCAGATCGATGAATCCCAGGTTCGGTGGATAAGCTGACAGCTCAAGTCACAAGAACGGGAAATGAGATGACAGGAAGCAGCCGCAGGATCCAGAGAGAGCAAAAAGCCAGTACTTCTCCTTATATACAGATGCGGGCCACACACACAAGGAGACTCCCTTTCGTCTGATTGGCTACTCACAGTATATTCAATCATGGGAGTGATTACATTAAAACATGGAGAATCATGGCCCAACCAAGTTGACACACAATCTTAACCATCACAGTCCACCTCTTGTCAACTTGGCACATGTACACATCTACTTAAACCATCCGTAATCTCTGAATAAAGACAATGAGAAAGTCATACTTGCGCCTAACATGAGACAACTAACACGCTTACAATTGAAAACACACTAGCCCCGTTTACAGCTTATATTTTATAAGAGAAGGAAACAAAAATATTTGATGCACACTTACATAGTACAAATACTCATAACAATTACAGTCCCCGTTTCTGCAACTGGTCACGTGGCCATAACTGGTATTTAGAACTACCTTCTTCCACCACCCATTCTGTATTTCCTTTGCCCTCAGCAAGCACCTCAGATAGTTGTGGTTCTTTGCCTGATGGGGAGACCCAAACCTTCATTCCTGAAGGGTCTGTGTCATTAGTAGTCATGTCAGAATTAAGTTGCTGTAGTTTTCCATTGACATTAATCACAGGGCATGGTAGTACTAAGAGACACCCTAAGGAATCTCCTGGATTCCAGACATACTCTTCTTTACCTCCATTATGTAATATCAATCTGATTTCCTCTTGGTAATC
>NW_004443939.1:20168097-20169509 GCF_000243295.1 Trichechus manatus latirostris | reverse complement strand
AATCAGTATATAATCGCACATCTGGCCATTTCTCCTTCCAAGCAAAGTGAACAACCAGGTGCACTGCTCAAAGTTCTGCCCACTGAGAGGAGTTCCCTTCACCACTGTCCTTCAGGGAGGTCCCAGAAAGGGGCTATAGTGCTGCTGCAGTCCACTTTCAAGTGGCACCTGCATATCACGCAGAACCATCTGTAAACCAGGCACGAGTTTTCTCTTCCTCAGTCACCTGATCATAAGGAACTCCCCATGAGGCCACAGGTGCAGACTGGGAGATGGAAGGTAATGTGACAGGAGTAGAGACCATTGGCATTTGGGCCACTTCCTCATGCAACTTACTTGTGCCTTCGGGTCCTGCTCAGGCCCGATCTCAAATATACCACTTCCATTTAATGATGGAGTGCTACTGTGCACATCCAACTTTATGGTTCTGTGGGTCAGACAACACCCAGTTCATGATGGGCAGCTCAGGCCTCATGGTGACTTGGTGTCCCATAGTTAAGCGTTCAGTCTCTACTAAGGCCCAATAACAAGACAAAAGTTTTTTCTCAAAAGGAGAGTAGTTATCTGCAGAGGACGGAAGAGCTTTGCTACAAAATCCTAACGGTTTGTGCTGTAATTCACCAATAGTTGCCTGCCAAAGACTCCAAACAGCGTCTCTATCTGCCACTGACACTTCAAGCACCATTGGATCAGCTAGATCATATGGTCCAAGTGGCAGAGCAGCTTGCATGGCAGCCTGAACCTGTTGCAGAGCTTTCTCTTGTTCAGGTCCCCACTCAAAACTAGAAGCTTTTTGAGTCACTTGATAAATAGGCTGGAGTAGCACACCCAAATGAGGAATATGTTGCCTCCAAAATCCAAAGAGGCCCATTAGGCATTGTGCCTCCTTTTTAGTGGTAGGAGCAGCAAGATGCAATAATTTATCCTTCACTTTAGAGGGAATGTCTTGACATGGTCCACACCAGTAGACCCCTAGAAATTTCACTGAAGTGGAAGGTGCCTGAATTTTTGTGGGAATTATCTCCCACCCATTAGCATGCAAATGTTTTACCAATAAGTCCAAAGTCATTGACACTTCTTCCTTACTAGGTCCAATCAGCATAATGTCATCAATGTAATGGACCACTGTGATGTCTTGTGGAAGGGAAAGGCGATCATGTTCCATGCGGACTAAATTATGACATAAGGCTGGAGAGTTAATGTAGCCCTTAGGCAGGCAAGTGAAGGTGTATTGTTGTCCTTGCCAGCTGAAGGCAAACTGCTTCTGGTGGTCCTTTGAAACAGGTATGGAGAAAAAGGCATTAGCCAGATCAATAGCTGCATACCAGGTACCAGGAGATGTATTCATTTGCTCAAGCAGTGCAATTACATTGGAACAGCAGCTGCAATTGGAGTCACCACCTGGTTAAGTT
>NW_004443939.1:20152476-20166605 GCF_000243295.1 Trichechus manatus latirostris | reverse complement strand
AGGAAGACCCTCAACATGATGGATTGACACAGTGGCTGCAACAATAGGCTCAAGCATAACAATGATTGTGAGGATGGTGCAGGACCATACAGTGTTTCATTCTGTTTTACATGAGGTTGCTATGAATTGGAACTGATTTGAAGGCACCTAACAACAACAACAACAATAAACCCAGAGTTTAACATTCTTTAGTTTGGTATATTTATGCAACATATATTGATTGAATGATTAAAACACTTCAGGCACCATCCTAAGGTATCTTGGGCACATAGTAATGAATAAAATACTGTCCCTCCTCTCATGGAGATTATGTTGTAATGAGACTGACAGCCAAAAAAGAAATAATAAATTTATAATTACAAGTTGTGATATTTATTATGAATAAAAAGAACTGGGTACAGATATAGAACAAAAATAACCAGTATTAGAATTCATAATGAAATAGAATTTTAAGTGATACCTCAAAGATGAGAGGGAGACAGCCATGGAAAGAATCACAGTTTCAGGCAGAGTGAACAGCATGTGTGTGAAGGTTCTAAGAACGGTGTCTTAGGCTGGGTTTTCTAGAGAAGCAAAACCAGTAAAGTGTGTAAATATATATACAGATAGAGATTATATCAAGGAAACAGCTCACGTGATTGTAGAGGCTAGAACGTCCCAAGTCCGTGGATCAGGGTAGAGGCCTCTCCCAAGTCACACAGCTCCAGAAGCTGGCAAGCCCAAGATCGGAAGGTCGGAGAACAGGGTTCCCACTCACAGGTTGTGCAGATCGACGAATCCCAGTTCGGCGGATAAGCTGACAGCTCAAGTCCCAAGAATGGGAGATTAGATGACAGGAAGCAGCCGCGGGATCCAGAGAGAGCAAAAAGCAAGAACATCTGCTTATATACAGATGTGGGCCACACCCCCAAGGAGACTCCCTTTCGTCTGATTGGCTACTCACAGTATATTCAATCATGGGAGTGATTACTTTAAAACACGGAGAATCATGGCCCAACCAAGTTGACACACAATTTTAACCATCATAGACGGAATGTACTTGACATGTTCAGGAACTGAAAGGTTTCAGTGTGGTTAAAGTGAGCAAGGGAACAAACAGAATGAGAAGTAGAAAAGGTGAGCAGGAGTGTGATAAAAGGGGAAACTAGGATAGATATCATGAATAGATTTTTTGTAAGCGCAATGGGAAGCTATGGAACAATTTTAAACAGGCACGTGACATAATATGATTTACAGATTTTTATAGAGAGGTTTTGTCCAGATTTTACTGGATTTATTTCCAGATACCTAATATTTTATTCCACGGAAGTGGGAATCAAGAAATCTAACGGTGTAGGGCATTGAACAAATCTGCTTCAAAAGACCTCTTTACAGTTTTAATAAGCAAAGATGTCATTTTGATGACTCAGGTGTGCCACTAAGGAGCCCTGGTGGCACAACAGTTAAGTGGTTGGCTGCTAACCAAAAGGTTAGTGGTTCGAATCCACCTAGTTGCTCCACAAGAGAAAAACTGCTTCCATAAAGATTACAGCCAAGAAAACCCCATGGGGCAGTTCTCTTCTGTCACGTGGGGTCACTATCAGTCAGAACCAATTTTTGACAGTACCCAACAATCACAATGGTGCACCTGACCAGAGCCATTGTCTTCTGAATTGTCTCATATGCATGCAAAATCTGGGCAATCAAAAAGAAAGACAGAAGAAGAATTGATGCATTCAAACTGTGGTATTGCAGAAGACTAGTGGATATACCATGGGCTGCCAGAAGAACAAACAAATCAGCCTTAGAAGAAATAGAACCAGACTGCTCCTTAGAAGTGAGGATGGTGAGATTTTGGCTCAATTACTTGGGACATGTCATCAGGAAAGACCAATGGTTAGAAAAGGACATCATGGTTAGTTAAGCAGAGGGTCAGCGAAAATAAAGAAAACCCTCGATGAGATGCATTGACACACTAGCCACAACCATGGACTCAAACATACCAACAATCATGAAGATGGTACAAGACCAGGGAACATTTTGTTCTGCTATATTTAAGGTCACCATGATTTGGAGGGCCCAACTAACTACGATAAATATTTTATAGCTATTGTAAATGGCATCTTTTAAAAATATTAATTTGATTGTTGCTTATGTAAAAAAATACAATTGATTTTATATTACTTTGTTTACAGGATTTAGCTAAGTTCTTATTAATTCTAGCAATCTGCACATATTTTAAATTTTCTATTTTCACAATCAGATTATCTGCAAATAATGACAGTTTTGTTTCTTCCTTTCTAATCCTTATACTATTCTCTTGCCTTGGTCTATGTGATAGGTAACATAATGCATGTTTATCTTGTTCTGTATTTCATAGGAAATGTTTTCTGTATTTCCCCATGAAATATAATGTTTGCTGTATGTTTTCTACAGTCATCTTTTTTTAGACTAAGGAAGTCTCTTTCTAAGTTAGCTAAGAACTTTTAAAATAATAGATTGATGTTGAGTTTTATTAAACAGTTTTATTTGAGACAGTCATGTGATTTTTCTCCTTTAATGTGTAAATGTGGCAAATTAAAATGACTGATTTTATAAGTTAAACTCTTGTCACAGATTGAATTATGTCCCCCAAAAAATATGTGTATCAATTTGGCTGGGCCATGATTCCTGGTATTGTGTGATTTTCCTATACGTTGTAAATCCTGCTTCTATGATGTTAATGAGGGAGGATGGGCGGGAGTTGTGTTAGTAAGGCAGGACTCAATCTACAAGACTGGATTGTGTTCTGAGCCAATCTTTGAGATATAAAAGACAGAAGTGAGCAGAGAGACAGTGGGGGCGTCATACCACCAAGAAAGCAGTGCCTAGAGCAGAGTGCATCCTTTGAACCTGGGGTCCCTGCACAGAGAAGCTCCTATTCCGGGGGAACATTGATGAGAAGTCCAACAGAGAGAGAAGGTTTTCCCCTGGCGGTGATGCCCTGAATTTGGACTTTTAGCCTACTTTTCCATGAAGAAATAAATTTCTCTTTGTTAAAGCCACCCACTTGTGGTATTTCTGATATAGTAGCATTAGAAGGCTAAGACAATTCTGCTTTTATTTCTCATATAAAACCAAAATAATCATGAAGTACATTATTTTATGTACTGGAGTTAGTGTACTAAGATATTAGATTCAGTGAGATATATTTGCATCTATGTTTGCACGAATGATTGGCCTATTATTTTTCCTTTTCTTAGCTGCCATTTTTGGATTATGCTGGCCTTATAAATAGTTCTGAAGGAATTTTTGTAAGAGGAGAATTAATTCTTACTGTTTAGTGAGGTATCTACAGTAAAGCTATGTAGGCTTTAGTTTATCTTTAAAGTATGAATTCAGTTTATAACATAGTAATAGGATTGTTTATGTTTTCTATTTTTTCTGTAGGTTTTGGTAGATTGTATACATTATAGAATTTTTCAAATTTGTTGGCATAAAGTTATACATAGTATTTTGTTAATTTTTATTTCTGTAATAACTGTGGGAACGTTTCATGTTTAACTCCAAATATTGATTATTTTCTCCTTTTATCTACATTTATTAATCTTGCCACACATTTATTGACTTTGTTACCTTTCAAATTTCAATGGTTAGCTTGCATTGTTCCTTTACCATAAGTTTTCCATTTTATTAATTACTCTCTTAACTTTATAATTTATTCCTTCAACTGTTCCAGAGGTTCATGTTGCTGTTTTTTAATTTTGTTTTGAGTTTTTTTTCTTAAACTGAATTCTTAGCTCATTAAATTTTCAGATATATTTTCTAATAATTATGTTAAAGGTTAAAAATTCCCTACATACTTTTAAAACTGCATCCAGCAATTCTTTATTATCATTAAGCTCAAAATATTTTCTTGTTCCCATTATGATTGTTTCATTGCCCTATGAGTTATTTAAAACTTTTTTTGCTTGTTTGTTTTGTTTTGTTTTGTTTTGTTTTGTTTTTGATTCCCAAACATATGGGAATTTTCTAGTTATATTTTTGCTATTTATTTGTTACAAATGTAATCAGGTCAGAGAATAAACTATGCATAACTTAAATCCTTTAAAATACTTTTAGATTTGCTTTATATTCTACTATATGATCTTTTCTTTTTTTTTTTTTAATGATCCCTGTCAGCTTAACAAAACAGGTATCCTAAAGTTTTTGGGTGCATTATTTTTTTCAGTGTATGTCATTTAAGTCAAGTTCACAAGTTCATTATGTTACATGTGAGTTTTTTTTTTATTTTTGTCTGGATACAAATTTAAGTTTTTAAAACAGTGAACGAGTCTTTTCTCAGTTAAAAATAAACAAACGAAAACCTCTATTTCTAATTATGTTTTTGCCTTTATGCCCTTTTTTTTTTAAATACCACTAGAGCTTTGACAAAAAGAGCCCTGGTGGTGCAGTGATTAGGTGCTTGGCTGCTAACAGAAAGGTTGGCAGTTTGAACCCACCCGCCGCTCACTGGAGAAAGATGTGGCAGTCTGTTTCTGTAAAGATTATAACCTTGGAAACCCTATGGGGCAGTTCTACTCTGTCCTAGAGTGTCAGTTAGAACTGACTCACTGTCAATGGGTTTTTATAACTTTGGAAGAGTTTTTGTTGTTGTTATTTCCATTGTATAACCTTTTAGATATTCTTTTGTTTTCAACCTTTCTACATCCTTATAGTTTAGGTGTCTTCTTGGAAACTGCTTATAATTTGATTTATGCATATGTGTCTGTGTACATGTGTATTTATATCCAGTCTCACCAAGTTTGATTTTTAATTGGAGAATTTGGTGTATTTATATTTAATGTTACATCTGATATACATAAATTTAAATCTACTAGCTTAGTTTATACATCATATTTGTCCCATATTTCTATGTTTATTTTCTCTCCTTTCTTAATCTTTATTATTGGTTATATTTGTCATTGTGAATTTGAGTTTTTTTGTCTTTACTGGATTATAAATTATATACTCTGTTTATAGAGATTGCATTAAACATTACATTATGCCTTCTTGTGTCAAAAATTCCTAGTTATTTCAAAAGAAATTTGTTTTATTCATTTATTTTTCTGAAACAAATCTATCCTACAATTCACACATACCTTTGTAGATAGATGGGACCATGTGGCTGAGTTTCTTTCAAAGGAATGTGAATGGAAATAATGTGCAACTTTTCTGGGCCAACTTTTAATTAGCAGATGTGTCTACGTGCCTTCTTTCTCCTATGCCATCTAAATGCAGATGATGATGAGTTCCCAGAAGACGGAAAATCTTCAAAAAAGGAAAAAAAAAAAAAAAAAGAGTGCGTTCCTGTAACACCAGGTATATGAAATCTCCCTTACCTGCTAACCTGTTAAGATCTCCCTCATTGGACTTTTATGTTAGTGGGAAATAAGCTTTCATTTTGTTTGAGCCATTTTATATACATATATATATATGTACATATATACCTTGATCTATCAGTTACTGCAATTAGTGTTATTCTTACTAATATAAAATAAGAATCCTGAATGAAGTTGATGTCATAACAAATTTATTATTTATAACATTGATTCAGCAATCCAGTGAAAGACCCCGAGAAAACGGATACAGCAGACTAGAAGGCTTGAGGATTTCTGGAATTCTGTTGCAAGACATTTGGTAAGACTGTAGCTTGGAATAGATTCAAAACCAGATGAAATGCCTGCTTACTGACCTCATAGCTTCAGGAAAAATAAAGTCAGAATGTTAGTATACATTGATTGTTATTTGCTGTGTATAGCAACATTTTGAAAGAAGGGAAATATCTTAGAGGAAAAATTGGCCAGTTTGCAAGCAAAAATGAAAGGGAATATATAGAGTATTGATTTTTTTTCTATCTATCATACCTATTTCTTCTACTTCTTTTCACTCCAATTTTAACGTGGTATGATGTGATTTTAGTTGTTAATGAATGTCACTTTGACAGCTATGTGGAGAATAGATTGGAGGGAGGCTGGAATACAAGTAAAAAGACCAATCAAAAGGATATTACAAGATTAGAGAAGATGATTACTTAGATTAGTAGAAAGAGGGGCATAAATATACTGTTTGACTTGATATATATTAATAAATTATATTTTACAGACTAAACCCCAGAGGCAAATTACATATTGGAGGCAATAGGAAGGGAATGGGAAATAAAAGAATTATTACCAAGATTTGCATAAGCAACTATGTAATTAGTTGTGCCATTTCTTGAGAAAGAAAGATAGGAATAGGCACAGATTTGAAGAAAAGCTAGGATTCAGTTTGGGTTTACATGTGTTCTCCACAAATCCTCTAAATCGAAATCCAGATATTTTCATCTTGCCACCTTTAGCTATCTACAGGGTATAGGAACCGTAAACAATAAGTATCATACAGAGACAAAGGGAGAGGAACCAACAGGTATCATTCTTGATCAGCCACAGAGATGATACCCATTACTAAATAGTGCTCAGTCAGTAGCCTGGACTCTAATGTTTCAAAATAGTAATACTTCCTGTCTTGGAGGAGAGGGATTGATAGAGTTATCTTATATGAGTGAGAAAAGAGGAAGGTAGAAATAGTTCCTTCACTTAAAAATATAGAGGATTTGGGGTAGATTGGATTGCAGAAGTGAGGGAGGAATAAGGGAAAGTAAAGAGTCGAGTTTGACTCTGGGTCCCATATTTGGATTATACGTGCTGAACTAAAGAGCAGAGAAGCAGAAGGCAGTGGCAAGATACAGACGAAAGGTTTATTTTAAAACAGTTCCCAGGGGATATCATGTAAAACTATTAAAAGATTTAGATGCCTGGAACTCTGAGCTATTCTCTAGATACAAAAAGTATTAGTTCCACATATAAATAGTAACTAGGATCTAGTATATTTTAAGGAGCCCTGGTGGTGCAGTAGTTAAGAGCTAAGGCTGCTAACTGAAAGGTCGGCAGTTTGAATCCACCAGCAGCTCCTTGGAAACCCTATGAGAGCAGTTCTACTTTGTCCTACAGGGTCACTGTGAGTTGGAACCTACTCCATAGTGCCTAACAAGAACAACAACAAGTATATTTTATGGGGTAGGTTGAGGAAAAAGAACTGCAAAAAAGTGAAGTAGTTAGAGAAAAAAGAAAACAAGAAAGTGTATTATGAAGACAAAGGAATGAGCATTTTAAGGAGAGATGGAAAGCACATTTATTGATATCTATGTAAAATTGTTGTTGTTATTAGCTTCTGTCTAATCTGGTCCCCAGCTCATGGGGAACCAATGCACAATGGAGCTAAATGTTGCCCAGTCTTGTGCCATCCCCATGACTGGTCGCTGATAGGACTATGTAAGCTAAGCACCATAAAATGCTCCCTGCTTTTAGCAACGAGAAGAACCATAGATATCTCGAGTCCTACAGAAAAAAGCAAAAGATTGAAAGGAAAACACACCTGGCTAAGTTTTTTCTTAAAACCTGAGCAAGTCTTAATAAAATGGTAGTTTACAAAATCTTATAACACAGAGTGAAATATATTTGAAGTACTACACTTTAATCACAAAATTATATTCAATCTCTTAAAATCATTTTTTAAATATTCTGTTTCACATTGGAAATTGCATGAGTTAGATTTATTTATATATCTGTTTATTGCTTTCCCACACAGAAACAAAAATAGCCCATCTGTGATTACATATTACTGTTTATAAATTCCAAATCTGCTCCCTAAAAATTCTTGGCACACCTCCATAAAGGCAAGTGTATATATACTCTGAATTATTTTTTTACTAAGAATACTTGGTATCATACATATACAACCTGTGCTAGAGTTAGTTGGGAACATAAAATTTAAAGTCAGTACAGTACATATGTAAGTCTCTACAAGCTTTATAGAAGGTATTAGCTCAAACCACCTTCTCACATTCTATTAACAATTTTTGGGGGATAATTTTTTTAAGCCATCACGCTTTTTTTTACAGGCACTTAACATCTATCTAACAAATCATATGTCTCCCTTTTGCTTCATCTCAACTTGTATAATTTAATTTTAAGATGCAGCTTTTATCATAGAAGTTTTTAGGAAGTAATTTATAAGCTCAAACTAGCTCAAATCAGCACTTCTTATCAATTTACTGGCATTTTTTATGTTTTCCTAAACTACCTAAGTAGATAATGTGTCCTTGTCTTTTTAAATCTGAATAGCAATTATCCCATTTCAATAAGAGTTTGTTTTTGAAAGACGAGTAAAGTGTTGTTGTTTCATCCATTAACTCTACCTAAACCCAAGTCATTTTATTGTCCTTCTTTTGGCTGAACCTGTCATCTACAAACAGAAAAGTAGAGATATGCACCCTTTCCAGGGTAATAAGCCTGGAGCACAGGGTATAGAAGGAAGATATTTTTGAATTATAGAAAAACACTTTGATTTATTTTAGAATAACTTGTAAAATCTGTCTTCACAGCTATCTGACTTTAGAACAAATTTGAATGTGATATTTACATGATAACCCAAATGTTTTATGCTTTTGTTCATTCATTTTTTTCTTTTGCTATGGACATTTGTGACTATTCGCTGAAGATCCTAGAACCTTTTAGACATAGTGATTAATTATCATTTCTTGGCATCTATTAATTCTTTATATGCCAAGAAAAGCTCCTGAACTTCTGGTATTTTTACTAAGCATTTTACGAGTTCCAGCAAAACGACCAGCGTATATAACCTCTTTCATTAGTTTTTGTGACTTTTCTTATAACATGTACGTTTATCTTTTAGCCATTAATAATCAAATGCTCTTTTAGTACTCCTTATCATTTTATTACTGCAAAATAATAGCTACATTGGCAAGTCTTCCTATTTCAAACCCTGTTCTTCATTTGTCACCTACTACTACCTCCTGATTTCTCTTCAACCTTCTCTTCAGTCTTCTGCTTTTTCTCGGTCAGTTTCTTAAATTGACGTATTGCTCCAGATTCTTTATCCAGTCCTCTCATTTTTCTTCACATTCTGTCTATTGATGATTGCCCTTTTATCAATGATTTGATTGAGAATGATTTTTTATTCCGACCTCTAGCCTCTACTCAATTTTTAAATTCCACCCTCTCTTTAAAATACAGGGCATTTTTGCCTTAAAATGTCCCATCTTCCCACACCTGCTACTCCTTCTTTTTCCCGTCTATATACCTGGAATGTTCTTCCACCACACCTTACATGACTTGTTCTCTCACTTCATTTAAGTCTGTGTTCAAATGGAACCTCCTCTGAAACGTCACCTTTCAGTGAGTAAAAGATCCTTCTCACCTCCCATTCCCACTCAGTCTTTCTCTGCCTGACCTATTTCATTTTTCTGAACAGTACTTATCACCATCTGCAATTAATTACTTGTTTGTTACTGGTTTATCGCCTGTCTCTGCATTAACCATTAGGAAAGACCTCATCAGTCATTCCTCTGATTCGGCCAAAGTGCACTGTTAACCTTTTTCTAAGCCCACCTCACAATTTTCAGCCTGTATCTTCCGTTTTTCAGTTCTTTATTTATTGATAGAGGCCCAACAGAAATGATAGAATGACACTTTTGCTACGAAGCTCTCCATGATTCCTGTGGCTAATATCTTACCCTGATACTTTTTATACAAATCCTCTTTTGAAACTTCTATCATGGATTTTAGCACATCCTGCCTCATGGTATAGTATTGGGTCAGTGTTTTTCTACCGCATGAGATTATGTTTCCTTTCCAATCAACAATACTTGATACACCCACGAATCCTTCCTATAGCAACAGCGTCTTACTCATTTTTATATCTTGCAAGGGCCTAACATAGTAACTTGCATGTAGCAGAAACTCAATAAATTTTTAAGTTGGTGAATCTTCCTATTCCTGAAAAATATATTAAATTTTGCCAGTTGAATCATATAACACAGTTATAAATTTTTATTATTTGGGAAAAAATCTGTCATTAATATTGTGGTAAGGCAAATAACACTGTTCTCTCCTCTTTTTATTTGTTTTATATGGGTTCTTGTTTTGTTTTTGCATACTGGGTTTTCCTACACAGGGAAATGCCTGCAGCTTCCATTGACTTTTCGCCACTTTTGCTAGTACACTGCCTATGGTAAATTGAAAACCAAATGATATGAACACCCCACTGAGGTTATATTTGTTAAGTGAACCATATTGAGTGGGTCAGACTCACAATCGCTATTAAAAACCTAGGGAAGCCCAGAGAGCAACACTTCCTCTGCCTTTAGCAGCTGCTCTCCTAATCGTGTTTCCCTTACCGATGACAGACAGGCTACTGGGAGGCCTCCTATGTCTCTTGGACTTGAACTTCTTATACTGACACTAGACTTCCAGATTAGTTTGACATAAATAGCAGCTGCTTTGGCCTCTTGTGATATAATTTTTTGACAAACTATCTGATGTCTTATCTAAGAGGCAGAAGTAGAAATAACATCGAGGGGGATTTCATTTTATTTACTGAACTCATGAAATCCAGGATTTGTATATGATACAAAAATACCTGTCAGAAATGTCATATGTTTGCTCACAAAAACAATTGGTCTTTTAAGATTCATTATATTTTCCAAATCTCAAAAAGTGAGCACTGCAATTTTATTTAGTTTATATGGTTAAATTTAGTTTTATATTATTTTATATTATTTAGTTTAATAAACTAAACATAGTTTGTGAAATTTAGATATACAGCTTTTATGGTACATCAGCACAATAAAAATCAGCTACAAAATTCAAATTGACACAATTATTGATTATAGATTTTTCACTCAATAATCCAAATCATATTACTGTCATTGTTGGGTTTGTTGGGAAGGGAGTAGAAGAAATTTATAAAATAACTCACTACTTCCCTATTGAAAATTAAAATTCAATTTGATTCCCTAATATCCTTAGCTTCACTATGAAGAAGTTCTCTTATATCTTATAAACGCAGACTTGGAATGAATCATTGTTTTGGCAGTTGTGTCACAGTGATGGCTCGTATAGAAGGTGTGAGCCAAAAAACCCTATTTGTGTGTGTGTGTGTGTGTGTGTGTGTGTGTGTGTCTGTGCGCGCACGCGCACGTTTCGTTCTTTTTAACATAAACTGCTATCTAGTCAGGTTGCCATAAATTATGCAAGTGTAATTAATTTGTTTTAAACTGAATTCAAGACTTTACCTTGTTACTTTTTCCCATCATCTAAGAAATCAAAATTATGTTGAAAATTAATTCTGTCATCTAAGGAAATGGCCATCCCCTTCTGACTTACGTCGTCTAAGAGCATAAGGATGGCTTCTGCCCAGAACTTTTACAAAAATGCTAAAGTGGCAGGACAGAGGACACAAAGTTTTGAAGAACCACTTTGGACTGTTATCATCAAATATTTGCTGTATTACTTCCAGGTAAGCCCCCAGACTGATTTCCCTGCTTCCACCCTTGTCCTTGCTCCCCTGAGTCTATTCTCTACCAGGAATCCACAGTGGTACAGTAAAAGCAAGAGTCAGCTTATGTCACTCGTTCAAAATCTTCTTCTCATTGCTACTAAACTGTTAATGCTTTATCCACCTTAGTTGTCCTGTTTGGAACATATCATTGCTCACTGGTAAAACCTTGCCATTGACCCATGCTGCCTCCCAGCACATTCTGCTTTTTTTGTTGTTTGGTTGTTTGTTTATTTTTAGTATTCTAGAATTTTAACAAATTTTTCATATGTTCATGTATAGAAATTGAAAAAATATTTGAATCATATGAAGAAATAAAAGATGCTTTAATCTAGCAAAATCAAGTTAGATATATTTCTGGTCCTTTTCTATGATATATAATACATGTATTGCATAATGTATAAGGATATCACAACAATAACATGTATTATGGTTTTTCTTTTTTTTTTTTTAAAGCAAAAAGAACGTTTTATTCGACCTATATTCAAAATGGCAAAAGTGGGAAATGGACAACCATGCTGCCAGAGCCATGTCTGCTCAAGTCCAAGGAAATATCACAGAACAGACAAAAGTGGGAAAATGGACAAGCATGCTGCCACAGCCATGTCTGCCAGAGTCCAAAGACCATTACAGAATCATCAGTGTATATTAATGTTACAAATTGGCAAAACCATTGAAAGCCTTTTCAGATTGGCTAGAAACTGTGATCCTACATTTTGAATTCTATTGTTTTTACTTGGGTTGTAGACATTTTCCCATTCTCTACATTCTTTTCCAAGTGAATTGCTCTTAAAGGCTACAAAATATTACAAAATATGAATGTACTAATTGAGTTTTCAAACTAGAAGTATGAATAATTTAGAATTTCTTTCTTTTTTTTTATCTTACCTGTTTTCTTTTTAATTTTCAATAACACTATAAGGAACATCTTTGAACATGAAACAGATTCCACATAAAATTAGGATAATATCTCAGAAATAGTGGATAAATTTTTCAAATTTCTTTTTGTTCACTAATCTTCTGTTTAGCACTACAGTATAGTATTCTGTCTGGAACTGAGAGTAAAACAAAACAGAACAGAACAACAAGCCGTAGGTTAACACTTGAGTCAAAGAGAGTGCAAGGAGACATAACTGTAGAAAGGATGAAATAAAATTCTCTTATTCAAAAAAATAATTTAAAAATAACTATGCCCGTAATCTCATTACCTCTTTTCTGAATTATTGCAATAGCCTTCAAACTGGTCTCCCTGCATCTGTCCTCACTCTCCTACAGTTGATTCTTGACAAAGGAGCCAAAATGTTCACGTTAAACAGAGGTCATATCATATCATTCTTGTACTTGAAACTTTCTTTGCTCAGTATTTCACTCAGAGTTAAAGCTAAGGTCCTTTTATTGCCCTGCAAAGCCCTGCATGATTTGGCTCCCGTTACTTTTTGGATCGTCTCTCCTACCACTCTCTGCTTGATCATTACAATTCAGTGGCATACTGAGTACTCTTCAAAGTCAGCCAGCATCCTCCCTCCTGCCCCAGGGCCTTTGCACTGGTTCTTCCATCTGTCAAGAGCACTTTTATTCCATACAACCATAAGTTGCATTCCAGCACCTCCTTCATGGCTTTACAAAGGGTCACTTTCACATTGAAGTCTTCACTGACAATCCCATCTAAAATAGCAAACACTCCTACCTCAAACTTCCATTCCTCTAATCTCTATCGAGTTTTTTTTTTTTCCCATAATACTCATTTGTTAACATACATATACTTTACATGCTCATAATTTTATTGCATTCTCTCAATGAAGACAAATAATTCTATCTACTTTGTTCAATATTTAATATATTTGGGTGTTATAAATAAGTAATAAATTTCAATAATACCCGTAAAATGGAAGCATGGGAGATCTCCACATCTCTGTTATACTTCACTATTACAAAAAATAATAACAGCATATACCACTGGTTGAAAGCTTATCATATGCCAAGAATTGTTCTAAGCTCTTTAAATAAGTTCAGTTTAAACAATGATGGCAAAAAGCTAGGAATAAATATATTTTTCATATTTTGAAAATGAGGAAACAGGCACAGGACATAGTTTAACTGGAATCTCTGGGTGGTGCAAATGGTTAACAAGCTTGGCAGCTAACCGAAAAGTTGACAGTTAAAGTCCACTCAGAGGTGCATCGGAAAAAACAGTCCTGGTGATCTGCTTCAGAAAAATTATAGGTTTTGGAGGCCCTATGAGCATAGTTCTGCTCAAATTCGACTCAATGGCCACAGGTTTAAAATGTGGATTAACATTCAATTACAGCTTACTTTTAATCAAAGTTAGTTTTTTTAAAAATTTTTTTATTGTACTTTAGATGAAGGTTTAGAGAACAAATAGTTTCTCATTAAACAGTCAGCACACATATTGTTTTATGACATTGGTTAACAACCCCATGACACGTCAACACTCTCCCTTCTCGACCTTGAGAACCTTTTTCCTGGTGAAAATATACATAGCCAAAGTTACACCATTTTGAAACTTTCTGTATGTACAATTCAGTGACGGCAATTACATTCTTCCAGTTGTGCTGCTATTCTCACTATCCTTTTCCAAATTATTCCATCACCATTATCTTCAACTCACTGTCCCCTAGGCTTCCCATCAAACCTTTTGAGTTGCTGTTGTCAATTTGATCTCACATAGATAATTCCTTTTTTTTGTACCTTAGATGAAGGTTTGCAGAACA
>NW_004443939.1:20145559-20150659 GCF_000243295.1 Trichechus manatus latirostris | reverse complement strand
GGGTCTCTTCATTTTTCTTTGTTCTTTTTTCTGAGTTTTCCTGAAACAGAGTTGTATCCAAGTGTTTGTCTTCAATTCCACTGATCCTGTCTTCCACCACTTCAAATCTGCTCCTCAGCCCTTCTACGACACTATCCGTTTATGAAATCTTGTTGTTTATCTTTTGGATTTCTCATTGTCGTTTTTGTATAATTTCTAGTTGTGAATTTATTTTGGCATTTTGTCCTGCATAATTTTCCTGAATTCTTCCATTTTTTTGTCTGTATTTTCCATGAATTTGTCTATTTTTTTCTCATTTTTGTCTGCGTTTTGATTTGGCTCTTGAAGAATTCTGAGTATTAGAGATTTGAATTCCCTTTCACATAGTTCTAGTGCCTTTTCTTCCACTGGAAAGTCATCTGGTGTTTTATTTTGAATGCCCACTGGAACCATCCTGTCTGTTTTTGTAAATGTTTTGATATTGTCTGCTGTCTTTGGGGCATTCAGTAGTTACTTTTCTCATTGATTGATCATAGATTTGTTTGTTTTGTCCTTTTTTTTAATTTGGCTATGTCTGAGCAGGTGGGCTGTGTGTTCTTTGTTGTTTGCTCATCTGTGGGCATGATACTTTTCGCCTCCTTCTCCAATTGGCAGGGTCAGTCGCTCAGATATGGTACTGCAGGGCAGGTCTAGCTGAAGAAGAGTTGCTGGGACGGGTTGTGTGTGACATTTACTACAGCCAACAGGGTGGGTTGATAATCAGTACAGGGCAGGTTCCGGTAGGCTGTGCCTGTGCTGCTTGGTGGTGTGATGTTAAGCGCACAGTGCAGGTAGGCAGGATGGAGCGGGGAGACTGTGATGTGTGGAGCTAAGATGGGTATGGGAGAGAGGAGAGAGGAACAGGAGCCAAAAACATACAAACAAACAAACAAGAATGCTAGGGGAGCTTGCCGTTGGAGTGGAGAGATGAGAGACTATGAAATGGAGAAAAACAAAAAGGGGAAAAGAAAAAGAAGAAAAAAAAAGAATGAATAAATAAAAATTAGAAAGAAAAAAGAACAGCAAAGCTCCCGGGGATCTCACCGGTGTGGATACGAGGTCTGGGGAAGTTGTTCCCAGGTGTTGAAGTACAGCCTGGCTAGGAGGCATAGAGGTATTCAGTGCCAGGTATTCAGGGGACTGGAAGAGAAGGAAGCTATAGAGAGACGAGAAACTGAGTAATGAAGATAGACAAAAAGGGAAAAAGAAGGAAAACAAAACAAATTTTAAAAAAAAAGAACAAGAAAAGCCCCCGAAAAAACAGGAAAAAAAAAAAAAAACATGAAAAAAGAAATGCCCTCAGGGATCCCTCTGCACATCTGAGCAAGTTGAGGGGGTAGGTCCCAAGCCGCATAACACTGCCCGGTCAGAATGGGCCCCCAACTCAAGAAAAGGAAAAGAAAACAAACAAACAATTCAAAGCAAACAAACAAAAAGAAAGCCCTGGGATCCCACCAGTGTGGCAGCACAGACTGGAAAGCAGTTCCACACTCAAAAGGATCTCCACAGCCTCTTAGGAAGAAGAAAAGATAACGCACAGAGCCAAGTATTTGAGCAAAAGCAGGGGGAGGTGATGAGAGGTAAAGAAGAAATCAAAAGAAGCGGAAAAAAAGAAACACCAGCACCAAACAAATGACACTCAGGGAGTTGGCCAGTGCAGGTGGGTGGAATCCAAGCAGCTGGTGCTTGCTAACCAAGAGACTGTGGCTGCGGAAAGCAGAGGAGGCCGAGTGGGGGTGAAGAAGGGTGGGGGGTGGGAAAGCATATACCATCAGTTACCAGTTGTTCTGTCTCCTGCTGGAAGCTCTGTGAAGCTGCTTTCTTGTACCTCCTATTTGCTGGTCTCTGATAGGAGTCCAAGATGGCGAATCCATGCTGTGTTAGCTGATAGGGGACCTCTGCCTGAATCTCTCCTTGCTCTCCATTCTCTGTCAGTTTCTCACTCCATTTGGTGCTTGGCTGAGTTCTTTATCTCTTCACTTGATGTTTTAGGGTTTCAGGATTTCTGTTTTTTCTGTTTGGCTTAGCTTTTCAGATCTTTGCTGTGGAGGGATGGTGTGGTGCTTCTGCCTAGAGCGTCATGTTGCTGGAATTCAAGAAAGCAAAGTTAATATTTTTACAAATAAATATCAAGGAAAATTTATATATAGATAGATAGATAGATTTGTAATTAAAATATGTGAATTTACCTGCTCAGAATATTCAGGTGAATTAAGGTGCAGAGACTGTAGGATCAGGACTAGAATTTGTGGATTATAGATCCTTTCCTAGATGATAGCTATGTTGAGACTGCTAGCAGCAGGAAGGTTGATCCAGAAGTTCAGGGTTTCCTAAAATAATTTGTGAATAATTGTGCAATGGAGAGTGAATTATGATTACCCTTGAATACCAAAACTAATGTCTTTTCACTAATCTTGCACTTTTCATTCAAGATACATTGATTGAAAAAAAATGTAAATTCTGGAAAAATCAAATGCAAATAAAGCATCAATTTAAAACTGGCTTGGTCAAAAAAAAAAAAAACCCTGTTGGTGTAGTGGTTAAGAGCTACTTCTGCTAACCAAAAGGTCTGCAGTTGAATCCACCAGGTGCTCCCTGGAAACTCTATAGGGCAGCTCTACTCTGTCCTATAGCATCACTATGAGGCAGAATCGACTCAATGGCAACAGGTTTGTTTTTTTTTGGTTTGGTCAAATTGTCCAAATTGAATTGTCTCCAGAGAAAGATATTATTTAATGTAAGTATATTAGGTTGATACATGGTCTGTGAGAAACTTCGTGAAAACATCGTACAAGTTCAAATAAATTTGAGGGAAATCTACAGTCTTTTTCCTCTTGACAAAAGAGCCAGTACCTTATCACATCCTGAAGTGAGCAAACCTGTTTAAGTGTATGTAACACAACACTAACAAAACCTCAAAACTCGTTTTTTTTTTTCCCCACAGAAAACCATTTCATGTCCTTTAGAGCTAGCATTCTGAGAAACTCACTTCGGAAAATGCTGGTTTGTCTATACGAAATCATCGGACTGAATTTCAAATGTGGGCCAATCTATTTTACATTAAAATCAATGAAAAGGCATATATTTATTTAGATTCTCTCTCTACTTCAGGTTTATATGTAATTCACAGGAAGAGTGATAATACATGAGCATGTAACGGCTCCTGCATATGCATTTTCAGATTTCTCCTTTGTGTAGCCAGTGATAGCCTGTTCAAAGCACATAGTAGAGAATGTAAACCAAAAAGGATAAGTTTCAACTAGTGCCTGATGCAAGATTGACAAAAGCCAGTTTTTAGTATTTAAACCTTTCTAAAAGATGGATTTTCCTCCTACATCCACATAGAAAGTATTAAGATATCCAAAGAATTTAGCAATTATTTTCAGACAACATTACAACTGCTAAAAATAACTAGGCAGATATTGAAAAAGGTGCTCGTTCTTCAAAACATAAAATTACACAGAATATTATATACCTAACGAGCTTCGGTAGACAGCTGTGCACAAACTGCCATTACGCTTCTGGGCATAATTGTATTTATACACAGGAAGGTAACACAATACATTAGCAATAGCAGATGATATTAAGTCAGGGGACCTGGGTTCAGATTTTAGCTCTGCCAAATATAGCTGAACAAACTTGGACACCTTAACTTCTCTAGACCTCAATTTTCTAATAAGCAGGAAGGAGACTGCCAAATAAATATCAAGGTGACCATGGTTATGTTTAGGCTGAAATTAAAGGTGTTATTTGAGAATAATCTGTCAGCTGTAAAGCATCATTCAAATTGAGCTGTTTATTGTGCATTTCTTTAGTTAATTTAAGTGGAAGTTACATAAGGCTAGCTATAAAAGATGACACATTTTACATCATGAAAGTATTCCTCCCCATCCTTAGTATTTGATCCCATTGTTGACTTGAATGTACGTTAGCTAAAATCACATTATTCCCACCAAACATAAAATGCTCTAGAGTCTTTTGCTTTTTACCAAATGAATGATCATTTTAAAAAAGCTTTTCATGTCTCCTGTGTTTATAGATTGTGAAGAGAAGCCATTTAAAACCATTCAAGTATAAAACATATATGTTTCTGCTAAGCCTGCCAATACCCAAATGTGGCATAATAATCAAAATGAGGGATACAGGTAAAATAATAGTGCAGAAAGTTTTAAATCATGTGAGGATAATTGTCCCAGTACATAAATACTGTTTTCTTTCAACAGGGGGTTTACTACTCATATTTTTGCTGTAAATATATTATGGTTATAAAATAGATTTTCCTAGTGGGAAAGACATTTATGTCTAAATGCAAAGTATGGGTCTAAAAACAAAGGAAGATTAGAAATATGAAAGAAATCTGATCTAATTAAAACATAGCTGAAGTTATATACTTCTTTTGCTAGTCTGGAAAGATATTTAATTTCTTTTTCTTTAATGTTATCTGTTACTTAAGCCATGTGAAATAATTTCATGATCCATCTTTCAACCTTCATTATAAAAAGAATGCACTTTGGTTTGTTTCCTGCCTTCAGTGAGTTTATAGTCTATATACATGTGGAAAAAAAAGTTTTATAAAAGAAAACATCCTGGAGGCGGAGCCAACATGGTGCTATAGACAGAAGCACCATGCCATCCCTCCACAGCAAAGACATGAAAAACTGGTGAAACAGAGACAAACGTCAATCCTGGAACCCTAAGCATCAAATGAAGTGATAAAGAACTCAGCAAAGCAAAGAATGGAATAAGAAACTGACAGAGAACAGAGAGCAAAGAGAGATATGTGCAGAGATCCCCTATCAGCTAATGCAGCCATCTTGGACTCCTGTGGGAGATTGGGGAACAGGGAGTATGGGAAAGCAGCCTTACAGAGCTCCCAGCAGGAAACAGAACACCTGGTAACCAGAAATATATGCTTTCCTATTCCCCATCCTTCTCCCCCCTGCTCACCCACCAACTCTTCCTAGCTGGCTGCAGTTGCTCAGCTGGCCGGGAAGTGCAGGCTCTGTGCCATCTGGTTTCACCCCGCCCACATCGGAGATTGGTGGACGGGGGTACGGGAAAGCAGCTTCATGGTGTTCCCAG
>NW_004443939.1:20139609-20145459 GCF_000243295.1 Trichechus manatus latirostris | reverse complement strand
ACTGACCAAAGTCTCTTGGCCAGAAGGCACCAGCTCTGGCTCCGTGACATTTGGATTTGCCCAGCCCACACTGGCCAGCTTCCTCAGTGCCATTCCTTTGTTGCTGTTATTTCTTTTTTCCATTTCTTTTGGTTTCTTCCCTGCCTCTCACATCCTCCCAACTTTATCTTGAACACCTGGCTCCGTGTGCCATCTATGGTTCTTCTTGAAAGGTTGTGAAGTGCTGCTGGTTCCCGGGTCCATATCTTCATACTGCTGGGATCCCTGAAACTTTTTGTTTGTTTGTATTGTTTTGATCTGTTTTGTGTTCTTTTTTTTTTCACAGCTTGGGAGCCCCTTCTAGCCAGGCTGTACTGCAAGGCTTGGAAGCCACTTACCCAGTCTGCCCAGGCACTCTGCCGGGATCCCTCAGGGCACTTCTTTTTACTTTTTCTCTTTTTTCTTTCTTCGTTTCTCAGTTTCTTGTCTATCTACACTTACCTTCTTTTCCTTCTCCTGAATACCTGGCGCTTGTGATGTCTCTGCTCCTTCTAGCCAGGCTGTACTGTGAGGCCTGGGAACCATTCCCTGGTCTTTGCAGCCAAACTTATGCAATCCCAGGGGACTTTTCTTTTCTTTCTTTTCCTAATTTTTACTTATTTTATTATACTTTATTTTTCTCTTTTTCTTTTTTCCTCATTTCTCAGTTTCTCATCTCTCCACTCCAATGGCAAGCTCCCTTAGCACTTTGTTTCTTTCTTTCTTTTGGCTGCTGTTACACTCTGCTCTCTTTCTTCTTTCCCATACGAATCTTGGCCCCAGACATCAAAACCTCTCCACTCCTTCCTGCCTACCTGCACCATACACTGAACATCACACCCCCGAGCACCACAGACACAGCCTACTGGGACCTGCCCTGAACTGATTCCCAGGCTGCCCTGTCAGCCATAGTAGGTACCGCAAACAAACCATTCCAGCCCTCCCCTGCATCTGGACCTGCATTGCTGCACCATAGCTGAACAACTTGCCCAGCTCCCTGGACAAGGAGGTAAAAAGTATGCCCACAGACAAGCAAACAACAAAGAATGCACAGCTCACTTGCTCAGACATAACCAAATAAAACAAAAATCCAGGATGAAACAAACAAATCTACAATCAATAAATGAAGAAAATAATTACTGAATGTGCCAAAGACGGCAGACAATATCAAAACATAAACAACAAGACAGGAAGGTTCCAGTAGGCGTCCAAAATAAAACACTAGATAACTTTCCAGTAGAAGAAAAAGCACTAGTACTACCTGATAAGGAATTCAAATCTTTAATGTTCGGAGCTATCTAAGAGTTGAAGCAAAAAGCAGACAAAAATGAGAAAAAAATAGACAAATTCATGGAAAAGGTGGACAAATTCAGGGAAAATACAGACAGAAAATTGGAATAATTCAGGAAAATAATACAGGAACAAAATGCCAAAATAAATTCACAAATACAAATCACACAAAAACAATTAGAAATCCAAAAGATAAACAAGATTTCAGAAATGGACACGGTCATAGAAGGGCTGAGAAGCAGGTTAGAAACAATGGAAGACAGGATCAGCGAAACTGAAGACAAACGCTTGCATACAATACTGAGCAAAAAGCAGAAAAAAAGAAAAAGAAAAAGAAAGAAATTCTGAGAATTATGTGGGATACAATCAAAAGGAAAAAATTGTGAGTGATCGGAGTTCTAGAACAGAAGGAGAAAACAGAAAACATAGAAAGGATCATGGAAGAACTGCTGATGGAAAACTTCTCCAACATCATGAAACATGAAAAGCTGACCATCCAAGAAGCTCAACAAACCCCATATACGATAGACCTCAACAGAAAATCACCAAAGCATCTCATAATCACACTCACTAAAACCAAAGACGAACAAAGAATCCTGAGAACAGCTCAAGAAAAACAAAGTCACATACAGAGGGGAAACAATAAGAACAAGCTCAGACTATTTGGCAGAAACTATGCAGGCAAGAAGGCAATTGGATGACATATACAAAACGTTGAAAGAAAAAAATTGCCAGCCAAGCATAATATATCCTGCAAAACTCTCGTTCAAATATAATGGTGAAATTAGGACATTTCCAGATAAACAGAAATTAAGGGAAAATGTAAAAATCAAACCAAACTTACAAGAATTATTAAGGAAGTCCTTTGGTTTGAGAACAAACAACATCAAACCATAGCCTGAATCTAGGACATAAGATCATACCAGCCAGATACCAACCTAGGAAATGAACTCTCAAGGACTATGCAAAAACAAAAGAACTACAACAGGGAACCAGAGAGGTTAATCTGTAAATGACAACAACATCAGAATAATAAAAGAGGGAATAAACAGTGCAGGTATAGTACATTATAATGGAGAGGAAGGCAAGGTGATACCAAGTAATAATAGACTGGTTCAAACTTAGGAAGATAAAGGTAAATATAAAGGTAACCACAAAGAAAGCTAACAAACCTACTCATCAAAATAAAGAATAAAAACACAAAGTTTCAGTAAAAACTAAATCTACAAAAAGAAAAGAAAAGAAAAAAATCCACAATAAAAGGAATTCAGCACAGGAGAGTAAGAGGAACAAAGAAAACATCAGCAGCACAAAAAAAAGCAATACAAAATAACAGCAATAAACTCAAATCTATCAATGATTACACTGAATGTAAACGGCCTCAATGCACCCATAAAGAAATGGAGAGCGTCAGAATGGATTAAAAAAAACAGAATCCATCAATATGCTGTCTACAAGAGACACACCTTAGAAACAAAGATGTGAATTTATTAAAAATCAAAGGTTGGAAAAAAATATATCAAGCAAACAACTACCAAAAAACAGCAGGAGTGGCAATACTAATATCAGATAAAATAGACTTTAAAACAAAATCCACCATTAAAGACAAAGATGGAGACTATATAATGATTAAGGAGATGATCCATCATGAAGACATAACCATAATAAACATCAACGCACCCAATGACAAGGCTCCAAAATACATAAAATAAACTCTAACAGCACTGAAGAGAAATTGACAGTTCTACAATAATTGTAGGACACTTCAACACACCACTCTCAGTAAAGGACAGAACATCTAAAAAGAAACTCAGCAAAGATACAGAAGACTTAGAGGGCACAATCAGCCAACTTGACCTCATAGACATATATAGTACACATCTTTTCCAATGCACATGGAACGTTCTCCAGAATAGACCACATCTTAGGCCACAGAGCAATCCTCAACAAGATCCAAAACGTTGAGATAATACAGAGTATCTTCTCTGACCACAATGCCATCAAGGTAGAAATTAACAACAGAAAGAGCAAGGAAAAAATAATTAATTACAAGGAAACTGAATAACACCCTGCCTACAAACCACTGGGTAATAGAAGAAATCAGAGATAGAATCAAACAATTCTAGAATCAAATGAGAATGAAAACACATCCATCATACCAAAACCTTTGGGACACAGCAAAGGCAGTCCTCAGAGGACAATTATAGCAATAGATGCACACATCAAAAAAGAAAAAAGGTACAAAATCAAAACATTAGCTACACAAGACAAACAAATAGAAAGAGAACAGCAAAAAGAAGCCCAAGTCACTTATGGCAACATGGCGCTCGAGGCAGAAGCACCACGCCATCCCTCCACAACAAAGATCTGAAAAACTAAGCCAAACAGAGAAAACAGAAATCCTGAAACCCTAAACATCAAATGAAGAGACAAAGAACTCAGCCAAGCACCAAATGGAATAAGAAACTGACAGAGAACAGAGAGCGAGAAGACATAGATGGAGAGGTCCCCTATCAGCTAACACAGCACAGATCCACCATCTTGGACTCCTATCAGAGACCAGCAATTAGGGGGTACGAGAAAGCAGCTTCACGGAGCTCCCAGCAGGAAACAGAAGAACCGGTAACTGACGATATATGCTTTCCCACCCCCACCCTTCTTCACCCGCATTCGGCCTCCTCTGCTTCCCGCAGCGACAGTCTCTTGGCCGGAAAGCACAGGCTGCTTTGATTCCAACCACCCGCACTAGCCGACTCCTTGAGTGCCATTTGTTGGCTGCTGATATTGCTTTTTTCCACTTCTTTTCATTTCTTCCTTACCTCTCATCACCTATCCCTCCTTTCGCTCAAATACTTGGCTCTGTGTGCTATCTTTTCTTCTTCCTAAGTGGCTGTGGAGCTCCGTTCAAGTGTAGAACTGCTTTCCAGTCTGTGCTGCCACACTGGTGGGATCCCGGGGCTTTCTTTTTGTTTGGTTGTTTTGAATTGTTTGTTTTCTTTTTCTTTTCTTGAGTTGGGAGTCTGTTCTGGCTGGACAGTGCTATGCAGCTTGGGACCTACCCCCTCAGCTTGCACAGACTCTCTGAGGGGTCCCTGTGGGCATTTCTTTTTTCATGGTTTTGAGGGTTTTTTTCTGTTTGGGGGGGTTCTTATTCTTTTTTTTTTAAGTTTGTTTTGTTTTGTTTTTCCACTTTTTCCCTTTTTGTATTTCTTCATTACTCACTTTCTCATCTCTCTACACCTTCCTAGTTTTCTGGTCCCCTGAATACCTGGCACTAAATGACACCTCTACACCTCCTAGCCAGGCTGTACTTCAACACCTGGGAACAACTTCCCCGGACCTCAAAGCCGCACCGGTGGGATTCCTGGGAGCTTTGCTGTTCTTTTTTCTTTCTAATTTTTATTTATTCATTCTTTTCTTTTCTTTTTATTCTTCTTCTCCTCTTTTTGTTTTTCTCCATTTCATAGTCTCTCATCTCTCTACTCCAAGAGCAAGCTCTCCTAGCACTCTTTTTTGTTTCTTTGTATGTTTTTGGCTCCTATTCCTCTCTCCTCTCTCCCATACCCATCTTAGCTAAACACATCACAGTCTCCCCCCTCCATCCTGTCTACCTGCACCGTGTGCTTAACATCACACCTACCAAGCAGCACAGGCACAGCCTACCAGAACCTGCCCTGCAATGATTACTGATCAGCCCTGGTGGCTGTACTAAGTGCCATAAACAACTCATCCCAGCAAATCCTCTTCAGCTAGAACTGCCCTGCTGTACCATATCTGAGTGACTAACCCTGACAATTGGAGAAGGAGGCGAAAAGTATCATGCCCACTGATGAGCAAACAACAAAGAACATACAGCCCACCTGCTCAGACATAGCCAAATTTAAAAATAGACAAAACAAACAAATATACAATCAATCAATGAGAAAAATAACTACTGAATGCCCCGAAGACAGCAGAGAATATCAAAACATTTACAAAAACAGGACAAGATAATTCCAGTAGGCATCCAAAATAAAACACCGGATGACTTTCCAGTGGAAGGGAATTCAAATCTCTGATACTCAGAATTTTCCAAGAGTTGAAACAAAAAGCAGACAAAAATGAGGAAAAAATAGGCAAACTCATGGAAAATACAGACAAAAAAAATGGAAGAATTCAGGAAAATTATGCAGGAAAAAAACGTCAAAATAAATTCACAACTAGAAATTATACAAAAACAACAATTAGACATCCAAAAGATAAACAACAAGATTTCAGAAATGGACAGTGTCACAGAAGGGCTGAGGAGCAGATTTAAAGTGATGGAAGACAGGATCAGTGGAAATGAAGACAAACACTTGGATACAACTCTGCTTCAGGAAAACTCAGAAAAAAAAGAAGAAAATTGAAGAGACTCTGAGAATTATGTGGGATACAATCAAAAGCAAAAACCTGCGAGTGATCAGAGTTCCAGAACAGGGGGAGAAAACAAAAAACACAGAGAGGATCATTGAAGAACTGCTGACAGAAAATTTCCCCAATATCATGAAAGATGAAAAGCTG
>NW_004443939.1:20124440-20137895 GCF_000243295.1 Trichechus manatus latirostris | reverse complement strand
ACTAACTGTTTAATGAGAAACTATTTTGTTCTGTAAACCTTCATCTAAAGTGAGAATAGCAGCACAACTGGAAGAATGTAATCGATGGCACTGCACTGTGCATGTAGAAATTTTTGAAATGGTGTATCTTTGGCTATGTATATTTTCACCAAAAAAAAAAAAAAAAAGGTCAATAAGGGAGAGGTTTGACATGTCATGGGGTTGTTAACCATTGTCCGAAAACAATATGTGTACTGGCAGTTTAATGAGAAACTATTTGTTCTGTAAACCTTCACCTAAAGTACAATGAAAATAAAAGCCCATGGCCTCCAGAAGAAAGGAAACAATAAAGATGACAGTAGAAGTAAATAAAATAGAGAATAGAAAAACAATAGAAAGAATCAACAAATCCAAACGTTTGAAAGGATCAACAACATTGAAAAACTACTGGCCATACTGACAAGAGAAAAACAGGAGAGGATGCAAATTACTCAAATAAGAAATAAAATGGGATACATTACAACAGACATAAATGAAATAAAAAGGATTATAACAGAGTATTATGAAAAACTATAACAAATTTCAAAACCTAGAGGAAATTGACAATTTTCTAGAAATACACTACCTACCCAAACTAACACCAAACGATGTTGAGAATCTTTAAACAGACTCATAACAAGAGAAGAGATTGAAAATGTAATAAAAAAAAAAACTTCCAACAAAAAAAAGCCCTGGCCCAGATGGCTTCACTGGAGAACTCTACAAAACTTTCACAGAAGAGCTTGTACCAGTACTACTCAAGAAAATTACAGACCAATACAGACGCAAACATTCTCAACAAAATTCTAGCCAATAGAATTCGGCATTATGTCCAAAAAAATAATACACCACGACCAAGTATGATTCACACCAGGTCTGCAAGGATGGTTCAATATTAGAAAAATCAATCCGTGTAATTCACCACATAAATAAAAGGAAAGAAAAGAATCATGTGATCATCTCAATCGATACAGAAAAGGCATTCAACAAAGTCCAACACCTATTCCTGATAAAAACTCTCAATAAAATAGGTATAGAAGGGAAATTTCTCAGCATAATAAGGGGCATCTGTGCAAAACCAACAGCCATCATCATTCTTAATGGAGAGTGCTGAAAACATTCCCCTTGAGAACAGGAACAAGACAGGATGCCCTTTATCTCCACTCCTATTTAACATTGTCCTGGAAGTCCTAGCTAGAGCAATAAGGCAAGAAAAAGAAATAAATGGCACCCAAATTGGTAATGAAGAAGTTAAACTGTCCCTATTTGCGGATGATATGATACTATACATAAAAACCCAAAAGACTCCACAAGAAAACTACTGGAACTAATAGAAAGATTCAGCAGTTGTCTTGGTTTGAATTATGTCCCCCAAAAAATGTGTGTATCAATTTGGCTAGGCCATAATTCCTGGTACTGTGTGATTTTCCTGTATGTTGTAAACCTGCCTCTATGAGGTTAATGAGGGAGGATGGGTGGCAGTTGTGTTAGTAAGGCAGGACCTGATCTACAAGACTGGATTGTGTCCTGAGGCAATCTCTTGAGATATAAAAGACAGAAGTGAGCAGTGAGACAGGGGACCTCATACCATCAAGAAAGCAGTGCCAGGAGCTGAGTGCGTCCTTTGGACCGGGGTCCCTGTGCTGAGAAGCTCCTAGTCTGGAGAACACTGATGAGAAGGCCGAGAGAGAGAAAGCCTTCCCCTGGAGCTGACACCTTGAATTTGGACTTTCAGCTTACTTTACTGTAAGGAAATAAACTTCTCTTCATTAAAACCATCCACTTGTGGTATTTCTGTTGTAGCAGCACTAGATGACTAAGACAGCAGTGTAGCAGGATACAAGATAAACATACAAAAATCAGTTGGATTCCTATACACCAATAAAGAGAATGATGAAAAGGAAATTAGGAAAACAATACCATTTATAATAGCCCCTAAAAAAATAAAATACTTTGGGATAAATCTAACCAGGGATGCAAAAGGCCTATACAAAGAAAACTACAAAACACTACTGCGAGAAACGAAAAGAGATCTACATAAATGGAAAAACATACCACGCTCATGGAAAGATAGACTCAACATTGTGAAAATGACAAACCCAAAGCAATGTACAAATACAATGCAATCCCAAAGCAAATACCAACAACATTCTTTAAAGAGATGGAAAAACTAATCATTAACTTTATATGGAAAGGGAAGAAGCCTTGGAAAAGTAAAGCACTATTGAATAAGAAGAATAAAGTAGAAAGACTCGCACTATCTGACCTCAGAACCTACTGTACAGCTACAGTAGTCAAAACAGCTTAATACTGGTACAATGACAGATACATTGACCAATGGAACAGAATTGAGAACCCAGATGTAAATCCATCCACCTACGATCACCTGATCTTCGACAAGGTCCCAAAGTCCATCAAATGGGGAACAGACAGTCTTTTTAACAAATGATGCTGGGAAAACTGTATTTCCATCTGCAAAAAAAATGAAACGGGACCCATACCTCACACCATACACAAAAACTAATTCAAAATGGATCAAAGACCTGAATATAAAGCCCAAAACTATAAAGTTCATAGAAGAAAAAATAGGATCAACGCTAGAGGCCCTAATACACGGCATTAGCAGGATACAAACCATAACCAACAACACACAAACTCCAGCAGATAAGCTAGATAACCGGGATCTTCTAAAACTTCAACACTGATGTGCATCAAAAGACTTCACCAAAAGAGTAAAAAGATAACCTACAGACTGGAAAAAAATGTTTGGCTATTACAAATATTACATATTTTCCAACCAAAATTTCTAAGGTGCATGTGGCTTAACAATTCCATGGTTCATTTAATGAGCACTTCAAAGGTAGCCAGAAATCACTATTACAGAGATACCCAAAAAAAGTTTCTTATAAATAATGGACATCAAGATAATACAGAGAATGAATAAAGTTCCAAAAGGCCGAGGGAGCTAGAATAACATTCCAGGTAGGTGCTAGTACCACAACAGTCACAAGAAAGCTAAAGGGGCACTCATTGGAAAGTTATGATATTCAAGGCACATTGCAGACAGGGCTTTAGCCTTCATGCTCTGGAGTCAGCCTGCCTAGTTTAAAATACCAGCTCTTCTGTTTCTGTAAGAAACCCTGATTACGCACTAAGCTGCTAACCAAACGATCAGCAGTTCGAACCCACCAACCACTCTGTGGAAGAAAAGACCTGGCAATTTGCTCCCATAAAGATGACAGCCTAGGAAACCCTATGGGGAAGTTCTACTTTCTCCTATACTGTCACCATGAGTCGGAATCCACTCAAGGGAACACAACAACAACTGGTTCTGTGGCCTTGAATTTACCCATGCCTCTGTTTCCTCATCAGGGAAAAGGAGAGAACAGTACCTAGTAATTATCCCTGAATGAATTGATTAAAAAAAGAAAAGAGGATTACATTAGATAATAATCACTGGATGAAGGCTAGCTATTATTACTTCAGGTTGAAGTTAAGTTTTAGATAGGAAATCAGTGGAAGCTAGGGATAGAAATCCTGGATGAGGTCAGATTATGAAGGATTTTCATTGTCTGACTAAATATTTTTTATTTTATCTCCTTTTTAAAAAAACTATTTACAAAATTGTCTTTTCCTAAACAGTGGATATTAATAGCTTTACTACAAAAACAAAAACAAATGCTTATGCAAAGAATCATGTGACGGAAAGGTTGCAATTTACAAATTTTTTTCCACTTGAAGAGATACAGTTTATTTCATAAAAAATATTCACAAAGGGAGGATAAGTAATAGTATTGATCAAGGACAATGAAAACATCCATGTTCAAAACTAAATCCCTCCTTGCCCTACAATATCTGCCAATTAGACTTATATTTGTAAAAATAGTAGAGTGTAGCAGTTAGCAGTACAGGCACTAGACCCAAATACACATGAGATCCAACCCGGGTCCAGTTGTACCATCCTTTTCAGCATTTCTGGCTACCTAACCTCTCAAGTCTCCATTTCAAACATTTCTTTCTATGACTATAACCGGCTACATTTTAGATTTCTCATTCAATCATTAACAATATACATATTTTCTTCCTTATTCTAGCCTGTTGTTACTGTTGTTAGTTGCCTTTTAGTTGGCTCAAACTCATGGCAAACTTACCTATAACAGAATGAAACATTACCCAGTCCTGTGCCATCTTCAAGATCATTGGTGTGCTTAAGTCCTTTGCTGCAACCACTGTGTATTTTGAGTTTCTTCCAACCTAGGGAGATGGTCTTCTATCACTGTATCAGACAATATTCTTTTGTGATCTATAGGGTTTTCATTGGCTGATTTTCAGAAGTAGATTGCCAGGCCTTCTTCCCTAGTTTCGTAGTCTAGAAGCTCCACTGAAACCTGTCCGCCATGGCTGACCCTGTTGATATTTGAAATACTGATGGCATAGCTTCGAACATCATAGCAGCAGGCAAGTTACGACAGTATGACAAACTGACAGGCCTAACATCCTTGATTCCTTTAATTTCACCCACCCTACAAGCCGTTTCATTTTTATTTCCTTTACAGAATTAACTTTACATACTTTTTGATCTTCTATTCTTGTATTGTATTCCTCTAGCTAAACCTTAGCCTGAAATCAATCCATTTGACTATACTTTCTTCTCCAAAACCTAGGCTGTAGAAGAAAAGTACACAACGAACTATACGTGTTAGTGCCAAGACAATTCATGTTCACAAACTTCATCTGGGTCTTCAACATGACCTGTTACGCCTATATCTTCATTATCAACCTTCAAATTTAGACCATTCTCCACTCTTCTCATATCATCAGTGGGAGACAATGGGAGCAACAGCCTTCTTTGAAAACGAAGTGCATGATTAGGTTTAAAATCTGGAGTAATAAACAAGTTCCCCCACATTTGCCTTGGTATGTCTATAAAAGGAAAGTGAAATGTTTCCAAATATTTTCAGCAAGAAATACAGAAAGTGAAAGAAAATCGTGCAATTTAAATTGAACTTTTTTTTGGTGTCTCAGTTACTCTCTTATCAATTATCACCTTATTGACATCACCTTCTTAACAATTTAATAAAAAGTGATAGAATAGGAAGGAGTATATAATAAAATTGTGAATGTGATAATTAATTATATTACTAACCTTATACAAGTGGTACACATCAATTAACTCACTATTACAGCAATGATAATTTTTTGAAGAATTCTTTAAACATGACTGATTGAGTCTTTGCCCTTTAATAATGATAATTATTTTATTCTAATGAAAGAAACCTTAATGTCAATTCTGTCTCATTTTCCTCCTCAAGCAATGCAAATATTTGAAGATATACCCTTCACACTTCAAGACTTTCAAAGTAAATTATAATCAGGACAAAGAAAAAGTAAAGACCAAGTTAGGTAATTATTCATAATTTTGGAAAGAGGTTTCAGAGTCCTTTTCTTAACCACAGCCTGAAGTCTGTCTTTAATGTTGGAAGACAAGAGACAAAGTCTTATAGACTCTCTAAATAGCCTTTACAAAAATTTTTCTACACTGATATTTTAACAAATCCTGATATTTTGTTAAGAAACGCTGAATGATGCTAAGCTGGAAAATGCTTTCTAACTGAAGGCATGTTTCTTCATTTGTGGGCACTACAACAACTAATCCCTAGAACTTTACATTAAAAAGCGCAAAGCCAATTAAATGAAGCCCCATTTCTTTCCTTTTGAGTAAGAATAAATTGATATCAACCATCTCTATTTCCTTGTATTTCCGATGTAGAATGTAAATGTTAACAATTTCTTAGCAGATTCTATATCCAAATGCCATTTTTCCATTGCTACTTATCAGTCAGGGTTCCTCTTTGTAAATTTCAGACCACAAGCTTTCCACTTACTTATTCTGAAAAGCATAATTGTGATTCTTAAAGCCATTCATTATAGATTTATTACCACTTGTCTCTATTTGTCTAGACAATTAAATACCCATGCTGTATTTTTCAAGAACTCATTACGTTCCTTTTATTTGTTTAGCGCATTGATCTCAGTTCTGGTGCTCACTTCCAGGTTCTGCCCTTTTATTACCTAATCTAGCTAGAACAGAAGGAAGGCTGGCGACTTTCATCTAACTGTCAGGTTCTTCTGGGGTCCACTAGCTGCAGTAAAATGTCTCTACATTGTTTTTAATGAACCACGAAGGTAGTGAGACCAATAAAAAAAAAAGTTTTCATGCCCCTAGAGCAAGAGGCTAGTCTCATCTTCTATTAAAGCTGTTTAACAGCCCACAACAATTGCCAGACATGGGGAAAAAGGTGAAATAGCAATATAACTGAGCTACTCACCTCCCATAATGAAGCATCTGTTCAAAAAATAGAGTGCTGTCTCTTTCTAAAGAACTAACAAGTCAAAGGTGAACCAAGTAGTGAAATAAAGACTCAATTAAACAATACATATTCTAATAGTAAAAGGATAGTAAAAGTAGGTTAGAAAGAAATAGGAAAATGCTAGAGGTATTTCAATAATTTAAATATTGTTCATTAGTGAGAGTCAAAAGGAGTACACAGCCTACTTACTGTTACAGCAATTAGGTTCCACACAATCTGGCAAGAATAATATTAAGCAATAATGAATTTTCTGTTTGGTTTGTATACACAATAAAATTCCTGCTTCATTTCTACATGATGTTGGAATTTAACTTCTCTCCCAGGAGTTATATTTTCATCCCTATGTTTGGACACATTGGCTATTAGTTTAAAGGAAAGAGAGAAAGAATTAGTGACAGAGCAGTTGGCATGGCTATGCTTTATAAACACAGATAAACTCTTTTTCCCAAGAAGACTTTTAACATCTCAGATTCGCTTTCATTTTTTATGGTTTTCTTCTTTTCATCTTAAAGGTAAGATATAAAGTTCCTTACATAATTGATTTCCCTACATAATAAATTAAAAGAAAACAATGCATATTCAGTTGTATATTTATATCTATATATGTTTAAATAGATAAAGCAATAACCAATAACCAGTAACCCTCCAGGATCCACAGACCCACCAAAATGGCCACACTGGCCTACCCCTTTACATAAAATTCATTTTTTAGGTTTGAGTATTTGGATTAGGAGAGTAAGTTTCCAGAAGTCACCTGTAAAATGCTGTTTCTTTCAGGAGATAAAACACATTAGGTTAAGCTATCAGCAAATGAGAATTTTACAGATAGTAAATTTCAGAAAAATAAGGGAGTTATTAGGTAGGTTAGGGAAGGAAGATGGGAGCAAGGCACCACTGGCTTGTAAATTGAAAGTTGGGTGAATTTTTTATTATAATTTACTCCTTAGCTGGGGTCCCTGATGCAGGCAGTGCACAATCTACACAACCCAACAACTGTGGTCACCCCAGGTAAAGGGATTAGTTTAGAGCTTGAAGGGCTTCTAGGTAGGCTAAACTTTTGTGAAGGTGCTGCAGAAGGGTCTGCTAGGAAGTCAGGCGTTACCAACAATAGAACAGAAACACAGTCTTTAAAAATTATTTTCCGTCAGTGAATGGTAAGCCAATAAGTGTGAGAACTAATTTGGTAAATAAGACAGTATCAAAGAAATTTTTTTTTTTATTTTTTTTTATTTTTAAGGTCTATGTTACAAGTTTTCCAGGGGCTCACTCTGTGGAGATGTGTTCTTTTCTTGGGGTGTTTTTACTGGTGAACTTATCTGGGAGAGCTATAAAGCACATTGGCATTCTTCGAAATGGTAGGAACTCTATCGTCAAAAGAGTATACAGACTATATAAACACTAACAATAATTTGTTATTATTTTTGTTGTGTGCCATTGAGTTGATTAAAATTGTTATTAGGTTAAGTAAATGCAATTTAATCAAACCTACCAAAGTTTTTATTTAGCTTTTTATAAAGAAAGCATTTGTGAAGCACCTGTCTTCAGCTTGCCAAAACAAGTGGAAAACATCTCTGTTTCTTTGCTTATGACGAAATGTCAGTGCTTAAGCCGGCATACATCTCTCTGTTTGCATTATAATTTTACATTAAGAGAATTTTCCCTGGAGGCTGAGAATTGACTATCACTTAACAAAAAGAGAAAACTGAAAGGCATTTTGTAGGTTTGTATGGCATATGCCTGACCTTTTAAATATGTATCCAGAGATTTGGTGGGTTATGTTGTTTATAGCAGAACTCTATCATACTGCTAAAGTTAAGCCTGACTGGTGGCTCAATGAAAAGAGATTTGACCCAAAATTCATATGTTCATCTAAAAATGCAGTGCACTTAAACCATCCCTTTAGCTCTTGGTGTGAATAATAGAAAATGTTTGTTTTATTGGCCCCTAACTATATAAATATAGTCAATGTTATTTGCCCTTTAAAATTTCTAACAGGAAAACCATTTATCTAATTTATACTGACGCATTCTACCATAGGCTTAGTATATAATCATCTGTTAGTACCTCAATAAATAGCTACTATGTATTCATCAGAAGTTATTATTAATCATCAGCTTCTTATAACAGCTATGCCTATGTCTTTCTAACAGTTTCACTCTGTCAATGAAGTTATTGTGCACTGAGCTAAGAATTTCATTAAGTGCTTGTTTTCTTTTTAATTTTTAGAAAGAACACTTTTGGGAAGAACATGCAGACATATGCAAGTAGGCAATATATAATTGCCATATTATTTCATTGCCATAATTTTATTTTAGAGTTGCCTTCAGATATCCATCTTTAAAATTAACCACATTAGAGGAGGCTTGAAATTTATTCCCTTTTAAAGTGCATCAAAATATCATATAAAATAGAAAAATCTCTGTCAGAAAATGAATGCTGCCTCCCTTGACTCTCAGTCAAATTGAAAGCAATCAAATTGAAAGAAAGATCGTGAATGCTGATCAGTGCATTTCGCCCAGTGAATTAATAGAGCTATGCAAGATCTGATTTTAAGTGGGGGAAAAACAAGTCTTGTGTATATTAACGGGATAAACTGGACAAGAAAAATAGTGTCATTCCATTGATTTAAGTCATGCCATTTGGCAAATCTGAAAATGGTGCTTCTCAAATCATAGCATGCATATACCAAGAATCAACTCTGTATCCAACATCCTGATAGGTTCACTGTGACAGGTAGAGATCTAACCTATTCCTCAAAAAACATGCAGCCTCACCGTGGACACAAAAATTATATATATATAAAATGACTGAAAAGCATACACGAGAGTTTTTGTTCATGTCCTAAATTTAGAAATTAAATCCAGTGTTATGAGAGTTTGGAGACAGAAAAGATCAGCATGGCTGGAATCATTACGAATGGTTCATAGTTCAATGAGTTGAAAGCATTTGCCTGGGTGGAGGGAAAAAAGGCATAGCCAGAGCTGAAGATGCAGAAGTAGGAATCCCTCTGGTGTGAAGAAGTACTATGAAGGACAATAATATCAATGCCAAGTCTGCACATTAGTTGCAGGCTTATAGTGGGAGGTTGTGAGAAATGTGGTCCAAATGGAAAGAAGAGACCTCACCCTACCAGAAGTAAAATAGGAGGGGACGTTAAAAGGAAAATTCTCTCATTACCTAATTTTACAAAAAAAGAAGCAATAAATTAAAAGAAAAAAAATGAGAATAAGATATATTACTAAGAAAATACCACAATTCTTTTTCACTTCTAACAATGTATCATTTTGGTTCTTTTCTTATCTCTCCAACTGCTTCTTTATCACTGTTTCTGGTTGTTCTTCTCTGAAAGGTTGTATAGTTTGTTTTTTTTCCCAAAGCTCCATCCTTGATGTGCTTTCTTTTTATATTCACATTTTCTTCCTAACACATGACAATCCTCATTTCTTAAATGTTCATTCTCATTCTCTTTGTCTCAATTTTTTTTAACGAATCTCTACTTCTGCATCTTCACAGAAGCTCTAGTCTAAATGTCTATTACTGAGTGTTTCCGTTTAGATAGCCCATCATTGTCTCCAATTCACCAGATACAAAATGGAGTGTATTAATTTTTTCCCCTGAGTTCAACCACCAAACTTCTATACTTTTGTCAATTTTTTTCTCATTTTATTTTTATTTCCTACTTGTAGTCTTTGAGTCACATAGTCCTATACATTCTGTAAACAATGAGTCTACTATACCCATTCTGGTCTAGTCCTTTCTAACACTAGCCCGATATCCACAACCATGTACTCTCACAAAATTGTATATAATATTTGAAAAACACACTTCATTAAATGTTCTCAACCAATTTCCTATTAAAAAGAAAACCTGAAAACAAAATAAAATAGGAATAAAATCATAAGGCAATCTTATGTCATGGAAGGTTTAATTTAAAATGCAGTAAGTGAAGAGCTTTGAATAAGAATCAAACTCCATAATAGACAAAGTTACATATCATATAGACTGCCCGTTAGAGAACTCTTAAACTTTCAAAAAAATTAAGTGAGACTAATTTTTTTTACTCTCTGGCTGATATTTTGGTACCTTTCAAAAAATATGGTATCAGCACAGTTGACATATAATTCTCAAAGTGTGCTAGACAATAGATCAATCATAGTCAAAATCACAGAATATTTCAAAATGTTGGGACATTAAAAACATGATCAAAGCCTCAATAGTTAATGTGCTTATAGACAATCTATTTTCTAATTTTTACTGCACTGTTTTAAGAATATTCCTATACACTTACTAATGTCCTATCAAAAAAACTGAGGTATGATAGTCATCCAAATTTGTCTCGTGCCAACTTCAGTCCTTCTTGTACGTAGCATTAGCAAATGACAATTTTACCACAAATTCTTGGATCATGGTCTTATTTTCTATAACAGTAATTGCTTCTTGTATTACCATATTTTTTTGCAAATAACACGCCGTGTAAATAATGCACCCACACATATAACGTGCATAGCAAAAAAACATAATGCACATGTTATTCGCATAAAAATACAGTATGTTTAAAATTCTCAATGTCTTCAAATCAAAATTAGGGCCAGCCCATGCTTAAAAAAAATAGGTGTATATTAATGACTTTAAGGTTGGTAGTTCGAACCCATCACCCATTCTGTAGGAGAAAGATGTAACGGTCTGCTTCTGTAAAGATTCCAGCCTTGGAAACACTATAGGGCAGTTCTATTCTGTCCTATAGGGTTGCTATGAGTTGGAATCGACTAGATGACAAGGGTTTGGTTTGGGTTGGTTTATTAATAACTTTGATAAAAGCAGAAGAATATCTAAAAATTGATCTTCTATCTAAAAGGAAAACAAAACAAAATATTTATCATTTTTCTTCTTCCCTGTTGTGTTTTTCAATCATTAACTCTGTTTAAATGGGACCTTTATAGAAAGAACTATACAGTTTGTGATTGTGGAAACACTTTGTAGAGTGATAAGAGTTATCAATCTAAGTTGAAAGTGAAAGTAAAAGTTTATCTTGAACTTTCTGTTAAGCACTACAGGAACTAAATGGTGTGACTCATGGAAAGTTCTCAAACTTCAGACAAAAATGTGCCATGTTATCCATTTTTATTAGAGTATCAGTGGCTTAGTAGCAATATTCCTTTGTTTTCTCTGGGGAGAAAAAGGTAAGGTGGATGAAAAGAAAATAATAGCCCTGAAAATGTGCTAGTAATAGGGGAGGTTGGCATAACAGCAGAGAAAATACTTGATAATACAGGACTGAACTTAAACCTACACCAAACAAATCGAAGTTATATGGTTTCAATCTCATGGTCATTCAAAGCCTACTCATGACTTAAAGGGTGAGTCATGATAAGATAAATGAGTAATAATAAGATAAATGAATTCTTATTATTACACAAGAAATGTACATAATCCAAGAATTCTCACTATTTATTAACTTGGCTATGTTCTTTCTGAGCAAAATTAACTATACTTAGAGTCAGAAAAGACAGTGCACGAGAACAACACAATTCAGTAATTCATATCCATTAGTTAGCTTTTGAAAATCTAAAGCTGAATGTGTATAGTCGAGTGTATACTACTTTACAGTATAAGACACTCTATGAGAAGAACGAATTCTTATTATACACATTAATACACTAACAAAGCAGTGGTGAGTGAGTTACGGCCACAAAGAAATCTGTAAAACCTCTTAGCCAGACGTGTGCAGGGAAGAGATCATATTATGTTTTCTTCAAAGGACTAGGAAATCCTAACCAATGAATAGGACCTTGGCAGTTTCTACTGCTCAGTAGGAAACAAAGGCCAGTGCCCCAGCTGGAATAGTACTCAGCTGAACAATATGATTTAGTACACTATGTAAATAAAGTGTCTTCCAAACAAAACAAGCCATGTATCTCATTTTAGCGAGAGATACAGTTCCCCAGTCCAATAAAATAAAGGTCTAACTATTAAAATTGGATTTGGTAAACAAAAAATTAAAATTAAAAATATTACAGCTGTTCAAAGATATAAGAAAGTGATTAAAGATTGTTGCTTTTCTGTTTATGAATTTTTATTTCAACATGTTTCAAATTTATAAACAGGTTAAATCTAGTTAAATATTTTAGATCATGCAACAGGAGATCCTGAATGAGTATTCATTATTTCCAAATGAAAAAGACCAGAATAATACTCTACACATGAATAAAGTTCGATTGAATTTTACACAACTGCTTTTTTTTTTTTTTTTTTTTGAGATATCTCAAAGCCTGACTCCAATATTGCCCTTGGTAAACATGCTTTTTTGTACATAATTAACTGCCTTCAAAGTAAAAGATGAACAAAAAATGCAAAGAATCCCTTACCAAAACACATTGATTTATTAATCTCTATTACTGTTTCCATGCTTATCCTTGTATAAGCCTTACTATAATCAGTATCATATGCTATGTTGTATTCTACTTCTTTCATTTTCCAATAATAGACTTTTTAAAGTGTCCTTATATATATTTAACATTTTAAACATTTATATTATCTAAAGGAAAATATTTGAATAGTATAGGAAGCTATCCTTACATTTTTCTCTCATCCAATGCTATGTGAATCTATTACTAAGTTTTCCTATTTTACTTCCTTCATAGCTCTCTGAAATGTGCTTTGTCTTGTTCATCTCAACTCCATTGTTCCTTGTTTAGACTCACGTCATCTCTCACCGAGAGTATTGCAAAAGTTCTTCATCTATTTTTTGTGTCTGTTACTGCAGTCAGCCCCTTAGATCTATTCCTTACTTAGTGACTAGAAGGAACTTCCTATTTCACAGCATCGAAAATGACATAGATTAGAAATCACCCCACTAATTATGAACTATCAAGAAAGAGAAAAACAAAATACACAACTCAAACAAATAGAAAGAGAACATCAAAAAAAGCCCACAGCCACCAGAAGAAAGGAAATAATAAAGATCGGAGCAGAAATAAATGAAATAGAGAACAGAAAAACAATAGAAAGAATCAACCAAACCAAAAGTTGGTTCTTTGAAAGAATCAACAAAATCGACAAACCACTG
>NW_004443939.1:20088613-20124340 GCF_000243295.1 Trichechus manatus latirostris | reverse complement strand
GACAGCCCCATAAAACAAAACAAGACTAATGAGGCACAGCAGTCCAGGGACAAGGACTAGAAGGCAGAAGGGGACAGGAAAGCTGGTGATAAGGAACCCAAGGTTGAGTAAGGACAGTGTTGATGTGTAACCATTGTCATAGGGTAACGTGTATTAACAGTTTAATGAGAAACTATTTTGTTCTGTAAACCTTCATCTAAAGTGAGATTAGCAGCACAATTAGAAGAGCATAGTCGATGTCACTGAACTGTGCATGCAGAAATTTTTGAAATGGTGTATCTTTGGCTATGTGTATTTTCACCAAAAAAAAAAAAAAGGTCCAGAAGGGAGAGGGTTGACATGTTATGGGGTTGTTAACCAATGTCATAAAACAATATGTGTACTACTGTTTAATGAGAAACTATTTGTTCTGTAAACCTTCACTTGAAGTACAATTTAAAAAAAAAGAAAGTGAAAAACATACTGCCATGTAACTCAGGGATAATATATTCTAATCACCCATATGTTTGTTTATACATAATGAAAAATATATCTTAAAATTATTTTGACATATATTTTTATCACAATGTGTACAAAAATATATGCAAAAATAATTGATTTATAATTCCTAGATCATCTTCTCATTTACTGCCCCACTTTTCTGCATCACTTTTCAGCTCACAGTGTTTGAGTTGGTGTTTTGTCATTCAGTATTGTTCTCTGTGCCATTGATAGCTTTGGCAGTACAGTATTTTCTGAAATAGGGTTTTAGTTTTGTCTCTTAGATTTACTTCCGAGATATTAGCACCCATTTTTCAAGCTTTAATACTTTCTCAGTGCTCCCTTGATCTTGTCAGAAGGTGTCAACCAGTTTGCAACCAACAACCAAGACACATATTTCTTCCTATAATAGCCCTCAAATGGCTTGTTGGTTAACCCAGCTCAAATTAATGGAATTATGTCTAAAATTTTAACCATGATTCTTACTTAATTGTTCCCAAGATAGCAGCATTCAAAACATCTACGCACACATATGCTCCCCCATTTACTGAAGGAATATATTGTGTTTCATCACAATACTTGCTTCATAAATAACTTTAATTTCAACTGCACTTCATATTATATTATTGAAAATAAAGTATTATAAAACACATGTATAATTATTTTATAGTTTTATAGAGGTGTAATTGAAACAAAGTAAACTTCAATGTTTAAAGTACGTAATTTTAGAAATTTTATGTATGTATACCCAAGACACCAGCACAACAATCAAGATAACGAATATATCCATCACTTCCAAAAGTTTCTTTATGCCTCTTTGTAATCTCAACCTCCAATACATTTCTAACCCACTCCCAATCCCCTCCAAACTCCCCTTCCAAGCCAATGTAATCAATGATCTACTTTATCACTATGCATTAGGTTGCAATTTCTATAATTTAATATGATTGGAATCTTACGGTTGTACTATTTTGGTCGGGCTTCTTTCACATTGCATCATTATTTTGAGATTCATTCATGATTTTTTTTGTATATCCAGAGTTCCTTCCTTTTTCATTACTAAGTAGTATTTCAATTATGGTAACACCACAATTTGTATAAATATTCACATGTTGATAGGCTTTAGGGTTGTTTCCAATTTGGGGGAATTTTATTAAAAATGCTATGAACATCCATCTAAAAGTCCTCATGTAGTTATATGCTTTCATTGTTCTTTTAATTTCTCATTCAACTTAAGAGTAGATTGGCTGGGTCATATAGTAAAGGTATGTATAACTTTTTAAGAAACTCAAGTTGTATTCTAAAGTGGTTACATCATTTTACATTCCCACCAACAGAGTTTCAGTTGCTCAACATGCTCACTAGCACCAATTATGGTCAATTTTCTTAATTTTGTTCATTTTAATAGATGCCTGATAATATTCAAGATCTTTTCATGTGGTTATTTTCCATCTGCCACTTATCTATCAGTTTGTTGTACGGTGGTGGCTTGAGTATGGTTGTGATGCTGGAAGCTATGCCATCAGTATTTTAAATACCAGCAGGGTCACTCATGGTAGACAGTCAGTACAGCTTCCAGACTAAGACAGACTAGGAAGAAATGCCTGGAGATCTGCTTCCAAAACTTAGCCAATGAAAACCATATGGATCCCGATAGAACATTGTCCAACTCGTTTGCTTTGGACAAGTCATCAGGAAGTGTCAATCACTAAAGGAGGGCATAGTGTTTGGTGAAGGAGAAGGCCAACAAGGGCAAGGGAGATGCATGGTGAGATGGATTGGAACAACTGTTGTAAGGATGGACTTGAACATGCCAGTGATCATGTGATAGGGTAATTGTGGCCTACCAAGAGGATTAGTCAGTTTCGCCTTAAAAGAGAGCCAATTCCAGCGTGGAGGGGAGGATTCAACCACCACCAAGGAAGAACAGCCAGGAGCAGTGAGAGCATCCTTTGGACCTGGGATCCCTGCGCTGAGGAGCTCCAGGAAGCAGACTGAGAGAGAGACAGAGCAAGCTATAACCCTGAAGACAGTGAGAAGCAGTGATAAGAAAGACCCAGCAGCAGAGACCTGGCAGCAGGAGACGGCATAGCGGGCTTCTCAGCCCACTGAGAGAGAAAGCTGAGTGCCTTTGGCCGAGGACCAGGAAGAGGCATGCCTGCAAGCATGTTTGGGAAGAGCCTGTCCTCATGGAAGAACTGTATCCTGAGTATTCCTGAGCCTGAATTGTAACTGTTACTTCCCTAATAAACCCTATAATCGTGAATGTGGTCTGTGAGTTCTGTGTAGTCATTGTGATGAATAATCAAACCCAACAGAGTAGAGTGTGCTTTGGGAGGGACAATTAATGTGAGAATTGGTAAAGATAGTGGAAAGAGGAGGCTTGTCTGGCCTCTGCCTCATGGGAGTCAGCCTTGGGCTGTTGATCTTGGTTTTCCTTCCCCTTTGTGGGGTTGGAGTCCAGAGACCTCCCCCACACTATTTTTACTCTATTTGTCTGTCTGTCTATCTATCTATCACCTATCTATCAACCTAGCAACCTATCTATCCATCCATTCATCTACCCACCCACCCATCCATCCATCCATCCGTCCATCCGTCCATCCATCCATCCATCATCTATCATCTATCATCTATCTATAGCTCTCTATCTATCATCTGTCATCTATCTATCAAACTATCTATCATCTATCTTTCTATAAATCTTTCTTAGTAAAGTGTCTGTTAAAATATTTTGCCCATTTTTTGTCTTATTTGTTTTCTATTTTGTTGTTGTTGTTCTTGTTTGTTTTGTTTGAAGTTCTTTACATATTCTGGATATGTGATTTGCAAATCTTTTCTTCCAGTCTGTGCTGAGTCTATCATACTGGTAAAAGTGACTTTTGAAGAGAATTAATCTTTAATTTTAATTAAGTTCAATTTATCATTTTTTTAAATTAATGAATCATGCTTTTGGTATCATTTCTAAAAAATCTTTGTTGTCTCAAGGTTACAAAGATTTTCTTTTATGTTTTCTTCTAAAAGCTTTGTACTGTTTGGTTTTAATATCAGGTCTATGATCCATTTTGAGTAAATTTTCGTAAACGGTGCAAGGTATGGATCCAAGTTCAATTTTTTTAGTATATTGATATACAATTTTTCCAGAACCATTTGCTAGAAAAAAAATATTTTTCACACTGAATAATCTTTGTATTTTTGTTGAAAATCAATTGACCATATGTGTAGATGTATTTTTGGACTCTATTCTGTTCCATTGATCTATTTGTCTATTTTGAGGATGATACTACACTGTCTTGATTACAATGCTTTATAATAACCCTTGAAGTCAGGAGGTGTAAGTCTTCCAACTTTGCTGTTCATCATCAATATAAATTTTTTTATTTTAGATACTTTATATTTCCATGTAAATTTTAGAAATAGCTTATCAATTTCTACACAAAAATCTGCTGAGATTTTGGTTGGATGAGTCAATTTGTGGAGAATTGCCATGTTCACAATATGGAATCTTCCAATCCATGAACAGAGTGCACTTCTTCATTTATTTAGGTCTTCTTTAATTTCACTCAGCAATATTTTATAGTTTTCCATATGCAGGTCTTTCATATTTTGTGTTAGATTTCTCCTAATGTATTTAATATATTTGATGTTATTGTAAATGACACTTTAAAAATTTCAAGTTCAGATTGTTTGTTGTAGTATATAGAATTACGATTGATTTTTGTATATTGATCATGTATCCTGTAACCTTGCTGTATTCATATTTGTTTTAATAGATTTTGATAGATTCAATAGGATTTTCTATACAAAAGTTATTTTATTTGCTAATAAATTTTATTTCTTCCTTTACAATCAGTGTCTTTTTTCTTTTTTTCCCTCCTGATTGCACTGGCTAGAACCTACAAGACGATGTTGAATAAAAGTGGTGAGAGCTAACATCCTTGTTTTGTTCCTAATCTTAGGTGAAAAATATCATGTCTTTACCATTGAGTATGAAGATAGGCATATGACTTTTGTAGATGTCCTTTATCAGATAGAGGAAGTACCCTTTTATGTCTAGATTGCTGAGTTGTTGTTTTTTTTTAAATCAGGAATAAATGTATTTTATCAAACGCTTTTTTATTTCTACTAATATGCAAATATCATTTTTACTTTTTTATTAATTTAGCATGATGAATTACACCAATTAGTTTTTGATTGTGAAAACAACCTTTCTTTCATGACATAAATAAAACTTTGTCATAATGTATTATCCTCTTTATACATTGTTGGATTAAATTTGCCCACATATTGGTAAGAATTTCTGAGTCTATGTTCATGAGTGACATTGTTCTGCAGTTTCCATTTTTTTTAAATATCTTTAGTTTTTGCACCAAAGTAATCTTGATCTAAAAGACTGAGTAGGACTTTATTCCCTCCTCTTCAATTTTCTGGAAGAGTTTTTGTAGAGTTGGTATTTCTGGTATTGGTATTTCAAACAGTTGGTATAACTTCTAGTGAATCCATCCAGGACTGACTGGAATTTGTTTTGTTAGAAGGCTTTTAACTACGAACTTAACTATTTTAATATGTGTAGGATTATTCAGGTTAACTATTTATTCTAGGTTGAACTTTGTTGGTGTCTTTCAAAGAATTTGTCTATATTCCGTATGTTGTTGAATGTATTGGCATAAAGTATTTATTATATTCCCTTATTATTCTTTTAATATCTGTAGAGTTATAGACTAATTTTTGTTTTAATATTTTTATAAAATTCTTAAAGTAATTATATTAGACTTATGTTATTTTGGTTTTGACTTCTTTCATTAATCTGTCTTGTATGATGTGTTATGTAATGTATTTATTATTTTTAATAATGTTCCTCAAAATGCATGTTAATGTTTTCATTTAAATTGAAAGATGAAGTCAGTTAAATTGAATTAGCTAAGTCTGCATTATTAAAGTTTTGACACTATATATAATCTGTATTTTAAAGCAAATAAGAAAAAATAATTCTACATTAAAATATATTGAAAAAAGTATTTTAAATTAAGAGTATTTCAATTTTCACATCCTTTTTGAATATAATTGGACATAATTGACACCTTCTTGTGAAAATAAAATAGGTATAATTAACTAGAATAGAGAAAGTAAACGATGCTGATTACTGGGTATCAAATACTTTTAAATTTAGGTAGTTTAAAATTTGATTTTCAACAAAATTGGAGGAATATTTAATCGCTAGCAGCTAGATCATTAAAAATAATTTGTGATGCATTTTTGACACAAATTACAGGAGTTCAAAGACTGATTCATATTGTTATAACAACTCTCCTTCCATTTCTATATACTTATTAGTGTCAACAAGTTTTTTGAATACTTTGATAGTTAAGGTTGCATGTCAGCTTGGCTTGGCCATGATTCTCAGTGGTTTGGTAGTTATATAATGATGTAGTTTGGCAGTTATGTAATGAAGTAATTTGGCAGTTATGTAATGATATAGTTATCCTCCATTTTGTGATATAATGTAATCACCTGTATGATGTGATGTGATGTGATCAGCCAATCAGTTGTAAGGGTAGTTTCCTGGTGGTGTGGCCTGCATTCAATATATATAGACATTTTGACAAAGCTCTCAGGCTTTTACTCTCTTGGAATCCTGCATTCAGCTCATAATCATCTGACTTCCAGTTCTTGGGACTTGAGCCAGTGGCCTACACTATTGCCTGCCCATGTTGGATTTGTCAGCTTCTACAGCTTGTGAGCCAGGAGCCTGCTGTCTAACTTGCCAATCTTGAGTTCATCAGCCCCTGCAGTTATGTGAGTCAGGAGAAGCCACCAACCTGATGTGTGACCCATGGACTTGGGACTTGCCAGCCTCTACAACAGCCATTTCATTGAGATAAATCTCTCTATTTAGGTATATATATGCGTTAGTGGTTTTGTTTCTCTAGAGAACCCAGCCTAAGATATTTGGTACCAAGAGTGGTTCCAGACAAACAAAATTGTAAGGATGAGTTTTCTAAATTGGTTCTCAAGTCTGGTTAGTCTTAAAGATGTTGATGACTCTGCTTCCAGTAGTAAAAAGGGTGCTGCTAATCCATGGCATGAAGTGACAATAGAAATATGCAAAATATCACCACCAATACATCAAATATTGATGAGAGGCGAAACTCTGGTAATAGTGTGTTTCATGCTTTTCTACAATTTTGTTAGGATGAGAAATAGAAGGAAGCTGGTTGGTTGGTCTTACTTTCGCTAGACAAAGTGGTGAAATAAAGAGATGGTCTCAGGGTTTCAGAGTCACAGCACAAGCATCACATAAATGACCTCAAAGTTACCAATTGTGCCCTGAAAGAAAGCCTTATTCTTATAGTGACAGTTGATATTGCCAAAAAGCAAACCCAGAGTCTTATCAGAAGAGTGGCTGAATTACAAGGATAATTGAATTCCTAACCTCAAATGGTGTCTAAAGTTAAAGTGATGGCATTGGTTGGAAAAAAAATGGGGTCCTGAAGCTTGGAATGGGGAAATGTAGGCAGATAATCATGAAGCTGGAGACACCGAGTTCCTAAATTCCATTGAATCACTCCTGCCAACAGAACCAGCCCTCTTACTCCTATCTTAAGAGATTATTCCATCATTGTTTGCTAAGCCACCCTCCCCAGTAAAACCATTAGCTCCTCCACCCCCATTTGATGAGATTAACCCAGCTGTTTCTGAAGAGACTTTGTCTGAATAATCACCTGGGGAAGCATCTGAGTCATTCTGGGGCATCGCCTGAGGCAGATGCCTTACAAAACATTGCTGAATGTTCTCAGAACACGTTTCCACCACCCAGCTTTTCTTTTAGACCTATAAATAGACTTAAGTGTAAGTGAGCCCCAAAAGGTGAAGTACAAACTATGAACAAGGAGGAGGAACAGTATACTCCAAAAGAACTGCTTGACTTTTCTAATATATACAAACAGAAACCAGGGGAAATACGTGTGGGAATGGCTATTAAGGGTGTGGGATAATGGTGCAAGGAACATAAAATTGGATTGGTCTAAGTTTATTGATAAGGGCCCATGAAGCAGATTCTTCATTCAATGCTTCACCTTGAGAGATTAGGAAAGGATCTAATAGTTCATTTGGTTGGGTGGCTGAAGCATGGAATACACGGTGTCCTACACTAAATTAAGTTGAAGTACCACACTTGCCTTGGTATACTGTAAAAGAAGGTATCCAAAAGCTTAGGGAAATTGGCATGTTAGAGTGGATTTATCAGGTTAGACCCACACATGGAGGGCCCAGAGGACATAGCTTTTACCATTTACCACAACAGTGAGGAACAAATTTGTGAAAGCAGCCCCAGGATCCTTGAAGACTGCTGTGATTGCTATTTTATGTAAGTCAGATTTGACAGTGGGAACTGCCCTAACTGAATTAAGACACCTAACTACAATAGGGCTAATTGGGCCCTGTGGTGGTAAGGGACAAGTGGTGGCACTCAACTGACAAAGACAAGGTGAGTGTGGTTACCATAATGGACAGCAGAGTCAAAACAGTAATCAGAATAGTCTGACTCGTATGTACTTATGGCATTGGCTATTTAGTCATGGTGTCCATAGGAGTTAAATAGATTGGAATTCTACTAAATATATACTTGATCTCTACAAGCAGAAAAATTCTAGGTCAAGTGAATGGCAGTCTAACTCAAATTGCCGGAATAGAGAGTCATGGCCCCTCAATCAATTCCCATAGTTGAGCCAGTTTAAAGACCCACATCCCCTTGAATAAACGAGAGGTTCTTCCTCAAGGACCCCACTACGTTGCCAAAAATTCATACTGTTAATCTTTTTCCCAGCCTTCCTCAAGGTGATCCATGTCCTTTTACGAGAGTGACTGTTCATTGTGGTAAAGGAAATAACCAGACTTTTCAGGGATTGCTGGTTACTGGCTCTGAAATGCCACTAATTCCAGGAGACTTAAAATGACATTGTGGCCCACCAGTCAGAGTGGGGGCATATGGAGATCAGGTTATCCATGGAGGCTTAGCCCAGATTCGTCTCACAGTGGTTCCCCAAACCCAGGCTGCAGTGATTTCCCCAGTTACAAAATGTATTATTGGAAAAGGTATACTTAGAAGCTGGCAGAACCTCCACAATGGATCCCTGACAAGTGGAGTAAGGGTTATTATGGTAGGAAAAGCCAAGTGGAAGCAATTACAACCGCCTCTACCTTGGAAAATTGTAAACCAAAATAAATACCACATTCCTGGAGGGATTGTAGAGATTACTGCCACCATTAAGGACTTGAAGAATGCGGGGGTGGTGATTTCCACCACATCCCCATTCAACTTGCCTTTCTGGCCTGTGCAAAAATCAGATGGATGTTGGAGAATGGCAGTGGATTATCATAAACTTAAGCAGGTGATGACTCCAATTGCAGCTGCTGTTTCAGATATGGTTTCACTGCTTGAGGAAATTAATACATTTCCTGGTACCTGGTGTGCAGCTATTAATCTGGCAAATGCCTTTTTCTCTATTCTGGTTTGGAAGAAACATCAGAAGCAGGTTGCCTTCAGCTGGCAAGGGCAGTGTCTTAGTCATCTAGTGGTATTATAACAGAAATACCACAAGTAGATGGCTTTAATAAAGAAAAATTTATTCTCCCACACTCTAGGAGGGTAGAAGTCCAAATTCAGGGTGCCAGCTCCAGTGGAAGGCTTTCTTTCTCTGTCAGGTCCTTGTCATAAATCTTCCCCTGGTCTATGAGCTTCTTAGCACAGTGACTCCAGGTCCAAAGATCATGCTTCCCTCATGGTTCTTCATTCTTGGTGGTAGGAGGTCCTCCTTTCTCTCTGCTCGCATGTCTCTTTTATATCTCAAAAGACATTGACTCAAGATACAACCTAATCTTGTGGATTGAGTCCTGACTCATTAGCATAACTATCTCTAACCCTGCCTCATTAACATCATAGAGGTAGGATTTACAACACATAGGAAAATCACATCAGAAGACAAAATGGTGGACAATCACACAGTACTGGGAAACATGGCCTAGCCAAATTGATACACGTTTTTGAGGGACACAATTCAATCCATAACAGCCAGCAAGACACCTTCACTATCCTACCTCAGGGGTACCTCAACTCTCCAGCCCCATGTCATAATTTAGTCCACAGGGAACTTGATCGCTTTTCCCTTCCACAAGATGTCACACTGGTCCATTACATTGATAACACTATGCTGATTGAACCTAGTAAGGGAGAAGTATCAATGACTCTGGACTTGCCGGTAAAACATTCATGTGCTACCCAAAACCCTTTGCCGTCGAGCCAATTCCCACTCATAGAGACCCTATATGACAACTGAACTACCCCATAAGGTTTCCAAGGAGCAGCTGGTGGATTTGAACTGCCGACCTTTTTGCTAGCAGCTGAGCTCTTAACCACAGCACCACCTGTCCTCTTAACCGCTGTGGTGGAAATTAATCCCACCAAAATTCAGGTGACTTTCAGGGGTCCTGCGGTGTGGAGCATGTCGAGGTATTCCTTTTAAACCAAAGGATAAATTATTGCATCTGGCCTCTCCCAGTACTGAAAAGGAGGCACAATGCCTAGTAGGCATCTTTCGATATTGAAGGCAACATATCCTTCATTTTGGTGTACTACTCTGGCCTATTTATCAAGTGACTCAAAAATTGGCTAGATGTGAGTGGGGCCCAGAACAAAAGAAGTCTCTGTAACAAGTTCGTGCTGCTGTGCAAGCCACTCTGCCACTTGGGCCATATGATCTGGCTGATCCAATGATGCTTAAAGTGTCAGTCGCTGAGAGAGATGCTGTTTGGAGTCTTTAGAAGGCCCCTATTGGTGAATCACAGTGCAGACCCTTAGGATTTTGGAGCAAATTCCTGCCATTCTTTGCAGGTAACTACTCTCCTTTATAGGATCGCTATGAGTCAGAATTGACTCAACGACAATGGCTTTTTTTTTTTTTTTTTGGTTTTGAGAAACAACTTTTGGCTTGTTACTGGGCCTTAGTAGAGACTGAAAGTTTAACTATGGGCCACCAAGTCACCATACAGCCTGAGCTGCCCATCATGAACTGAGTGTTGCCTGACCCGCAGAGCCATAAAGTTAGACGTGCACGGCAGCACTCCATCATTAAAGGTAAGTGGTATATACAATTTCAGGCCCAAGCAGGATCTGAAGGCACAAGTAAGTTGTATGAGGAAGTGGCCCAAATGCCCATGGTGTCCACTTCTGTCACATTACTTGCTCACTCCCAGTCTGCCCCTATGGCCTCACGGGGAGTTCCTTATGATCAGATGACTTAGGAAGAGAAAACTCATGCCTGATTTACAGATGGTTCTGCATAATACGTAGGCACCACTCAAAAGTGAATAGCAGCAGCACTACAGCCCCTTTCTGCGACCTCCCGGAAGGACAGTGGTGAAGGGAAATTCTCCCAATGGGCAGAACTTCAAGCAGTGCGCCTGGTTGTTCACTTTACATGGAAGGAGAAATGGCCAGATATGTGATTGTATACTGATTCGTGGGCTGTGGCCAGTGGTTTGACTGGATGGACAGGATGTAGAAGGAACATGATTTTAAAATCAGAGACAAGGAGGTATGGGGAAGAGGTATTTTATGGATTGAATTGTGTCCACAAAAATTGTGTCAACTTGGCTAGGCCTTGATTCCCAGTATTGTGCGGTTGTCCACCATTTTGTGATCTGCTGTGATTCTTCTATGTTCTGTAAATCCTAACCTCTATGACGTTAATTAGGAGGATTAGAGGAAGTTATGTTAATGAAACAGGTCTCCATCTACAGGACTAGGTTGTATCTTGAGTCAATCTCTTTTGAGTTTTAAAAGAGAGAATCAAGCAGAGAAGAAAGGGACCTCGTGCCTCCAAGAATGAAGAATCGGGAGGGGAGCTCGTCCTTTTGGGCCCAGGATTCCTACACTGAGAAGCTCCTAGACCAGGGGAAGTTTGATGACAAGGACCTTCCCCCAGAGTTGACAGAGGGAGAAAGCCTTCCCCTGGAGCTGGCACCCAGAATTTGGATTTCTAGTCTCCTAGACTGTACGAGAATAAATTTCTCTTTGTTAAAGCCATCCACATGTGGTATTTCTGTTATAGCAGCACTAGATAAATAAGACAAGATATGTGGATATAACTTTCTAAATGGGCCAAAGAAGTAAAGGTATTTGTGTCATGTGTGAATGTTCACCAAAGGATGATCTCGACAGAGGAGGATTTTAACGATCAAGTGGACAGGATTGTGGAAACCAGTCATCTTCTTCCCCAGCTGCTCCCATCATTGCCCCATTGGCTCATGAACAAAGTGGCCATGGTGGCAGGGATGGAAGTTATGCATGGGCTTAGCAACATGGACTTGCACTCACCAAGGCTGACTTGGCTACAGCCACTGCTAAGTGCCCAATCTGCCAGCAGCAGAGACCTACACTGAGTCCCTGATATGGTATTATTCCTCGAGGTGATCAGCATGCAGTCTGGTGGCAGGTTGATTATACTGGACTGCTTCCATCACGGAAAAGGCAGCATTTTGTTCTTACTGGAATAAACACTCTACACAGGGATTTGCCTCCCTGCATGCAATGTTTCTGCCAAAACTACCATCCGTGGACTTACAGAATGCCTTATCCACTGTCATGGTATCCCACGCAGCATCATCTCAGATCAAGGGACTCACTTCAGTGACAGTGGGCCCATGTTAATGGAATTCACTGGTTTTTCCATGTTCCCCATCATCCTGAAGCAGCTGGCTTGATAGAATAATGGAATGACCTTCTAACGACACAATTATGGGGCCTGCTAGGTGGCAATACCTTGCAGAGTTGGGACAATGTTCTCCTGGAGGCTGTATATGCTCTAAATCAGCAACCAATATGATGCTGTTTCTCCCAAGCCAGGATTCATGGGTCCAGGAATCAAAGGGTGAAAATGGGAGTGTCACCACTCACTATTATCCCTACTAAAATTTTTGCTTCCTGTCCTTCTGAACCTATGCTCTGCAGGTCTAGAGGTCTTAGTTCCAAAGAGAAGAATGCTCCCACCAGGAAACACAATACTGATTCCATTGAACTGGAAGCTAAGAATGCCACCTAACCACTTTGAGCTCCACATGCCTTTGGAGCAACAGGCAAAGAAGAGAGTGACTGTACAGGTTGGTGTGACTGATCTTGATTACTAAGGGAAATCAGGTTGATATTACATAATGGAGGTAAAGAAGAGTATGTCTGGAATATAGATCTCTTAGGAAGTGTTTTAGTACTACCATGTAGTGTTATTAAAGTCAGTGGAAAACTACAGCAATCCAATTCCAGCATGACTACTAATGGTTCAGACCCTTCAGCAATGAAATTTTGGGTCACCTCACCAGGCAGAAAACCACAACCAGCTGAGGTGCTTGCTGAGGGCCAAGGGAATCCGGAATGCATGGTGGAAGAAGGTAGTTCTAAATACCAGTTATGACCATGTGACCAGCTGCAGAAATGAGAACTGTAATTGTTATGAGTATTCCTCCCAAGTATGTGTGCATCAAATATTTTTGTTTTCTTCATTGATAAAATATAAGATGTAAACAGGGCTAGTGCATTTTGGGTTACATGCATGTTAGTTGTATTGTGTTAGGCGCAAGTATGACTTTGTAATTATCTTTATTTAGAGATTGTGTGTGGTTTAAGGAGATGTGTGTAGGTACCAAATTGACAAGGGGTGAACTGTGACAGTTAAGTTTGTGTGTCAGCTTGTCTGGGCCATGACTCTCGGTGGTTTGGCAGTTACATAATGATGAAGTTTGGCAGGTATGTAATGATATAATTTGGCAGTTACATAATGATATAGATATCTTCCATTTTGTGATATAACGTAATCACCTCCATGATTTGATGTGATCAGCCAATCAGGTTTAAGGGGCATTTCCCTGCGGGAGTGGCCTGCATCCAATACATATGGGCTTTCTCGCAAAGTGCCCAGGCTTTTTCTCTTCCTGTATCCTGCATCTGGTCCATTATAATCAGACCTCTGGTTCTTGGAACTTGAGCCAGCAGCCTGCCTTATTGCCTACCATTCTTGGGATTCATCATTCTTGCAGCCCATGAGTCAGCAGCCTGCAGCCTGGCCTGCTGATCTTGGGTTCATCAGCTCCTTCAGCTATGAGAATCAGGAAAAGCCTACAGCCTGACACCTGACATGGACTTGGGACTTGCCAGCCTCTATAACTGCGTGAGCCTTTTCTTTGAGATATATGTTTATATGTCTACATATACATACATACATATAAATATATACACATATATATACATATACACGTATATATATGTGTGTGTATATATTTTTATATATTTATAGATATAAAACCCGTTGTCATTGCCGTTGAGTCAATTCTGACTCATAGCAACTCATAGCAACCCTATAGGACAGAGTAGAACTGCCCCACAGGGTTTCCAAAGAGGAGCTGGTGGATCCAAACTGCCGACCTTTTGGTTAGCAGCTGATCTCTTAACCACTGCACCATGAGGGCTTTCTTTCTCTCTCTCTCTCTATGTGTGTATATATACATACATATATATATATATATATATATATATATATATGCGCTTCACTGGTTTTGTTTCTTTAGAGAACCCAGCCTAAGACAAGTACTTACATTCATGAAAGTAGATAGTATGTGTACAAGGATCTTGAACTCTGTCTCTTTCTCACTATAAATATCATTAATCCACAGATGAATTTTTAAAACCCAGTCATTTCATTAGAAGAGGTAGTTCAAATAATACATTTACTTTTTTGTGATTATGCATCACTGTGTAATATATTCATGGTATTTTGCTCAACGTTGTACTAGTAACAACCGTAATAACACATATCTTGGAAAAAACGCACAATACTTGTTAGAATCATAGGGCCATAGTATTTTTAAAATTAATAATATTTCAAGTATACATATGTTTGTTGCAGGAAAATATTGTAAATAATATTTTAAAAAATATTGTTTTATATTTGAAAAAAGTTTGAGTCAAAAGTGGAATGGAAATAAAAGTCCAATAAGAAGAAAAAATTATGTAAAATGTGTTACTGTTACAAAAGAGCTTATTTGTGCATTGTTTTAATGGCACATGTCAGGTAGGTATGACATTTATATCTATAGAACATATTTAAAGTGTAATGTAAATGTTTTTTTAAATAAATGTAAATATTTAAAATACAATTAAAGTTGTATGTCAGCTATTTAAAATCTTAATTAAATTTTGTGTCAATTTTTAAACTTGTGAGAAGGTACATAGTTGAAATTCTTTTAGTGTATAATTAAGCAAACATTTTAAGGAAAAAAAAAACTATTCTAAATCTAGAGAATGAACCTGAGGCTTAGACAGTTTGAGACAAGTAATTCTTCCCACCACCACCCTTGTGTCAGTTTGTCATCGGTAGTGGTTTCTGTGTTTCTATGATGCTAGAAGCTATGCTACCAGTATTTCAAAAACCAGCAGGGTCATCCATGGCAGACAGGTTTCAGCAGAGCTTCCAGACTAAGACAGACTAGGATAAAAGACCTGGCAATCTACTCCCAAAAAATTAGCTAACGAAAACTCTGTGGATCACAACAGAATATTGTCTGTTAGAAAGCTAGAAGATGGGCCTCCTAGGTTGGACGTTACTCAAAATACACAGAGGCAGCAAAGATGGACTCAATTATGTCAAAGATTGTGAAGATGGTGCAGGACCAGGCAACATTTTGTTCTGTTGTAAATAGGGTCATCATGAGTTGGAGCCAATTCAACAGCAACTAACAACAACAACAACAACAGCTCTTGCTAATTCCATTTCTTGGACTAGATTTCACTGTTATTTTCCCAGGCCACAACTTGTACTCGTTTCACATGTGAGTATAATTCTCTGGTTTCTGTAAATTAGTTGGGGAGATCTAACGGTTTTTCTACTTGCAAAAGCATTATTAGTTCCAAGAACCAGTATACAAATAAACGTGCATAATTTAACTCATGTATATATATAAGGCTAGTCATTTTATGTATCATTGTTGTTACTATTTTTGTTAGTTGACACATGGTGACCTTATAGATAACAGAAAGAAACTCTGCCAGGTTGTGGGCCATCTTCATGATTGTTGCTATGTTTGACTTCTTTGTTTTAGCTTTTGTGTCAATCCATCTCACTGGGGGTTTCCCTCATTTTTGCTGAGCGTCTACCAAACATGATGTCCTTTTCTAGAAATTGGTCTTTCCTGATGACATGTTCAAAACAAGGGAGACGAAGTCTTGCCATCCTCATTTCTAAGGACCATTCTGGTTGTATTTCTTCTAAGACTGATCTGTTCATTCTTCTGACCAAAAAGCAGCTGCTTTTGAGTTAGTTCTGACTCATGGTAACTCATGTGTTTCAGAGTAGAACTGTGTTTCATAGGGTTTTCAAGGGCTGTGATCTTTTGAAGTAGATTACCAGTCCTTTCTTCCAAGGCACCCTTGGGTGGACTCAAATCAACAACCTTTCAATCAGTAGCTGAGGTCTTAGCTATTTGTCCTGAAGTTTCACAGTATATTCAATGTTTTCCACCACATCTCAATTTGAATGCATCAATTCTTCTGTCTTGCTTTTTCGTTGTCCAGCTTTTGCATACATATGAGGCAATTGAAAAGAACATGGCTTGGATCAGACATACCTTAGTCATTAAAATAACATTTTTGCTTTTTAACACTTTAAAGAAGTCTTTTGCAGTAGCCAATTTGCCCAGTGTAATACATCGTTTGATTTCTTGACTGCTACTTCCATGGACATTGATGATTGATCCAAGAAGAATGAAATTGTTGACAACTTCAATTTCTTCTCAGCATACAAAAAGCCTCCAATAAAAAAGAATCAGCCTATTTTGTAAAATTTGATATCTCTGTTTTGAGAAGATAAGTACTATTTTACCCAATCTACTATAGATGGAAAATTTACTGTATGCCAACATGTAAGTTTCTTTGATTCAAATAAAATATTTTAAATAATTTTTATATTTCCCATATTCCAAAAATTAAGAATAGTATCATATTCAATCAAATATTAGGTTTAAGCTCTATTATGCACAAGTCAAGTTTCTTCCTCCCTTACCTCTTTTGTTAATTTCATTGGTAAATTAAAATCATTTCTAGTAACTATTTTAATCTTAATATTTTCATGTCAAACATATACTTTATAAGTGCATAACTTAAGATGGTGTATTGCCTGGTGCTTTAGTAAGTGGGTAGTTAAATTTAACTTCCACAGTTAAACAAAAACAGTATTCACACCAATAATGATGAAACTAACACACAGAACTGTGCTCCCAAGTTATTACCAAGAATGTTTCTTTTTCACGTTGACTTTAATATATATTAGCTCACTTCTAATTACCTTTGAAGACAAACTTCTTCGTAAGAACTGATGTAGTAAAAGTTAATCAAAGATATGTTTGCATACATCATCAGTTGGGAATTCTTAAGATAGTATTTTCTTAAAGACTCTGAAGTCATTACCTGAATTAAAATATGAAAATTGTTTTTCATTACAAACGTTCTGACATTCCCTCTCCTGGACTAGCCCAGGAAATAGACTAGAATCATTTAAGCATTTTGAGTAGAGTTTTTGCATTTTATCCCTGGTGAAGATCCACCTGACAAATATACAAAATAAATAATTGGAAGAAAGTCTGAAATCATAAAGGTAAATAGGGCTATTAATCATCGTAAATAAATAAATACATGTATATAAATTTATATAATAAATAATATATACACAAAAATATATACATATTTATGGGTAACTATAGAGTTGCTACGAGTCCCAATTGACTCAACGGCAACAGGTTTTGTTTTTTTTGGTATAGGCAACTGAAGATAGAGGTGGAATATAAAGGGAAATTAGGTTAGTGTTTCATTTTGGATGTTGGTGTCAGTTACAAAAATAGAGAAATTGGAAGTAGTCTGTTTAGGAAAAAGATTACTTCAATTCTCTATGTGTTCTGTATGTTTGTATAATGCTCTCAAATCACATAAGTTATAAGTCATTATTAGACTTTCAAAATACATATGTATAAGCACTCATAATAAGAACAGAAATATGTCTACTTTGTGAAACTTCCTAACATTAACTATAAGTCATTAGAATCCTGTAAGTTATTAGAAAGTTATTTAGAAAATCTCTAACTTAAAAAGAAGCATGTGAAGTATTTGAAGAATGTGAACAACCTTGAGGTTGACTTTAACCCAATATGCTGTGATGAAAGAAAACATAACATATAGTTACTCTTTGTAAGCTAGCCTGAGACATAAATGTAAACTCAAACCAAACCCATTGCAATCAAGTAGATTCCCACTCATAGCAACCCTATAGGACAGAGTAAAACTGCCCCACGGGGTTTCCAAGGCTGTAATCTTTACAGAAGCAGATTGCAGCATCTTTCTCCCTCAGAGAAGCTGGTAGATTTGAACCACTGACCTTTTGGTTAGCAGCTGAACACTTAACAACTGTGCTACCAGGACTCCTTGGTAATTACTAACCTCTGTAATCACTAACCTCTCTAATCACTAACCTCTCTAATCACTAACCTCAAAGAAAAGATGCAACATTCGGCTAATCTCTTACTTTGAGGAGAAGATCAACATTCAGCTAATCTCTAACTCTGGAGAGAAAATGTAACATATTAGTCTTTGATGAAGGAGCCCTGGTGGCACAATGGTTAAAAGTTAGGCTGCTAACCAAAAGGTCGGTTGTTCTAACCCACCAGCCACTACACGGGAGAAAAGACCTGGCAATATGCTCCCTTAAATATTTCAGCCTTGAAAATCCTATGAGGCAATTCTACTCTGTCCTATAGCGTCACTATGAGTCAGGGTCAACTGGATGGCACACATCAGGTCTTTGACATCACACTGACCCTTAAGTGTGAAGCCAAGGTGAGGAATTAACATATAAACTCTGAATTTCTGCTCACTCACTGAGAGAAGGCAGAGATAGAATCTCCCTCTAGAGTTTGACTCTCTCTGAAAACTGAGACTCTGCATTGGGATTCTGCCCACTGCCCCGATTTTGGACCCTAGCTATGAAGGACCTCCCCAAAGGCATAGCGAGGGACCAGAGAAGGGCACTTTTCCCTGGGCAGCAAGTCCAAGAGGGCGCCTGAAGGCACATAGAATGATATTCTGAGGCACCACAAATACTACAGGTGCTGACTGAGGCAGCCAGACAAGAGGGGGTAAAGCATTTTTGCTGACATGGCGCCCTATCAATGTCCATTCACCTTGAAACTGCGGATCGGGGGGTGTCTTAGGCTGGGTTCTCTAGAGAAGCAAAACCAGTAAAGTGTATAAATATATAGAGAAAGAGAGATTATATCAAGGAAACAGCTCACATGATTGTAGAGGCTAGAACGTCCCAAATGCGTGGATCAGGGTAGAGGCCTCTCCCAAGTCACACAGCTGCAGAAGCTGGCAAGCCCAAGATCGGAAGGTCCGAGAGCAGGGCTCCCACTCACCGGCTGTGCAGATCATCAAATCCCAGGTTCAGCAGATAAGCTGGCAGCTCAAGTCCCAAGAATGGAAGATGAGACGACAGGAAGCAGCCGCAGGATCCAGAGAAAACAAAAAGCCAGAACGTCTGCTTATATACAAAAGCGGGCCACACCCCCAAGGAGACTCCCTTTCATCTGATTGGCTTCTCACAGTATATTCAATCATGGGAGTGATTACATTAAAACACGGAGAATCATGGCCCAGCCAAGTTGACACACAATCTTAACCATCACGGGGGCAACTTAGAGATTGTCCATGGGGCTCAGATTGGGGGGCGGGGACTTACAGATTGCCCCTAGGTACCAGTTACCCTCCCTACACCCCTGACCTCCACCTTGTTGGAGTCATGATCAAGCCTTCTTCCTGAGAACTCCTGACAAAGGTAAATGCCTGAAGTCTAAAGATTTGGACTAACATTGTAACTGTAATTGTTAATTCTGATTCTCCAGTTCTAAATGAAAGTCGTGTGATCTTACTTGCATGTCTTGCCATGACTACCTTGCAATAAAGTAAATGAGTTCATGCATGACAAACCTGAACATTTCTTTATTTCATTTAAAAAAAAAAATCCTACAAGGCGCTATGCATTCAACTTTATTTAAATGGTGTAGCATTTATGATGTTAACTCACAAATCTTTATGTGCTCGGAGATAGAAATTCAAAATTAAATAGATACCCAAATAGACAAATACAACAGATAAGACAATGGTTGTAGAAATACAGATTTGAAGATGTGAACTCTGAAAATAGGAAGAAATGTAGGCAGGACAAATGATAGAACAATAAAGGTAAGAGGAACATGTCAAAAAGCAATGAAAGGCAGAAACAAAACAGTAATAATAGAAGTAGAATAAAAGTCAGTGTTGTTGGCACAGTAGAGGCTCCTCAACTTGCTAATAGTATAACCACTCTGAGCCTGAAGAAATAAATAAAATGAGGATAATAAAGAAGCAGTTTTAGGGTTTAAACTATGTATTCCAATAAAGTGTATAGTGTAGTGTCTAAAATATAAACTTTCACAAATTATTAAGTTATTTTTATAGAGCTTAATTCCAGGAAAGTAGTTAAGAAAAAGTCAAGTTAGATTTCATCACCTATTTGATTACTTTAAAATTCTTAAAATACTCAAATAAAAAATGTTCTCATTATCAGTGACATTGCTGATGATTCAGATGTTTTATAGGAAATTGTACAGACATTAAACTATCTGATAGTGTGTCATAAAAACAAAAAAGCAAACCTTGGAAACCTGAAACCATAGGGTTTCCAAGGAGCGGTTGATGGATTCGAACTGCCAACCTTTTTGTTAGTAGCCATAGAATGCTGTAGCTCTTAACCACTGCACCACCAGGGCTCCAGTGTGTCACACACACACACACACACAAAAAAAAAAAAAAAGAACCCATTGCCATCGAGTCAATTCCAACTCATAGTGACCCCATAGAACAGAGTAGAACTGCCCCATAGAGTTTCCAAGGAGAGGCTGGTGGATTCGAACTGTCGACCTTTTGGTTAGCAGCTGTAGCTCTTAACTACTACACCACTAGGGTTTCCCAGTGTGTCATAGGACTGCGGAATATTCTGGCTTAATATACAAAGTGAAACACTCCATAGGTCATAATATTAAATTAGTTAAGTTCTATAATTTTACCATCTCAATAATACTAAAAATATGGAGAAATAGAAATCCAAGTCAGCAAATCATGAATCTGTCCTATTTACATGAAATGGCATTAATGTTGGGATCTTGTCTCTGTGGCCAAAATATCTGGCTTTACTACTTTGAGCAAGTTACTTTAATCTCCCTGTGCTTTTGTTTATTTTTCTGTACCTTGAAAATAATAATATTTTTATCATAGTGAGTAATATATGAATTCATACACGTAAAGTGCTTAGAAGAGTGCATAGTATATAGTAAGCCGTTGCCATGGAGTCGATTCCAACTTATAGCAACCCTATAGGACAGAGTAGAACTGCCCCATAGGGTTTTCAAGGAGTGGCTGGTGGATTTGAACTGCCGACCTTTTGGTTAGCAGCCAAGCTCTTAACCACTGTACCATAAGTTTTCAAAATATGAAAGCTTTAACTATTGCCTGTTATGTACAATATGCATTTCATAACATACATTTTGCATTAGTATTTTCTATTCTGATACCAAGGGTATTCATGATCAAAGTATGAGTTTTAAAATTAATAGCATTTCTTTCTCACATTTCACACATATTCCTCCTAATATTAGAGCTCATACAAAAGCATTATTTTGTAATTCCTTCTGTACTTTTCCACGCACAATGACTAAATAGCCTAGATGCCTACATATGCACATTATTTTTCCCACCGTTAGGAACTAGATCCTGTCTGGATCATGGATATTCGATTTTTTCTTCTACATATTCTTTATCAAATTTTATTTTCAAAATACTTAAAAAGAAACCCAGCTGAACTACATTAATAACTTAAACCATTATTCTATATTAAACTTTGAGAGTTGTATTGAAGTTCTCCATGAAAAAAACACTCATTAGTCATTCTCCCTATTGTTTTTATTTAAAAATTTAAAAAAAGCAACAACAACAAAATGAGAAAAGGAAACAATCGCCCTACATTTAAATTAGGTAAAAGTCTAAGTTATTTGACAGATGCCAACAGGTTAAAATTTAACGATGGTATGCCAGCCTTCTTCACTGTTGGTTTTACCATTTATAATTGATAGGCATGACATCGGAAATGTGTATGCCTTTATTTAACACCAAAGACAGAGTTCCTTCAAAATAGTCAAAAATTGGAATCATGGCACAACTTGATATAAATTCCATATTTTCTTCGGTATTCCTTTTGGTTGTTTAAAATATTATACTTTGTATTATAGTTTTTGTGTTTTTCTCTAGGTGTTAATCAATAGAATGATTATTAATTGTTTTCATCTTTGTTCACTCAAAAGCCTACCACAGTGTTTTCTGCATAGTCATTGTTTGGTAAATATTTGTTGATTTAAGGAAAAGTAGTACACTCACAGTCATGCAGGCTGACAGTTTACCCACCTTGACAGCCATCATCACCACCAGTTGCCGTCAAGTCAATTCTAACTCATGGAGATTCAACTCAACTCATGGAGCACATTCTAACCCATGGAGCACTCAACTCAGACTAGAAATGTGCTCCTTAGGGTTTTCAATAGCTGATTTTTTGGAAGTAGTTTGCCAGGCCATTCTTCTAATGTGCCTCTATGTGGATTTGAACCTCCAGCAGGGACTATATATTTTATTTCTGTATCCCTGGCACCTCAAAGACAGCGGATGTTCAACAAACATTGTGTGTGAGCGTGTGTGTGTGTGTGTGTGTGTGTGTGTGTGTATGGAGTAAACAAATACCTTCAGTGAAATGCAGAGTATTTTGAAAATAATCATAGAACTTCAATAGGTAGATTGGGTAAAATTTGAAGAAGTTTTTAAATTCCACATAATGAAACATTATATATTTAGGATTACAGACAATGATTAATAATCTAGTTATGCCACTTAATGGCTATATCTTGACAGCAATAACTTACCTCTGTGAGACTTACTTTTCTCCCTTAAATTGAGATAGAAAATACAATGTTTGGCTACTGGTTTAAGGTAAGAAGAAATTTCAAATCTGGCACCATAACCAAGTCTTCAGCCAGCCATTCTGTCATTTTATCAAACCAACGATTTTGGGATTATGGGGCATGTGGTAAGACTAATGAATATTCTTGCCATGAGTCTCTCTTGACCTACTGTCTTTCCTGTAAAATATGTCCTTTAGTCAGATGTGATGCTTCTGAGCTAAAATAGTAACACATGAAGCATTCTCTAAATCCATGAATGTTGGTGTTGCTAGAAGTGCTTTGGGCTGTTCTTGTAATTACAAAGTGCTACTCCAACCACCGTGAAAGGAGTTGAAAATAATCAACTTTTTTTTTATAGTGGCTGGCTGCCTGCAGTTTTTGAGTATAATACAATATTAGGGAACTATTAGTCTTTGCCTTTTGAAGATTAGGCACTCACATCAGCTTTGTTGAGGGAAAGTCTATTGTCAAGCCCATATACAGCCTCCACCATGACCGTTTTGTTGTTAGGCTCATTAGGCAAGCAGTATGACTCTAGAGAGAGCACACTGGTATCCACAGGATAGATCATCTGGCTACCAGATTATTGAGAGCTTCTGCCAAAGTGGATTGTACCTAGTAGGAATTTAGATAAGACATGAATATCTTCACACTCTTTATCCATTCGAAAAGATTCGTCCATATCTCTATACCCAAGAACTCCTTGGTGAATATTCCTCTTGTTCCCCTCACCCCAAGTCTGTCACAGACGTGAAAACATTCCCCATAACTCATTGCAGAGCCATACCTCAGGGCATCCCTTCTTCTATAGGAAGTGAACAATCAGAAAGATTTCCCTTCACCACTGTTTTCTAGAGCTGTCACTGAGTGCAGCTGTAAACAGTGGCAGTCTACTTCTAGCCACTACCATATATACTGAAGATCTAACAGTAAACCAGACTCAAATTTTTTCTTACTCCATTAACTGGTCATGGGAAACCCCTCATGAGGTCATATCAGTAGTTGAGGGAGAGGCAGTGAAGCAGTAGGAGCAGGTATCATGGGAGTCTGAGCCATCTGTTCATACAGTTTATTTGTGCCTTTCTGGACCTATGTGGCCAAGTCTAATATATACCATTTTCATTTTACAATGGAATGCTGCTGTGCACATCCAATTTTGTGGTTCAGTGGATCAGATCACACACAATTCATGACATGCAATACAAGTAGTCGGGGTGTCCCATGAACAGGTGTTCACTCTCCCAACACCCAGTAACAAGGCAGCGGCTATTTTTCAAATGGATAATTGTTGTGAGAAGAAGGCATGGCTTTATTTCCAAAATGTATGAATTTGTGCTATCATCTTTATATGAGGGATTTCCAGAGGTTTCATAATTCTGCTCTGCCTACCACAATACTTCCAGTACTATTGGGTCTACTAGGTTGTCAGGCCCAAGTGACTGTGTCATTGTAACCATAGCCTGGAATTGAAGCAGAGTCTTTTCTTATTCTGAGAGTAATTCAGTGATGAGCCTGATAGGTAAACCAATAAATGAATCAGAGAAACATTCCCAAATATTATATATGTTTTCTTCAAATTATGAGGGATACTAAGCTTGTGCTTCATTTTTGTCAGTAGTACAAGGTGCAGCAATAAGTTTTACACTTTAATACAGACAGATCCCCTATAACTAGATAATTTGAAACCTCATCTATAGAGCAGTCTCCTGAGGCACCTAAAGTTCTTACTACTTCCTGTTCATCAGGTTCTACTAACATAATGCTATCAACGTAATGGATTAGTACGATGTTCTGTAAGATATCACATGATCAAGATCCATCCACACTATATTATGACAGTGAGCAGGAGCTTTGCCATAGCCTTGGGGCAAGACTGTTTTCCCCGCCATAAAGGTAAATTACATCTGATTATCTATTTTGATAGGAATGGGAAGAAAATTCTTTTTCTTTTTTTCTGGGTCAGTAATTGGATACTGGATACCAGAAACCATGTTTATCTGCTCCTACCACATCTGAAACTGCAGCTGTGATTGACGTTACCATCTGATTGCATTTGGGATAATCTACAGTCATTCTCCATGACCTACCTGGTTTATTCAGGGGCCAAATTGGAGAGATAATGTGAATGTTTTGGGGATCAGCAAGTTTGCATTTTTTAATTCTTTAATTTTGGTACTTAGTGCTATAATTTACTCCAGAGATTCAGTGTTACAATCTTACTAGGGGCCAGAGTAGCACGGGTTGTTTTAGGGGTTTCTACTTGCGCTTTCTGTTATAACAGTCCTCAACTACACGAGTTGGGAAACTCGTGTTGGTTTCTGCCAGTTATTACCACCCCACTGGGTTGTAGGAAACAAAACCATAGCATTGCTGGTAGTCCCGCTTAACCACTGTAAGACTGACATGAGTCACAAATTCTTTGGTCACCTGACTCCCTAAGTCCTCAAACTGACCCATGGAACACAGTGGCTTTGCATTTCTCTAATAATTGGTATCAGTTTAGAATCAGTATATCATAAATCCTGGAAAATCTGAGTACTGCCCTTTGCCAAGAGTGAAGTCACTCTGGTAAATGATCACATGTCCCCCTGGTGAAGGACTGTGAGAAGATTCACAGGACTTACTTATGGCCAAGAAGATACGTTAGAATGTGTTTGTTGTGTCTGAATTTTATATATGAAGCTATAGGTATGTTGAGGTTAAACAGCTATGAGATGGATTGTAATGAACATCAGCCTACCCTAAATATTTTTGTCATTCCCTTCTCATATTGATAGTTTTGCAGAGTATAAATCTAATCATTCCGATGTGAAATTTTTCAAAGTACATTATCTGGTTCCTTTGCAGCTAGGATGCATTTGAGTTATTTAAATTTTGGAAGCAAGATGCTTCTGCTCATGACATTGTTTCAGAACTGAGTTATATTGGGCAAGATGCACATAATGAGCAATCTATTTTTCTTGTGCTGACTGTGGCAGCAAAAGCATATTCTGAAATTGGCAACTGGTGTAGCAGCTCCTCATTTAGCCGTGTCTGAACTGTGGCAAAGGGGTATATTTCTATCACTAGCAGCTGTGGCAGTGCTGTGGTAGCCTCCTGACTCAGCACTTCCTGATGGTGGCAATGGTAGCAGTCTCCATAGAGGGCTAGTGATGCTATGTGCCTAAAAGTCACCCCTGGGAACTCAGTCCAGAGTATACTTCTTCAGCCCTCCAAATAGTTCAGTGGGCTATCTATATATCCCTGAATAACGTTCTTTCATCTTAAATAGTTGGAGTGGATTGTGTGACTGTAAGTAAAAACACTAAACAGTACAGCAGTTGTTTTTCCTTTTCTCCATTTCTCCGTGTTCAACTGTCTCGGAGCTGAATGTGATACAACAGTAATTTTGCTTGCCACGTGATCCAAAACCACGTTAGACTGGGCTAATATTTGCAATTCCATTTGAATTGGTAACCAAATCTTTGTGACACACTTCAAAAAAAAAAAACCAAACCCGTTGCCGTCGAGTTGATTCCAACTCAGAGCAGTCCTATAGGACAGAATAGAACTGCTCCATAGGGTTTACCCATAGGTTTTCCAAGAAGCAGCTGGTGGATTCAAGCTGCTGACTTTTTGGTTAGCAGCTGAGTTCTTAACCACGGCGCCACCAGGGCTCCTGACACACTTTAGGAGGGTTTAATAAACTGAAGCATTTCTACGCAATAAATACCAAGTTGAACTCAAGACATGGTGTTTGAGAAAAGTTGGGGAACTGAAGAGATTTAGCTTAAGTAGAATCATGGACAGAATTGGTCATTGTCTTAAAATACTTGAAGAGCTGATATGTGGAATAGATAAACTTTATATTTTGTGTTGCTCTAATGATTTAAAAAAAAAAAAAAGAACCAGCAAGGAATGGCACAGTGATTAAGAGCTCAGGCTGCTAACCAAAACGTCGGGAGTTCAAATCCACCAGCTGCTCCCTGGAAACCCTATGCAGCAGTTCTGCTCTGTCCTATAGTGTCGCTATGAGTCGGAATCGACTCGGCAGTGGGTTTGGGGTTTTGTGAGTCAATCAAGGACAGATACAATTTCATATTCCTTTTTCTATCTAGGCGTAGTGTTTCATGTAGTACTTCAGTATAATAGAGCTTCAAAAACATCTTAATTAAGTTAATGATGAAGGTAGATTTGAAATTTAATATATAAAGGGATCTGTCATTAATTTTAACAGCTGTTTGAAACAGACTGCTCTTTACAGAGAGTTGTTCCTGTCACTGCAAATTTTCATGCAGAGGCCTGATAATGACTTACTGGAGTTATTACAGATGCCTACACTTGGAAAGATGTGTATTAGATGGTGTATAAAAAATACTACAGCCCAGACTACTAACCCCTGAAATCTCCACTCTGGTACTACTGGGGACTTCTAGGATGATTATTTGGGCAAATCTTGTAGTGAACAGACCCCACATGCTTAATATTCTCAATATTTTATTCACAATCTAGATAATGAGCCACTCTGATTATCCCCCTCTGTTATAATCTTTCTATGGATGTATAGTTCTTAAACCCTCACATAACATCACATTGATAATCCTAATTTGTCCCTGAATTCTCTTCCTTTCCCTGACTAAAACAACAAATTTCTACGAAAACAACACTTTCCTCGATGCACAACACCATCTGCTCAGTTTCCCAAATGAGAATTATAGGAGTCCTTTGACACCTTCAGTCTCTGGGTGGTGCAAACAGTTAACATGCTAACCGCAAGGTTGGACGTTCAAGTCCAGCCAGAGGCATCTTAGAAGAAAGGCCTGGTGCTCTACTTCTGAAAAATCAGACTTTGAAAACTCTGCGGAGCACAGTTCTATTCTGACGCACATGGGTTGCTATAAGTCAGAACTGACTGGAGGACAACTGTTTTTTTTTTTTTTTTAATATTTTATTGTAAAGGACAACTGTTTTTTGTTCGTTTGTTCTGACTGCTTCTTTTCATTGTTGTTGCTGCTGTTATTGTGATTACCAAGTATTGTCTAGTTTTTCTTGTAAATATATCTATATCCCATTCACATCTTTATACCCCTAGAAATAACCCTAGTTCAATGTACCATCATTTCTCATCTGAATTTTAGTGTAAAAGCCTTTGAAAGGATCTCTCTATAACTAGCCTTTTCTTCTCTTTGATGCTATTGTCAAGTGTAATGGTTTTCTTAATTTTATCTTTGTTTAGATATAGAAATACAATGGATTTTTGTAAATTGTTCTTTTATCCCGTAATCTTGTTAAACTCATTTATAAGGTCTAATCATTTTTTGAAGCCCTGGTGGTGCAGTGGTTGAGAGCTAACCAAAAGGTTGGCAGTTTGAATCTACCAGTCACTCCTTGGAAACCCGATGGGGCAATTTTCCTATATACAAGGTATATAACTTTCAAATAAAGATAGTTTTACTTCTTTTTTTCCAATCTGAATAGCTCTTATTTATTTTTCTTATATAATTGCTCTGGTTAGAAACTCTAGTATAAGGTTGAATAGAAGTTGCAAGAACTGACAGCCTTGTTTTATTCCTGATCATAAGGGGGAAAGCATTCAGTCTTTCATGATAGGTAAGGTGTTATGTTTGGGTCTTTGTTAAATTCTGTTTATCAGGTTGAGAAAGGCATGGCTTCTATTCCTAGTTTGTTGAGTGTTTTTGTCATAAAGGGTACTGTACATTGTCAAATGCTTTTTATATTCTATTAATTGATTTTCAAATGTTAACCAATCTTGCATTTCTCAGTTAAATTCTGTTTTGTCGTGGTGCATAATCCCTTTTATATGTTGCTGGAATTAATTTTCTAATGTTTGTTGGGGATTTTAGGCCTATATGCATAATAGATATTTAACCATAATTTTCTTTTCTTGGGATGTTTCTGTCTGGCTTTTGCAGAATACTAATTCTGGCCTTAAAGAACAAGTGGTGACGTGCCCTCCCTCTTCTAATTTTTTTGGAATAATTTATAAATATTTGTATTAATTCTTCTTTAAATATTTGGTAAAATCTACCATTGAAGTCATTTGAGTTTGAATTTTTCTTCTTGGGAAGTTTTTAAGTTACTAATTCAATCTCTTTAATTGTGTTAGGTGTATTCAGATTTTCTCTCTCTTCTTGAGTCAATTGGGTAGTTTTGAGTCTTTTTTGGAATTTCAGTATTTTGTCTGTCTAATTTGTTGATATACTGTTATTAATAGTATGTTAGTTTAGACAGGTATTGAGTTTCTAGAAGTTTGTCCATTTCCTCTAGGTTTTCAAATTTGTTAGAGTACAATTTTTAATAGTATTTTATTATAATTCTTTATATTTCTGAAAGATCATTAGTAATGTTCCCTCTTCCATTCCTCTTAATAGTAATTTGAGTCTTCTGTGAATTTTTTATGATCTGTCCAGAAAACGATTTGTCAATTTTGTTGATATTTTCAAAGAACAAACTTTTGGTTTTATTAATTTTCTCTACTTTTTAAAAAATTTTCTCTCTCATTAATTTTCTCTCTAATCTTTATTACTTCCTGTCTTCTACTTGTTTTCATTTTATTTTTCTAGTATCTTAAGATGGGAAGATAAGTTATTAATTTTGGATCTTCTTTTTTTTGTAATAAAATTATTTATAATTATAAATATTCCACTATGGACTGCTTTCATGGCATCACATAAGTTATGTTGTATCTTCATTTTCATTTATTTCAAAATATTTTCTCATTTCCCTTGAGATTTATTTTTTTATCTACTGGCTGTTTATGAGTATGTTCTTTAATATTTATATATCTGTGAATTTCTCAAATTTCTTTGTTACTAATTTCTAATTCTGTTCCATTGTTTTCAGATAACATACTGTATGATTTCAATTCTCATAAATTCATTGTCTTGTTTTGTGGCCTACGATATGATCCATATTGAAGAAAGTTCCACATGCACTTTAGATAATGTGTGTTCTTCTGCCTTTCAGTGGAATGTTCTATACTTGACCGTTAGGTTTAGTTGATTTATAGTATTGTTCAAGTTTGCTATTTCCTTGTTGATCTTCTGCTTAGTTGTCCTATACTTTATTTAAAGTGGGGTGTTGATGTCTCCAACTATTATTGTTGAATTGTCTTTTTCTCCCTTCAATTCTTTCAGTTTTTGCTTCATTTAATTCAGGGCTCTGTTGTTAGGTACACATATTTTTATAATTTTTATATCTCACTGATAGATGGACCCCTTTATTATTAAAAAATGTTTCTCTTTATATCTAGCAACATTTTAAAGTCTATTTTGTCTGAATTTGGTATATCCACTCCAGATTACTTAGGGCTGTTGTTTGCATGATATACCTTTTAATAAAAATATATTTGTATCTTTGCATCTAAAGCATACAGTTACATCTTGTTTTGTTCTTTTTTAATCTGGTCTGATAATCTCTGCCTTTTGGTTGGACTGTTTAATCTATTTTCATTTAATGTTAAATTGATATAGTTGGATTTACATCTGCTATTTTGTTTTTTTTCCCTGTATGTCTAATGTCTTGGGTTTGTTCCTCTCTTCCTCTATTCTCCTTACCACTTTCTTTTGCACTAAGTGAATATTTCTAATGTAACATTTTTAATTCCATTAATTATTTTTTTAAATTATTTTATTTGTGATTGCTTTAGGGCTTACCATATACATGTTAACATATCAGAATCTAGTTTAGAGTTATACTAACTTAATTGCAAGGAGATACAGAAATGTTACTCCTATATGTTTCTACTTCCCCTTCCTTGTTTTTGTGCTATTATTGCTATACATGCTATAACTATATATATGATAAACCCCGAAATACTTTATTATAACTATCATTCATATAATCTAATGTCTATAAAGAAGCTGAGAAGAGAAATTTATGGAGTTTGAATGTTATTCTTCTTATCATATCTGTTTCTCTTTAATTGCTTTTATAAATTTGAGCTACCTACGGGTGTCATTTTCCTACTCCAATATAGCTTTACATCTACTCAGACTTTTGTAATATTATTATCAAATATACTATATTTCTGTGCATTATAGATACAAATATACAGTTATATACATATTGCTTTGGTCAATTGCTTATTAAATCATGGTTATATAAAGGAGCCAAAGATGCCCCCTGTGTATTGGCCCCTAGGTTGTTTATTTCTTCACAGCAGGCTAAAACTGTTAGACCAAAGCCCACCAGCATTAAACTTCCATTGTCACACATTTAGTTGCTTTAAAAATAGTCCAAGAAAGCATATTTTTAACCATTTAGAGTCTCTTTGCTTTGCATACCCTGTAAAACTGCACCCAGCATCTGCTAACCACAGGTAAGCCAAACCCTGTAGCTATAAAAGAGTCCAAACCACTACTATTTTTTGGAGTTCTCTGACCCAGAGGACCCCCCCACCCACCTTGATAATGAACAACATCACATAGATGTGAAAGTCCCCTCTCCAAAATCCTCTCCCGAAGGAATTTCCTTGCATTCTTCTCCTGGGTAGGTAACCCCCACAACACTGTCTCTAGAAGGTCTACTGCTGGTAGGAACTTCTCTTTTCATGCAACCTTGCCTGAATGCCACCTAATAGATAGCTTTTTTTTTACAACACTTTCATCTGTTGTCTTGTTTTTTCCTTAACCAGCTCCCAAATCCTGGTGCTTGCCACAATCACTTAAGGGAAGAAACGATAAGAAATATGTTGTTATGGTGTTTTTTAATAATTACATAGTTACTTCAACCCGTGCTCTTAGTTTTTTCATGTGGGTTAGAATTACTTTCAGGGATCACTTATTTACTGTCTGAAAAACTCCCTTTAATATTTGTTGTAAAGCAGCAGTACTAGCAACGGATTCTATCAGTTTTTGTTATCTGGAAACATCTGTATTTAACCTGCATTTTTGAAAGATAGTTTTGTTGAATAGAAGATTCTTGCTTGAACTTTTTTTCTTTTTCTATCAGCATTTTAAATATTGCTTCCCGTTACCTTCTGTCCTCCATTTTTTTTTAAGTGACATTAGCTGTTAATCTTATTGGGGTTCTCTTGTACATGATAGGTCATTTTTCTCTTGCTGCTCTCAATTTTCTCTTTGTCTTTTAGTTTCAATATTTTAATGTACCTGGGTGTCAATCTCTTTGTGGTTAGTCTACTTGGAATTTGTTGAGTTTTATGGAAGTGTAGGTTAGTGTTTTTCATCAAATTTGGAAAGTTTTCAGCCATTGTCTCTTTAATTTCTTTTCTTCTCCCTTCTCTTCTCTCCTCTGGTACTTACGTTATTCATATATTGGTGCACTTAATGGTGTCCTACCTTTTCTGAGCTGTTTTATTTTTCTTCATTCTTTTTGTCTCTTTGCTCTTTGGTTTGCATAATCCATATCTATCTTTGAGTTCACTAAGTTTTTTTCTTCAGTTCACATCTACCGTTGAGCCCCTTTAGTAAATTTTTAATTTCAGTTATTGTACTTTTCAGCTCCAGAATTTTCATTTTTTTTTTAATTTATCTCTTTTTATTGATATTCTCTTCTTAAAAACACATTGTCATTATACATTCCTTTCATTCTTTAAATGTGGTTTCCTTTAGTTCTTTGAGTATATTTATAATGTCTCCTTTGAATTTTGTTTCTGTTAAGTCTGATATCTGGGCCTTCTTAGAGACAGTTTCAGTTGCCTGCTTTTTTTCTTGAGTATGGGTCACGCTTTCTGTTTCTTTGCATTTCTTGAAATTTTGTTGTTGAAAGGTCAACCTTTAAACAATATATTGTAGCACTCTGGATTCCGATCCCTACCTCCCAGGAGAAGATTGTAGTTGCTATTTTTTGTTTCTTTATTGACCTTGCTGGACTATATTAGTGAAGTCTAATTCCCTAACAATGTGAAGTCTCTGGTGTTGCTCCTTAGAGGGTAACACTTTGGGCATATGCACAGTCACGCTGGAATGACAGTAATTTTAGAGGGGCCCTCTTTGACTCTCTCTTTCTCTTATTCTTCTGTTAAACTGAGACTCTGTCTGCCCATGTTGGTATCACACTCAACTTTTAGGTGCCACTAGTTGTCAGCTTATTGCTCTATAGTTTTGTTTCATTTTTTTGTTTAATTTGGTGAAAATATACACAGCAAAACCTGCTCCCATTTCACATTTTTTAGACAAAATGATCAGTGACAGCAGGTACATTTTTTCACGTTGTGTCAACATTCCTGTTTTTTTTGTTTTAGTGTTTCACTTCCATTCATTTAATCTCCCTGCTCCCTAACCTTCTTATCTATGCTTTAAAATATCTGTTGACTCTTTAATCTTATATAGATACTTTTTTTAAAGAAATGCCATACTCAAGGGTGACAAACTTTGCTGTTTATGCTAAATTGTTATTTGCTTTAAAGATGACTTCAGGAGATAGTTTTAATTCCAGGTTTGAAGAGCAACTCTGGCCATAGTCTCAGAAACTCTTCTAAACTCAAGATACAGTAAGTCTGGATTATTTCAGAATTTGAAGTTCTGTTCCACATTTTTCTCCCTTTTTATCAGGATTCATGTATGGTAGCTGGACACCATATCGTTTTGGTCTCAAGGTGGCATCATAGTTTTTGACAATGCCCTGAGACATAAACTGCTCCAAAGTCTGATCCAATTAAATCTGGGTCCTTTCGCAGGGGTAGTTTTTGAGTTCAGTCTTTGAGGTTGTTCTAGTACCAGAACGATTTTTCATGGTTGTCTCCTTCTTTTACTCTGGTAAACTAGTTGCCTAGAGCTTATCTTGTTGCTTTCATGGAACTAACGGGCTCCTCTTAATTGTTTACCACCAAAATCACCATTATTTTTAATAATATTCTTCGATTTAAACTTCCCATATCCTGTTTCAAATATAGTCGGTGCATTTGGAGAGATTTTTGAAGCTATCTATTCCTGTGGCCTACCTATTTATTTATTTTTGGGTGAAGAGGTAAAGTTTCTGAGATACTGCTCCAGAGATTGGGGTAAGGACAGTGGATCCTTCTCTTGATGTAACATCCTGCTTTATAATCAGATATTTCAGCAGGATGTAAGACTTTGGTCTTTTTGGCTCGTCTCTCCTGGCATGAAACAACCATCCTACTAGCAAGCTCAGGTGAGCGATATTGGGCCTCCAGTATTCTCAGACTCAATGCCTGGGGTAAAGCTTCTACCTCATGAGTGTTACCGAGGTGGAGGAGGGAGCCCCTAACTTCTTGGCCTTACTCATCTCAAAATTAATGTCAAAAACACAAAGCTGCCCAGCCACCACCAATGAACGTCCTGACAGGGAACACAACAGAGGGTCCCTGATGGAACAGTAGAACAATGGGATGCAGAACTCAAGTTCTAGTAAGAAGACCAGACTTAATGGTCTGACTGAGACTGGAGGCACCCCGGAAAGCAAGGCCCCTGGACTCTCTATCACCCCAGAACTAAAACAATTTCTGAGGCCAACTCTTCAGACAGGGATTGGACTGGACTGTGGGACATAAAGTGATACTTGTGAAGAATGTGCCTCTTAGTCAAGTAGATACAAGAGACCAAAGGTGAAGCTTCTGTCCAGAGGTGACATGGGAAGGCAGAGAGAGTTAGGAGCTGGACGAATGTTCATGGGGAAGCAGGGGCAGAGGGGAAGAGTGTGCTGTCACAGAATGGGGTGAGCAGTTGGGGTCACATAACAATGTATGTAAAAAAAAAAAAAAATTCTGGACTTCCGGCAAAAGGGCTCTATAGTCAGAAGCACCACGCCATCCCTCCACAGCAAAGATCTGAATAACTAAGCCAAACAGAGAATACAACAATCCTGAAACCCTAAAACATCAAATGAAGAGATAAAGAACTCAGCCAAGCACCAAATGGAGTGAGAAAACTGACAGAGAACGCAGAGCGAGGAGAGATTCATGCAAAGGTCCCCTACCAGCTAACACAGTGCGGATCCGCCATCTTGGACTCCTATCGGAGACCAGCAAACAGGGGGTACGAGAAAGCAGCTTCACGGAGCTTCCACGGGAGACAAAACAACCAGTAATTTGTGATATACGCTTTCCCACCCACCACCATTCTTCACCCCCACTTGGCCTACTCTGCTTCCCATGGCCACAATCTGTTCTCCAGGAAACACTGGCTGCTTGGGTTCCGCACACCTGAACGGGCCGGCTCTCTGAGTGCCATTCGTTGGCTGCTGGTGTTGCTTTTCTCCACTTCTTTTCATTTCTTCCTTACCTCTCACCACCTCCCCCTCCTTTCGCTCAAATATCTGGCTCCGTGCGCCATCTTTGCTTCTTCCTGAGGGGCTGCAGAGCTCCGGTAATCCGTGATATACGCTTTCCCACTCCCTACCCTTCTTCACCCACACTCGGCCCCCTCTGCTTCCAGCGGACACAGTCTCATGTCCAAGAAACACCGGCTGCTTGGATTCCACCAGCCTGCACTAGCTGGCTCTCTGCGTGCCATTTGTTGGCTGCTGGTGTTGCTTTCTTTTCTGCTTCTTTTGATTTCTTCCTTACATCTCACTACCTCCCCCTCCTTTCGCTCAAACACCTGGCTCCGTGCACCGTCCTTGTTTCTTCCTGAGGGGCTATGTAGCTCCGCTCGAATGTGGAGCTGCTTCCCGGTCTGGGCTGCTGCGATGGTGGGATCCCGGGGCTTTTGTTCATTTGTTTTGAATTGTTTATTCGTTTTCTTTTGCTTTTCTTGAGTTGGGAGCCCTTTCTGGCCAGGCGGTGATGCGTGGCAAGGAAACAAACCCCTCGGCTTGCACAGATGTGCAGAGGGATCCCTAAGAGCATTCCTTTTTTCACTGGTTTTTTATTTTTCTTCTTTTTTTTTTCTGTTTCTGTGGGGGCGTCTATTGTTCTTTTTTTTTAATTTCTTTTGTTTTCTTTTCCCTCTTTTTCCCTTTTTGTCTTTCTTCATTACAAGGTTTCTTGTCTCTCTATATCTTCCTTCTCTTTCTGTTCGCTGAATAACTGGCTTTGTATGCCTCTGCACCTTCTGGCCAGGCTGTACTGCAACACCTGAGAGCGAATTCCCCAGACCTCATAGCCACACCGGTGGGATACCTGGGACCATTGCAGTTTTTCAACCTTTCCAATTTTTATTTATTCATATTTTCTTTTCTTTTCTTCCTCTTCCC
>NW_004443939.1:20085256-20088011 GCF_000243295.1 Trichechus manatus latirostris | reverse complement strand
AATGTCATAAAACAATATGTGTACTACTGTTTCATGAGAAACTATTTGTTCTGTAAGCCTTCACCTGAAGTACAGTAAAAAATAATAATAATAAAAAATTCTCTATGGGAGACTAACTTAAATTACAACAATAAGAAAAAAAAGAAAAACAATAAGTCAAAATTATGTGCATGACACAAATTTTCCCTTTAAAATTCCTTTACTGCAAAATTCGGATAGGTAGATAAGTAGATCTATAGAAAATATATTGAAGAAATTTATAAATTACTGCAGAATAAGGTTCCCAATTAAAAATTTTTAATAAGTTTATAATCTATGCTGTTTAAATATATCCAGATCATGGCTCACTTTATTCGAGTTTGTGTTTTAAAGCTTAACCTTAAATAAAATTGAATCCTGAAAAACAAAAAAAAACCCAGAAAACTGTGTGCTGGGATGAGAAAAGCTGACAGACTTCCTTTCCCGGGAGATTTGATAGTCCTTGACTGGAAGCTGAAGGAAACATATCCCTTTTTTCTTAGCTACTCACAACCAGAGTGGTGTTTGTATGATGTTAGGCTAGGTGTGAGGAGGAGTAGTTCATGACTGAAGTGCCACAGACTGTTGCTGTTCTTAATGAGATTTAGTAGATCTTCTTGAACAAATATTTCTTCACTTGTTTTATCTTTTTAGAAAAATTTCCAGATTTTAAATGGTTGTTATAATTTTCACCAGTTGTGATTGGTTCACTGGTAATTGAAACCAGGGAGCTCCTCATACCATCATTGCAGAACTGCACTTCCCATTGTTCGATTTTTGAAAGATAAATCATCCTTGTGTTCTTAGAGTAAACCTCCTTGGTCATGATAGGAAACCCTGGTGGAGTAGTGGTTAAGAGCTACGGCTGCTAACCAAAAGGTCGGCAGTTCAAATCCACCAAGCACTCCTTGCAAACCCTACAGGGCAGTTCTTCTCTGTCTTACAGGGTCACCATGAGTTGGAATTGAGTACCGTGAGTTGGAATTGACTCAACAACAACGGGTTTGGTTTGGGTTTTATTCTTTTTTTTTCATATTATTAGATTACATTTTCTAAAATTATATTGAGAGTTTTTACATCTATGGTTACAACGGATATTGATCTCTAGTCTAATTTTCTTGTAATGTCTTCATAATTTTATTTATCAGAGTAATACTGGCTGCAGAGAATAAGTTGAGGAATATTCCCTCCTTTTCAAATTTTTATTAGAGTTTGTGTAAAATTGGTATTACTTCTGCCCTAAATTCACAAGTAAAGCAATTTGGAAATTCAGTTTTCTTTTTGGGATTGCTTTTAACAATCGCTTTAATGTATCTATGTATATTCAGGTTATTTATTTCTTCTTACGTGACCTTTGGTGGTGGCGTCTTTCATGGTATTTGTTTGTTTAATCTGTGCTGGCAAGTTTATTGGCATAAAGCTGGTGATACTATTCCCTAAAAAAACCCACTGCCGTTGAGTCAATTCTGACTCATAGTAACACGATAGGGTTTCCAAAGCTGTAAATCTCTACAGAAGCAGACTGTCACATCTTTCTCCCATGGAGCTGCTGATGGTTTCGAACCACCGACCTTTCAGTTAGCGGTTGATTGCTTTAATCACTGTACCGCCAGGGCTCCTTATATTCCCTTAGTGTCCTTTTAATATTTGTAGAATCTGCAGCTATGTTACCTCTCTCATTCCTGATATTTGTCATTTATGTCTTCTAGCTTTTTTCTCCTGGTCAGTGTGACTAGAGGTTTATCAATTTTATTGATCTTTTCAACACATTAGATTTGGTTTCATGGATGTTTTTTAAATTTTGTTTTTCATTTCTGAGAGAGAAAGAGAGAAAGGTGAAAAGAGAGAGATGTAAAAGAAGGGATAGTAGTCTAATTCCTACTGAGTATTGACTGCTCAGCTCTAAATTGTAGACAACGGTCACACATTGAGACAAAACCTACAATTCTTTCCATTGATCTAAAGATGAAGTCCAAACCTTCGTTATGGCCGAAAAGGATCTGCATTGTGTGGTCCATTCTTTTTCCTTCAAACTCTACTCTGATTTTCACTTCTCACTAGAAAATTAATTCTGTTTTCTCTAGTGAAATAGGATCGCTATCATATCCAGGCCTTCCTATGATCTCTCTTTACTTCAAACATTCTACCCTACCTATCTCTTGGTTGATTTTTCCTGTTTATCCTATAGATCTCAGCCAGTAATTTCCTCTCGGAAACAATCTCTTACTATTCAACTCACAAGACTGATATAAAGGTCCCCAGAATGTTATCACAGTACCTTGAGTTTTCCTTATAATATTAAAAACCATTGCTGTTGAGTCAGTTGCAACTCATGGTGACCCCAGATTTTTCAGAGTAGAACTGAACTCCATACAGTTTTCAATGGCTGTAATCTTATGAAAGTAGATCATCGGGACTTTCATCTGCAGTGGCGCTGGGTGGATATTAACTGCCAACATTTTGATTAGTAGCAGAGAGCAAACCCCTTATAATATAAGGCACCACATTATATGGTGTGCTGTCTGATTACTTAATGGCTTCTCTTCTAGATTCTGCAAACAAAGAGGGTAAAGACTTCTTCATCTTCTTTATCATAGAACAGTTGACAACTAACAATGCAGAGTCTGGCCCAGAGTATCTCTTTTTTTTTTTTAATTTTATTGTACTTCAGGTGAAGGCTTACAGAACAAATAGTTTCTCATGAAACAGTAGTACACATGTTGTTTTATGACATTGG
>NW_004443939.1:20078386-20085156 GCF_000243295.1 Trichechus manatus latirostris | reverse complement strand
GAGAAATCAAAAGAAGCAGAAAAAAAAGCAACACTAGCAGCCAACAAATGGCACCCAGAGAGCTGCCCCCTTGGGTGTGTGGAATCCAAGCAGCCGGCGCCTCCCGGTCAAGAGACCATGGTCACAGGAAGCAGAGGAACAAAGGAACAAAAGCCCCGGAATCCCACCAGCGCGGCAGCCCAGACCGGGAAACAGCTGCACACTCGAATGGAGACCCGCAGCCCCACAGGAAAGAGCAAAGATGGCGCTCAGAGCCAGGCACTCGAGCAAAAGGAGGGGGAGGTGGTGAGAGGCGAGTGAGAAATCAAAAGAAGCAGGAAAAAAAAAAGCAACACTAGCAGCCAACAAATGGCACCCAGAGAGCCACCCGCTTGAGTGTGTGGAATCCAAGCAGCCGGCGCCTCCCGGTCAAGAGACCGTGGCCGCGGGAAGCAGAGGAGCCCGAGCTGGGGCAAAGAGGGGTGGGGGGTGGGAAAGCACACACCACAAATTACTGGCTATTTTGTCTCCCACAGGACGCTCAGTGAGGCTGCTTTCTCGTACCCCCGTTTGCTGGTCTCCGATAGGAGTCCAAGATGGTGGATCTGCACTGCGTTAGCTGGTAGGGGACCGCTGCATGAATCTCTCCTTGCTCTCCGTTCTCTTTCAGTATTCTCACTCCATTTGGTGCTCGGCTGAGTTCTTTATCTCTTCATTTGATGTTCTAGGGTTTCAGGATTGTTGCATTCTCCTGTTTGGCTTAGTTTTTCGGATCTTTGCTGTGGAGGGACGGTGTGGTGCTTCTGCCTAGAGCGCCATCTTGCCGGAACCTCCCCAGAGTATGTCTTAAAAAATATTTCTTTAATTAAAATTGCTTATCATTCTCATATTCTATGACATAATGATTCTAAGACTCAACTACCATCTCAATAGTTGCATTGCTATGTTTACACGGCATCATCACAACTAAACCTGTGCTTTAATTAAATTAGGTAAAATAAAGTGAATGTTTTCCCATAGAAAATCTATTTTTCAAAAAAAGACATCTAATTTGTTAAAGTAAAGAAATAGTTCTTGTTACTTTAATTAGTAAGTCCTCTCCAGATAGCAGAGTGATTTATTGGAATACAAAGTATATTTTAATGAAATAGCCATTTCCAGAGGATTCTCCCCTTTGGCACATATTTATTTGGTTAATCAGAGTTCCACAAAACTGTGTGTATCTAAGGTTGTGCAATCACTTTTTCAGAAGTTTGTAACACTAATGAGTATTGACGACATCAATGTATGATTCACAAAGAAGCTAGTAATTTAAGCTCTAAATCTAGAGAGAAGACACCAATGTGAGTAGAAAGAAAGAAAATGAACTTTCCAATGTTTCTAAAGTCTTAAGTGTGTTTCTGCCTGTTTCTGAATGTCTCATTTTCACACGCTTATAATTCTCAGTTATTGTTATCCATGAAGTAATGAAGATGCAAAGGAAATCTTATGGAGAGTTAGAAAGCCAGAAAGTGCTATAGGTCTTCACATATCCATAATACATTTAACTGGGCTGAGCTTCAATATTATCAACAGATGTTTAATTCAAGTTCACTAGATCCCAAAGACCTCATAGTTTGTTTAATAGTTTCTATTTAAAATGCTACTTAACAGACAATCTGGGATTCATTTTTGTTTTTTAAGGCTAAAAATCTAGTAAGAGCCAAAAATCTTACTTTGTCAGATTCTAAAATTAGTTTTCATGTTTGAAAGCAAGTTTGTTTGTCTTTTGTTATTTCTGTTTCTCCAACCACACATTAAAAAATAGCTCTTTTGAAATGAGCAGGAACTATGACTTCTAAATATTGAATGTCAGTTTTATTATCTGTTTTAATTAAAATGGCAATGTTCTGACATCTGGAAAATAAAAAACAGTATTGCTGCATCTTGGATACTTACAATCTATTTTTATTATGTTATTTCTGGCAACACATACTGCATACATATTCATGTCTTCGGAAAATGCTTCCTATTTCTATAGACTCCTTCCTCATTTGCAGGTGTGATTATGAATTCATGAATGCAGCTAATCACTTCTAATATGTACAGGAATCCAGCCACTGCACTGAAATTTCCATGGATTTTTTGATGAAGTTATGGCCCTGAAGGAAACTCACTGAATCATGTAATCCAGAATAGCCTTCAAAAACTGAGGGTTGTACCTGGTAGGCTTTTTCATTTGGAGTTTACTCCTGATTACTCTTCAGAAAGACTCCTTATACTCCCTACTGCCCCTACTACTCCTCCTCCTTCTCCTCCTCCTCCTCCTCTCTCTCTCTCTCTCTCTCACACACACACACACACACACACACACACTCACTGGCATGTCTACACTCTCACATCTTCTACATTTAAAAAAAGAAGAAATGGTCATGTGCCTTTAGTCTAAAGTTGATAACTTAGTTGAGAAACAATGGAAACTTTTATCTTCCATGAGTTAGGTAAGATTTGGGAAGACCTATAGTCATAAAGTACAATCAGAGCCATTGAAGGATATATGCAAAACCATAACTTTAACTTACGTTGCAGCAATTTTGTTACTTTATGAAGAAAAATTTTTTTAATTGACCTTTTATCTTCTTTAATCAAGCTGGTGATTAAACTTGATTTGATGTGCAATAGTCAAGGAGTGTGTATCTCAGCAAAGAGTTAATGCACAGAGAATTGTCTTTTCCCTGGATTCATGTTTCATAGTAGAATTCTTAATATATCTGGAACTCTTAGAATAAAATGTATGCCAAAGGGGAAATTGGTGCCCACGTATGTAGGAAAATGAAAGTAATTCCTCTGATTTTGTTTTTCTGATATTACATTGGGTCCTTGACTGAAGAGAGCATGTTCCTTCCATCAGGCGCTGGGCAGCTCCTGAATGACCACTGTGCAGAGGGAGTCACAGACATCACAGACTCCACACTCAATAAAAGTGACTCCAGGCAAGAGATACCAACCTACATAATTAAATGGCTCTAATGATTGCTTCCTTAGGTGCAGTTTCCAGTCACCTCACCTGCTTTCCTAGGTAACTCAACTTGGCCTCTGTCCTTGCTTCTTTTTCTGACAAGTTCCTTGACCAAACCACACATGTTCATGTTTTACCCATTACTATGCCTCTTGGATCTCAGTGTTCACTGAGTTCCCCTCTGTTGTCATGTCTAATTTCAGACTTACCTGACCTCATGTCATGCCAGACATGTCACCTCCAGTACAAAATCCTGGCCAGAGACAACAGAAAGAGGATATGCATGAATTTGTCATCTTTTTTTTTCTCAATATAGTCTGATGGACTTCTGACTCATTTTTTTTCATTTCATAGTATTGATTCTTTTTATATTTTCCAATGTTCTAGAAAATAGAAAAGCCAGACTGCTTTTAATGTTGTTGTTGTTATTATTATTACTATCACGATAATCATTATTAATTTTGGCATTGGGAAAACTAAAGCTTAGAAAGGTTAGTAACTGCCTCAAAGTCACACAGCTAGTAAATGATGGAGCATTGACTTGACTCCAGAGGCTGAATATTAACTCACTTTACATTCAGTAAATGTTTCTTAAATGGAATTCAACTGCGCTAGTCAAAGAATCTCAATAGGGAATAGAGGATCAAATGATACTAACAAAACAAAGAAAGCAGGAAGTCAGTGCCTTCAAAGTCTGTCAGCAAGTAGTTAGGCCCCAGTCACCGAATGCAATTCCAGATCTAAGCCACCATCCTTGTGCTGGAGACACGGAAAAATTGAAGCCGGTTTCCAGTCTATATGAATCGATGATACACCAAGTAGAACAATAAAATGACATGAATACAAAGGAAGAGGGAGATGTTAAATTTCATAAATAGGGAAGAAGTAAAGGCTAATCTACTCCCAAGGACTGCTTTCTGATGAGTACCACAGAGTTAGAATAGATTACTTTTAGCCTTGTGCCTTGGATCAGGATTTGTTATAGGAGTAGATGGGAATGAGATTGTGGATGTGGGGGAAAGGAGGGATAAAACATTATTAACAAAATTATTTCCTACACTGTTAGAGAGATTTTCCACAAGTCATATCAGACTTAGTAGAATGTGGGCTCCTTTGAAGGCAAGCATAGTCTCTAATTTATCTTTAATGCATCTCTAACTCATCACTCAGAGCATCTACCTCAGAACTTTGTTTTTGAGTAGTTTGGAATAAATGCAAACTTGAATAAAGGCCCAAAAGCCTATGGTTTTAATCTATCTGGCACATCTCTGAAGTATATCACAGGCTGTCTTTTTCCCCTTTTATTTTCAATATAATAATTTTAGACTTTGGAAATTGAGCACAGCATGTAATGTTTATTACTATGACATCCAAATGACAGAATAGAGGTGAAAGCACTTAGCCCTGTGCATGGCCTCTAACAGACTGAGCTGAGTAGCTGGTAAGAGGGTGGACCTGAAAGACAGATTGCCTGGGTTCAAATCACTACTCCACTCCTACTGGCCATTAATATGACCTTGGGAAAGTTATCTAACCTTTGGGTCTCCTAGTTTCCATAATTTTAAAGTGGAGATATTAAAAGTGTCATTCAGTTCTCTCCTAAAATGTCACCTCTTCAGAAAGGCCTTGCCTGATCCCTGAATCTAAAGTAGCTCCCAATCACATTATATCATGTAACCCTGCTGTATTTATATCAGAGTATTTATCACTATCAGACATTTTCCTCGTTATTGATTGGTTTATTTGTCTGTCTCTCCTTCCTACAAGACGAGCCTCAGGAGATGAAGGACCTTGTCTGCCTCATAAACCACTCCATCTCCTTTACCCATTATCTATAGCATATAGTGTAGATTTTATGAAAAACTCTCTGGCACATAGTAAGCGCTTGGTAATTGTTATCTGTTATTACAATAGGCACAAAATAAACGTCAGTGTGTTTACGTCCTCCCATTCTTATACTCAAAGAAAGACATCTAGAAAATCTCTATAAGTAGAGTCATGAAAAAAGAATCATATATCGCCCAGAGAGAAAGTAACTTATTTCTTTCATAATCATCCCTAATTCTCATGACTTATACTATGGGCTGACAGGACAGGATGAGAGCACATGAAAAAGCAAAAAAAACCCACCAACCACACAAAATACTCAACCACTGAGGAAGCTGTACTCTCTTCAACTATATGAAGAATGAAGTAGGCAGTGGGGTAACTATCTTTCTTTGATTCCTCACTGCCATATCTTGGAAGAATCCCCACTGAAATGGCACTATGTCCTTTGGTTTTCTGACTTTTGTTTTCAAGAAAAATAACTATTTAATAAGTAGCCCAGTTCTTACGAAAAGGAAAGAAATCATCATCATAATAAGTGATGCAACTGTGAGCAATTTCTTTTTTTTTTTTTTGGTGTTTATTACTGTAGTTTAAATGAAGTTTACGTTTCAAGTTAGTCTCCTGTACTAAAATTTATGCATACATTGTTATCTGACCCTAATTGCTCTCCCCATATTGTGACAGCACACTCCTCCTATCCACCTCTGATTTCCCATGTCCATTCAACCAGTTCCTAACCCTCTCTGCCTTCCCATCTCACCTCAGTTCAGAAGCTGCCCATTTAGTATCTTGTATCTACTAGAGCTAAAAGGAAAATCCCTAACGAGTATCATTTTATGTCCCACAGTCCAGTACAATTCCAGTCTGAAGAGTTGGCCTCAGAAATTGTTTCACTTCTGGGCCGATACAGAATCCGGGGGCCAAGCTTTCCTGGGTTCCTCCAGTCCCAGTCAGACCATTAAGTCTGGTCTTCTTACTAGAATTTGAGTTCTGCACCCCACCTTTCTTCTGCTTCATCAGGGACTTTCCATTGTGTTCCCTGTCAGGACGGTCATTTGTGGTAGCCAGGCACCATCGAGTTCTTCTGGTCTCAGGTTGATGAAGTCTCTGGTTTATGTGGCCCTTTCTGTCACTTGGGCTAATACTTTACTTGTGTCTTTGGGGTTCTTCATTCTCCTTTACTCCCGGTGGTTGGGACCAATTGATGCATCTTAGATTGCTGCTTGCAAGCTTTTAAGACCCCAGACACCATTCACCAAAGTAGGATGCAGAACATTTTCTTAATAAGCTTTGTTATGCCAGTTGACCTAGATATCCCCTGAAAGCATGGTCCCCTGACCCCTACACCTGCTACTCTGTCCCTCAAAGTGTTTGATTGTATCCAGGAAGCTTCTAGCTTTGGTTTAGTCCAGTTGTGCTGACTTCCCCTCTAGTGTGTGCTGTCCACCCCTTTGCCTAAGATAATTCTTATCTACTATCTAGTTAGTAAATAATCCTCACCCTCCCTGTCCACCCTCATAACCATCAAAGAATGTTTTCTTCTGCATTTAAACTTTTCTTGAGTTCTTATAATAGTGGTCTTATACAATATTTGTCCTTCTGTGACTGACTAACTTCACTCAGCATAATGCCCTCCAGATTCCTCTATGTCATAAGATGTTTCACGGCTTCATCGTTGTTCCTTATCATTGTGTAATATTCCATTATATGGATATACCATAATTTGTTTATCCATTTGTCCTCTGATGGGCACCTAGGTTGTTTTCATCTTTTTGCTGTTGTGAACAGTGCTGCAATGAACATGGGTATGCATATCTCTATTCGTGTGCTGACTTTTATTTCTCTAGGATATATTCCAAGGAGCGGGACAGCTGGATCGTATGGTACTTCTATTTCTAGCTTTTTAAGGAAGCACCAAATCAATTTCCAAAGTGGTTGTACCATTTTACATTCCCACCAACAA
>NW_004443939.1:20049884-20059427 GCF_000243295.1 Trichechus manatus latirostris | reverse complement strand
TCGTCTTTTTGGATGTGTGCATTTATTGCTATAAACTGACCTCTGAGCACTGCTTTTGCTGTGTCCCAAAGGTTCTGGTAGGATGTGTTTTTATTCTCGTTTGATTCTATGAATTTCTTTATTCCATCCTTAATTTCTTCTATAACCCAGTAGTTTTTGAGCAAGGTGTTGTTCAATTTCCATGTGTTTGATTCTTTTTCCATGCTTTTGTGTTATTGATTTCTGATTTTATGGCTTTATGGTCAGAAAAGGTGCTTTGTAATATTCCGATGCTTTGGATTTTGTTAAGGCTTGCATTATGGCCTAATATGTGGTCTATTCTGGAGAATGTTCCATGTGCATTAGAAAAGAAAGTATAATTGCCTGTTGTTGGGTGGAGTGTTCAGTATATGTCTATGAGATCAAGTTGGTTGTTTGTAGCATTTAGATCTTCCATGTCTTTGTTGAGCTTCTTTCTGGATGTTCTGTCCTTCACTGAAAGTAGTGTGTTGAATTCTCCTACTACTATTTTGGAGCTGTCTATCTCTCTTTTCAATGCTGTTAGAGTTTGTTTCATGTATTTTGGAGCCCTGTCATTGTGTGTGTAAATATTTATTATAGTATTTGTCCTCCTGGTGTATTGACCCCTTAATCATTAAATAGTGTCCTTCCTTAACCTTTGTGGTGGATTTTACTTTAAAGTCTTTTTTGTCAGAAATTAATACTGCCACTCCTGCTCTTATTCGAGTGTTGTTTGCTTGATATATTTTTTTCCATCCTTTGAGTTTTAGTTTGTTTTTGTCTTTAAGTCTAAAATGTGGCTCTTATAGGCAGCATACTGTGAGAGCGTGTTTTTTTATACAATCTGACACTCTCTGTCTCTTTATTGGTGCATTTAGCCCTTTTACATTCAGTGTAGTTATTGATAGGTATGAGTTTAGTGCTGTCATTTTGATGTCTTTTTTTGTGTGTTGTTCACAATTTCTTTGTTCCACTTAATTTTCTGTGCTGAGTTGTTTCTTTATGTATTTTATTTTCATCCTTTTCATTGTTGTTGATTTTGTGTTTGCTGAGTCTTTATATTTTTCTCGTTTTTTATTTTGACTGGTAGGATTATTAGTTTTCTTTGTGGTTACCTTAATATTTACCCCTATTTTTCTAAATTTATACCAGTCTTTTATTTCTTTATATAACCTTGAGTTCCTCTCCATATGAAAAATAAATGTCTACATTTTTTAAGTCCCTCTTTTTTGTTTTAATGTTGTCATCTTTTACATATCGGCATCTGTTTCTCTATTTTCAGTGTTTTAGCTTTGGTTTATTTTTGTGACTTCCGTATCTGGGTTGATATCTGGCTGATCTGTCCTGTGTTCTAGTCTTGGGTTGTTATCTGATGTTATTGATTTTCTAACCGGAGGACTCCCTTTATTATTTCTTGTAATTTTGGTTTTGTTTTTGGAGATTCCCTAAACTTCGGCTTATCTGGAAATGTCCTAATTTCATCCTCATATCTGAGAGACAGTTTTGCTGGATATATAATTCTTGGCTGGCAGTTTTTTCCTTCAAGGTTTTATATATATCATTCCATTGCCTTCTTGCCTGCATGGTTTCTGCTGAGTAGCCCGAGCTTATTCTTATTGATGTTCCTTTGTAGATGACTTTTTGTTTATCCCTAGCTGCTCTTAAAATTCTCTCTTTATCTTCGGTTTTGGCAAATTTGATTATATGCCTTGGTGACTCTTGTGATCTACCTTATGTGGTGTTCGATGAGCATCTTGGATAGATATCTTGTCTTCTTTCATGATATCAGAGAAGTTTTCTGCCAACAAATCTTCAACAATTCTCTCTGTATTTTCTGTTATCCCCCCTGTTCTGGTACTCCAATCACTTGTAGGTTATTCCTCTTGATAGAATCCCACATAATTCTTAGGGTTTCTTCATTTTTTTTTATCCTTTTATCTGATTTTTCCTCAAATAAGTTGGTGTCAAGTGCTTTATCTTCAATCTCACTAATTCTGACTTCCATTGCCTCAATTCTTCTCCTATGACTTTCTATTGAGTTGTCTGACAATTTATTGTTTATCTTCTGGATTTCTGCTTGCTGTCTCTCTATGGATTCTTGCAGCCTGTTAAATTTGTCATTATACTCTGCTCTAATCTTTTTAATTTCCTCTATTTTGTGTTTTGCATTTTGATTAATTTCCTTCCTAATCTCTTGAAGAGTTCTGTATATTAATCTTTTGTATTCTGCCTCCAGTAATTCCCAGAAATTTTCCTCCTCTGGAAAATTTCTAGATTCTTTATTTTGGGAGCTTGCGGAAGCCATCATGGGTTGCCTATGTGATTTGATGTTGACTGTTGTCTCCAAGCCATCAATAAGTTATTATTTTTATTTATTTTTTGTTTGCTTACTGTGTCCTAGCTTCTTATTTTGTTTTGATAGGCCCAAATAGGCTGCTCCTGTGAGCTAGTTTGATTATTGGCACCTTTGATGCTCTAATGTCCTGTCACCAGGTGCTTAGATCTGTTACTAGGTATGTGAGCTCAGGTGTCTGCCCACTCCTCCTGTATGGATTCAGCTCAGGTGCCCAGGTAGATAGCCACCAAGTGTGTGGTGCAGGCTCTCACCTACTGTCCTAGACATGCATGGGTGATTGTTGTAGGCATAGGCATCTGGCCGTAGCACGGGGACATACAGTGAGCAAGGCGGGGGCTGACGGCCACCCCTGAGTGTCCAGGAGGAAGGCATGTCCCTGTTCCCTAGAGCACGTAGGTGGGTGGGTTTTGCAGCTGGACTATGAGCACCCAATGGTATTGGCTGTAAGGACTGGGGACACCTCATATTCTTGGGCCCCTATTGGAGGTGGGTAGATGGCATGGGCGGAGCCATCAGTCCTCAGGCCCCTGGTGTGGGTAGGTGAAGACCCTGCTTAATGGGTAGAGCAGTGTCAAATGTCACGAACCTGCCACTTCACGGTGGAAACAGTTGAAGTTAGACTTCTGGTATATACCCTGTTGTACTGTGGTATTAGGGCCTATGCTGTTGAAATGGGCCCCCACAAGTCTATGCGGGGGAAATACACTCAGAGTCCATGGATCCCTTATGCCTGTGCCTAGGCAAAGGAGCGGTGCCTGCTCTGGGCTCCTGGCTTAGGGGAGCTGGCAGTTTATTTTTTCCCATTTTTTAATTTGTTCACTCTCTAAGGCCGGGAGAATGGCTCCAGGCATGTGACGGCCCAGGGGACTGAGTAATTGCTGAAGCTGGTCTAGGACCCAGTGCAGAGCAGGGAGCGGGGAGGTAAATGGGAGAGAGGTTTTTCCCCAAGGGGAGGTGTTTTTGATCCATACGGTAGGCCAGATGCAAGTAGTTATCTTTTGCTGATCGAGGGCTGCTTCCCACTGGTTCTGGGTGGCTGAATGGACTCTGCCTCTGGGTCTCTCCCAGTGCAAAATATACCTCCAGAGCACTGCTGCTTGCCTGCCTCACCACTCACCCATGAGCTGATCAGGCCTGAAGGGCTCAGGCTCTTACCAGGTCAGGTCTGGCAACTCCTCACTGCTTCTGAACCATCTCCCCTCTCCCTGCCACTCATTCCGGTTCCTCAACTTTGCCTTTGATATTCAGGGCTCCTAGATTGTCATATATAATTGATTCACTCATTTTTTTTGGTCTTTGTTATAAGAGGGTCCACCAGATGCGTCTGACTACTCCACCCTCTTTGCCCCACCTAAGTAATTTCTTAAGAAAAATTATATTAATGTCACACATATTTCCTATTCTTACCCTGGTTTTCCAAAAGCTAATTATGAAAATTAAATAAAAATATTGTTATTATCCAAAGTATTTGTGGATGTTGTATTTTATTCTTCTAATATTGAAAAGTTGTGAATTACTTTGTTGCTTCCTCCTCCCCAAAATGAACAAAATGCCAGTCTCTGGAGTTCACTAAAACAAACCAACTAACAAGTAAATGTATAAAAACAAAAATATAAAGAAACAAGAAATTGAACCAGGGAACACCTAAAGTTGAAAACTTGCAGTGTAAACCCACTTCATTAAATCAAAAATATAAACATATGAATGAGATGGAAAAACTTTGATTCAATTATTTTAACAAATGTGGAGTCCATTCCATGTGACTTCCTCTCTGTAGTAGGCAGAATAATGGCCACTTAAAAATGCCTACATCCTAATCCCTGTAACTTGTGAATTCATATCTTATGTAGCAAAAAGGACTTTGCAGGTGTGATTAAGTTAAGGATCTTGAGATGAGGAGATAATTTTGGATTATCAGGTGAGTCCAATGTAATCACAAGGGTTTTCATAAGAGGGAGGGGGAGAGTTAAAGTCGTTGGAAATGTGACAATGGAAGCAATGGTTGGAGTGATGTAACTGGTGAAATGAGGCTTCAAGCAAAGAATGCAGGCAATCTCTAGAAACTGAAGTAGTCAAGTAAACAAACTATTCCCTACAGCCTCCGAAAGGAAGGCATCTCTGCCGACATCTTGATTTTACCGCAATGAGATTTCTGGCCTCCAGAACTCTAAGATAAAAAATGTGTGGTTTTAAGTCACCAAGTTACTGGTATTTGGTTATAGCAGCAATAGGAAACTATTGCACATAAAATTGTATGGCATGGTTCATGTTTGTCAGGAATAGGTGAAGGGAAGGGACAAGATGTGTCCATGTGGGGTTCTGAAAAAGCAATATAAGGCAGCAGGTGATAGTGAGTTAAAATGAATATTTAGCTTTTCACTTATAAAATGCAGAATGCAAACATAATGTGTTTCTAGTGGTCAGCAAAAGGGCAGAATCAATCTTACATAGAATCAACTAGGAATTTTGAAGACAGATAAAAATGCAATTTATATCTATAAAGACTGAATCTCCAGAAATTGAGGATCTCTAAACATCCGAGAGTGATGGTTATATCAGTTGCAACATTAAGAAAAGCCTGAAGTTATGAGACTAAATAATAATTATTGATTGTGGTAATATTTTTCACAAAAAGCCTTAATAATTATTTCCCTTTATACCAGCAAGTGTATACATAGCCAGATGCCATTGCCTGTTTGTGTTACTTCTGCCAGATATTGTAATAAAACATATTTTAAGAATACTTGATTGTAATGCTAATTTTCAAACCCCCAATCCAAATGACAACTGAAAACTTTACCTTTATTTCAAAAAAAAAATATCCTTCAATAATTTCTAAAATCTATATTAACTTACCAGTTCCTCAAGAAGAATCCTTTTGAGTCAACTAGGATGGTTTATTGAACACCAAAGCTCTTTGAAAAAATCCATTTTTACTTGTAGTGTAACTGAAACACGCTCATATGTATTTGGCAGCAAATTGATTCATAGTCAGATGAGATCAGTGAGGATGCTTGGTAAATTAAACTGGATCATCAATTTGAGCCATTGCATAATTTCTTAACTGATAGATCTGCTCAGTTCATGGATTGTTGACTTGCAGATAACCTGCCATATGAGGCTACCAATAATAAATGATGATTTGGGCAATGAAGACACACATGATGGACGAGAAAACAAAATTTTTCATTTTTAAGTTTGCCTATGAACAAGAGAAAAATGCAGAGAAATCAAGAACTGTATATTTAAGTCTGATCAGATGCTGGCAATAGCTTAAAGTTTAGGGTCTGTTTTAAAAGCCTTTGAATCAATACCAATCACATGCTCTTCTGTTATTGGTTACCACTGGATTAGGGTGGCAGAGGATATGCTTCTACTACTGCTATCATCCCCTCACCAGAGACCTCAGCTAAGAACTTTGAATAGTTTGACTAGTCCTTTTTGCTTTCTGATCTCTCTCTGATAGACTTATAATTTGAGGTATATTTTCAGTGTAAAAGAGCCTGAAGCCAAGCGAAAGCTGAAAATAACCTACTAGTCCTCTATTTTGGGATGAGGATAAAAATAATTTGTTCCATACTCTATAGAGATACATTTGATAGGATCTTATTTTGATACAGATGTGGGTCAAAGAGGAATGCTTTCATGCCCACAAATTCTGGAAGTAAGTTTAGTTTTTACATAATCTCTGTTATGTATTGAATTGTGTCCCCAAAAAAAGATATGTTAAAGTCCTAGTGCCTATACCAGTGAATGTGACCTTGTTTGTGGAAATGGAGGTCTGTCTTTGAAGATATATTATTAGTTACGTGATACTAGAGTAGGGTAGATCCTAGACCTAATCCCTTCTGAGTAGTATCTTATAAAAGAGGAGAAGAGACACGGAAATAGTGTCACACTCAGGGAGACGGCAGCATGTGAGTATCTGTCTACAAGCCAAGGAACTTCAAGAAATGCCGAGGGCTACCATGAACTAAGGGAGACAGAGAAAGATCTTCCTCTAGAGCCCAGAGATAGAGAGCACAATCCTGCCTTCACCGTGAATTTGGACTTTTAGCCTCCAGAACTCCAGATTTTTAATCTTTAAAGCCACTGGGTTTGCGGTCCTTCTAAACTCTTTACCCAGACCTCAATTTGGAATTTTCAGCTACTACCCATAGCAATATAGTCTACAGCAATTGTCTCAGAATTTGTTCAAACCCTCACATACTCGTATATTGCTGTAGAAATAAAATCTTGTAAAGCTGCATGACTCCGGTGGACAGTTAAAAAACACCCAAAGACTTGCACCTGAGGCAGGAAAATATCATTTGAGTTTTGGAATCCTAAAATTTCTTTTCATCCATTTTTTCTGTTTTCACCAATAAACTATGTGTTTATATTGCCTATTATTGTTTTGCCTTAGTACTTTGACAAAAGTATTAAATTCGTAAATATAGCTATTTAGTAGTGCAGGCAGCTTCATTGTGGATCAGAAATCAAGACAGTTAAAATGTAAACCATCTGGAATGTTTGTGTGAATTGATCTGGACCTTCAAGATGTGTATGCCACAAATTTTGTACTGTTTATATATAGTAAACCAATAAATGACCTGAATTATTTTATGATTCTTCATATACAAGTGTGGATTCTAAATTGCAAAGTAGTAAATAACTAACACACATTAAAGAAAGCCCAAGGCAAGTAGCTTAAACACACTTTACACTAAACTGCAGTGGTCTCTATATTTTAAAATCCAGAATTGTCATGAGTAGCACCGTGGATACAAAGCTACTAACTTATTTGCATGATATATATTTATCATGGTTTTATTTATTATAATACACCAGTGCAAAAATTTGATTAAAAAATGTATCCTCTTCCTATGGACACATAAAAGATTTAATTTTACACATAGCGAGAGAGACCAAAATAAGGATTCAAGTTCAAGATCCTCTGAATTCATTATATTGTTGAGGTAATCATGTTGATGTAGCTCATTAAAAGGAATGTGGAGTGGATCATTAAGATCCTTCCAAAATTTATCCATTTATAGACAAATCCACCTATACCGACTGTCCTTCTGCTACATGTTTTTCCATCAACATGTGTAAATGTAGCAGGATTTAAATTGTTTCTCTACAATTCAAATACTATCTTGTTCTAGTTTCCTGACTGTATATTATATTCTTTCTGAGAATTTTTGTTTGGTCCTTTGAGTGGTAATTGGCATTCATATCTCATCTGTTGTTTTATCGTATGCCTTCCTCCCTGTACACTGAAATGTTTATGAAAAATGTAAGATTCTTAGCAGCCAATATTTGTATTTGGGGAATGATAAACTTGGAAGCAAATTAATTTGTATTTAACGAGTATGTCCTATAGCTTGACCTAAGCGGTTATTTTATTTTGCCTCAAGAATTTGCTCAAGAGGCTTTTCAAAATTTCTTTGAAGTAAAGACAGCGTGGCTAATATTGGCATCTAAAGAACAAAGGGACATAAAGAGAGAAGGTGCCATCAGAAGCTATAAAAAGAAATAAAATAGAATATTCATCTTTAATGACTGTTATGATTTACCCCCAACACCGTTTTCTCTTTGCCTGTGTGGAATACTTCACCAATGTGAATCTTCCAGGTTTTGCAAGTAGATTAAGATCAGCAAACCAAAAAAAAAAAAAAAAATTGTTTTTCACCTGCTTTGAAGATAGGAAGGTATAAGACTCAAAAGCAAATCATTATTAACAAAGCAGAGTCTAATATTATAAATAACGTATTATAAAACATACATTTGGAAAAGAAAATAAAAATTTTAAAGATGATGTTAATGCTTGCATATATGTGAAAAATAAGGAGACGGTGGAAAGAGTAAGTAGTTGGATAATGCAGACACAATGGTGGCAAAAATACACATTATGATGGGTTAACTGCTAAATTGATACGGAATTATCAGCCAACCTAGAAAATCATGGTCAAGCAAAATTTGAGTAGAACTCAAACTACTTATTAGAAAATTTACTAGGTAATCAAAATTTAATTAGTTCCCCTCTCTTCCATAAACTAAAACTTTTACTTTACATTATAGTTCTATAGTTTTATTGTAGTATGTAGTAGTTCCACTACCAAACCATAAGTTTCCAGGGGCAAATTCTGAATTTAATTCATTTTCATATCCTTTCCAGAACCCAGAATATTAACTTTCAGAACAACAGAAACAAGACATGATTATTGATTAAATGAATAAATGAATCCATCAAGTTAGAATAATTTTAATCCACTATTAGTGGTTAAGCCTTCGGCTGCTAACCAAAAACTCGACAGTTCAAATCCACCGGCCGCTCCTTGGAAACCCTATGAGGCAGTTCTACTCTGTCCTGTAGGGTCGCTATGAGTCCAAATCAACTCCACGGCAATGGATATTAATCCCTAAAGCGTGGAATCTGCATTATATACTACTCTTTAGCACACAAAAGTCTTGTAAATACAGGTATTCTCCGCTTTTTGAAAGTTTGCTTTACACCACTTCATTTTTACGAAAGACCTACATTAGTACCTATTCTTGCTAACCAAAAGAAATCCAGAGGATTTTCACTTTTATGAAGAAAGGCAAAAAGCGAAACTAGTGTTTTGCAGTGAGCCTTTAAAGAGGCACCGTGAACCCCAAGCAGCAAGACGGGCGTCACCAAGTTCCTTCCCCGGGAACTATACTCAGCATCGCAGCATCAAGTCACCATAGATTTGAACCGTGTCTGTGAACACTATATGTTGGTGTAATTTTAGATTTCACGTGTTATTTGGTAAGATTTATTAGGCTATTTTTTGAGTCTAGGAACGCTCAAAAAAAATTTCCACATAAATTAGTGGTAATTGCTTCTTTGCTTTATGCCATTTTGACTTATGAAAGGTTTCACAGAAACAATATACTTTCACATAGCAGGGGACACCTGTACAATATTTTCTAAATATATGTGATAGTGCCTGTATGGCTAAAAATACTAATTCTTTTTAACCACCTACATAACATAATGATTAAGAATGTGGGCTCTAGAGACAATCACACCATAATTTTTTTTCTTTTTTTTTTCTTGTACTTCAGGTGAAGGCTTACAGAATAAATAGTTTCTCATGAAACAGAAGTACACATGTTGTTTTATAACATTGGTTAACAACCCCACAACATATCAACCCTCTAACTTCTCAACCTCTTTT
>NW_004443939.1:20046162-20049784 GCF_000243295.1 Trichechus manatus latirostris | reverse complement strand
GTCTATTCTGGAGAACGTTCCATGTGCATTGGAAAAGAATGTGTACTTTGCAGCGGTTGGATGGAGTGTTCTATATGTGTCTATGAGGTCAAGTTGGCTGACTGTGCCCTTTAGGTCTTCTGTATCGTTGCTGAGTTTCTTCTTAGTTGTTCTGTCCTTTACTGAGAGTGGTCACACCATAATTTTATTTCATTACTTGAAAGTTATAAGGGGTCCTGGTGGCATAGTTGTTAAAGTTCTGTGCTGCTAAGGGAAAGGTTGGCAGCTCAAAGCCACCAGACACCCCATGGGAGAAAGATGTGTCAGTCTGCTTCTTTAAAGATTACAGTCTTGGAAACCCTATGAGGCAATTCTTCTCAGTCCTAAAGGGTCCCTATGAGTCAAAATCAACTCGACAGCAATGGGCTTACTTGAAAGTTACGGAAATTAAGTAAGATACTGATCCTCCCTGATTTTGAGTTTTTGTGTTGATAAGCTAGAAATGACTATAATAGAAACTACTTCTTAGAACATTGTAAGAATTAAATGAGAATTATTAGATAAAATGTTTCACTTCATGCCTGACACATATTAGGCACATAACAAATAATTATGATTATTGTTCTCATTAGATTTGTTTTATTCTAAAAACTGCTCAAAACTATTCCAGGAAAATAATCCATGACCTTTAAAACCAGTGAAGATACTGTGGAAAACAATATTGCAAGATAACAATGTTAGTAAATTTAGTAAATGTTGACTCCCTACCATATAACAAGAACAGTGGGGGAGGTTAATAAGAACACAACCACGACTTTAGAAATGATTTTCCCAAAACATCCATAGTTTTCAACTTCTCCTCCCTGAAATTCTCCAAAAATGAATACAAGAGGAAAAAATAAAGATTACTTAATCTTAAATGTAAATAGAAAGTATTTCCACACAGCCACAAGAGCATCCGCTGAATATAATAAAATTTGGACAAAACATTCCAAGAAAATTTCGTATAGTAGCTAGGAAATACACTCAAGAACAACTCACTCGCATGATTTGGAGACAATTATAGATATGTTGAAAGATAAAGATATATATTTCATAATGACAAAAGGGTCAAATCATCTGGAAAATATAACATCTTGACATATATTTGTGATGATTAATATAGTAACAAAAATATGTAAAGCATAAATAGATACGATTAAAATAAAAAATGAAAAAATCCCCACTGAAATCAGGGAAGAAATAGAAATAAAAGGTATCCAGATTGGAAAAGAAGAAATAAAACCGTCTATTCACAGATGATATGATCCTGTATAAACTAATTCAAAGAAATCCACAAGTAATTGCTAGAACTCATAAACAAGTTCAGTCAAGTCACTGGATACAATATCATTATACAAAATCAACTGTATTTCTATAGATTACCAGTATACAATGTGAAATGAAATCAAACAATTCCATTAACAATATCATCATAGAGGGTAACATATTTAAGAATAAATTTAACAAAGCTGAGCAAAACCTGATACTTTCAAAACTACTAAACATTACTGTAAGCAATTAAAGAAGATCTAAATGAATGAAAAGAAAGCCAATGATTATGAATAGGAAGACTTAATATTGTTAGGATGGCAATTCTCCCCAGATTCATCTACAGATTCAACATAATTCCTTTCAAAATCCTATCTGGCTTCCTTGAAGATACTGACAAGCTGATCCTAAAATTTATATGAAAATGACCCAGAAATGCCAAAATATTCTTGAAGAAGAATAATAAAGTTGGAGGACTTATGCTTTGTGATTTCAAAACTTCCTAGAAAGCTAAAGAAGTGAGACAGTGAAATACTGACAAAAAGATAGGAATTCAGTAGAACGGAATTGAGAGTTCAGAAATAAATTCTTGCATTTATAGTCAAATCATTTTCAACAAAGTTGCCAAAGCAATCATTAAGGAAAGGCGAGTATTTTCAACAAATGTTTCTGGACAATGGATATCCTCATCCCAAGAAGAAGAATTTAGACCTTTTCCGCATACCACCCCAAAAAAATTAATTCACAATAGGTCGAAGACCTAAATATAAGAGCAAAATATGTAAAGTCTTTGAAGAAAACATAGAAGTAAATATTTGGAACTGTAGGTTGGTTAATTGTTTCTTACACATGACTGCAAAAGCACAAGCAATAAAAGAAAAAAAAATTAATTGTACAGACTTATACATGAATGCTCATAGCAGCATTATTCATTCAAATCGATCATCAAATCTGAAAATGTTTGTCCTTCAAAAGAGACCACTAAGAAGGTGAAAAGGCACCAGACTGGAAGAAAATATTTGAAAATCTTATTTCCAGAATACGTGAATCTCACAAGTCGGTAGTAATAGGATAAATGATTAATTTTAAAATGAACAAAAGTTTGAATATACCGCTCACCAAAGAAGTACACAAGCGGCCAATAAGCACATAAAACTATTTTCAATATCATTATTCATTGAAACCCCATCACTTACCATTTCACATTAGAAGGGCTCAAACTGAACAAAGGCAATAAGAAGTATTGGTAAGAATGTGGAGAAGCTAGAACCCTAATACATTGTCAGAGGGAAAATAAAATGGTGACACCACTTGGCAAAACATTTTGGCAATTTCTTACATAGCTAAATATATATTTATCATATGACCAGTTTATTTGTTTTCTATTACTGCTTTAACGGAGCCCTGGTGGCGTGGTAGTTAAGAGCTTGGCTGCCAACCAAAAGGTCAGCAGTTCAAATCCACCAGCTGCTCCTTGGAAACCCTGTGGGGCAGTTCTGCTCTGTCCTATAGGGTCACTATGAGTTGGCGTCAACTCAACGGCACCTAACAACAACTGCTTTAACAAATTACCACAAAGTTAGATACTTAAAACAACACAACCTTATTATCTTACAGTTTTTTTTAGTTGTACTTCATGTGAAGGTTTACAGAACAATAGTTTCTCATTAAACAGTCAGTACGCATATTGTTTTATGACATTGGTTAACAACCCCACGACAGGTCAATCCTCTCCCTTCTGGAACTTTTTTTTTGGGGGGGAACATATACATAGCCAAAGATACACCATTTCAAAAATTTCTGCATGCAAATTTCAGTGACATCAATTACATTCTTCCAGTTCTGCTGCTATTCTCACTTTAGATGAAGGTTTACAGAACAAAATAGTTTCTCATTAAACAGTTAGTACACACGTCGCCCTCTGACAATGATTAACAACCCCACTACATGACAACACTGTCCTTACTCAACCTTGGGTTCCCTATCACCAGCTTTCCTGTCCCCTTCTGCCTTCTAGTTCTTGTCCCTGGACTGCTGTGCCTCATCAGTCCCGTTATGTTTTATGGGGCTGTCCAATCCCCAGCTGAACGGTGAAGCCCAGAAGTGACTTTACCACTGAGCTAAAAGGGTGTCTAGGGGCCATACTCTCGGGGTTTCTCCAGTCTCTTTCAGGCCAGTAAATCTAGTCTTTTTAGACTGTGTTAAAATTTGGTTCTACATCCTTCTCCAGCTCTGTCCAGAACCCACTGTTGTGATCCCGGTCAGAGCAGTCAGTGGTGGTAGCCGGGCACCATCTAGCTGTACTGGACTCAGTCTGGTGGAGGCCTTGGTA
>NW_004443939.1:20035302-20044536 GCF_000243295.1 Trichechus manatus latirostris | reverse complement strand
TGTTTTGACTACTGTAGCTGTATAGTAGGTTCTGAAGTCAGGTAGTGTGAGTCCTCCAACTTTATTCTTCTTCTTCAGTAGTGCTTTACTTATTCAGGGCTTCTTCCCTTTCCATATAAAGTTAATGATTAGTTTTTCCATCTCTTTGAAGAATGATGATGGTATTTGGAACGGGATTGCATTGTATTTGTAAATTGCTTTGTGTAGAATTGTCATTTTCACAATGTTGAGGCTACCTATCCATGAGCATGGTATGTTTTTCCATTTATGTAGATCCCTTTGGGTTTCTTGCAGTATTGTTTTGTAGTTTTCTTTGCATAGGTCTTTTATGTCCCTGGTTAGATTTATCCCTAAGTATATTTTTTAGGGGCTATTAGAAATGGTATTGTTTTTTTGATTTCCTTTTCATCGTTCTCTTTATTTGTGTATAGGAATACAACTTATTTTTGAATGTTTATCTTGTATCCTGCTACTCTGCTGAATCTTTCTATTAGTTCCAGTAGATTTTTCATGGAGTCTTTAGGGTTTTCTATGTATAGTATCATATCATCTGAAAACAGAGACAGTTTAACTTCTTCATTACCAATTTGGATGCCCTTTAATTCTTTTTCTTGCCTTATTGTCTAGCTAGAACTTCCAGCACAATGTTAAATAGGAGTGGTGATAAAGGGCATCCTTGTCTTGTTCATGTTCTTAAGGGTAATGTATTCAGCCTCTCTTCATTAAGAAAGAAGTTAGCTGTTGGTTGTGCATAAATGCCCGTTATTAGGTTGAGAAATTTTCCTTCTTTACCTATTTTATCAAGAGTTTTTATCAGGAATGGGTGTTGGACTTTGTCAAATGCCTTTTCTGCATCAACTGATATGATCATGTGATTCTTTTATTTCATTTTATTTATGTTGTGGATTACATTGATTGATTTTCTAGTGTTGAACCATCCTTGCATACCTGGTATGAATCCTACTTGGTCATGGTGTATTATTTTTTTGATATGATGCTGAATTCTATTGGCTAGAATTTTGTTCAGAATTTTTGCATCCATATTCATGAGAGATATTGGTCTGTAATTTTCTTTTTTTGTGGCATCTTTGCCTGGTTTTTGTATCAGAGTTATGCTGGCTTCATAGAATGAATTTGGAAGAGATGCTTCTTTTTCTATGCTCTGAAACAGCTACAGTAGTACTGGTGCAAGCTGTTTGTCTTCAATTTCGCTGATCCTATCTTTCATCATTTCAAACCTGCTCCTCAGCCCTTCTATGATGCTGTTCATTTCTGAAATCTTGTTGTTTATCTTTTGGATTTCTCATTGTTGTTTTTGTATGATTTCTAGTTGTGAATTTATTTTAGCATTTTTTTCCTGCATTATTTTCTTGAATTCTTCCATTTTTTGTATTTTCCACGAATTTGTCTGCCTTTTCCATGAATTTGACTATTTTTTCCTCATTTTTGTCTGCTTTTTGCTTCAACTCTTGGATAATTCTGAGTATTAGAGATTTTAATTCCCTAACACGTAGTTCTAGTGCCTTTTCTTCCACTGGAAAGTCATCTGGTGTTTTATTTGGGACATCTGCTGGAACCATCCTGTCCTGTTTTTGTAAATGTTTTGATATTGTCTGCTGTCTTCAGGGCATTCAGTAGTTATTTTTCTCATTGATTGATTGTAGATTTGTTTGTTTCATCCTTTTTTTTAAATTTGACTATGTCTGAGCAGGCTGGTTGTGTGTTCTTTGTTGTTTGCTCATCAGTGGGCACAATACTTTTTGCCTCCTTCTCCATTTGGCAGGGTCAGTTGCTCAGATATGGTACAGCAGGGCAGGTCTAGCTGAAGAGAAGTTGCTAGGATGGGTTGTTTGTGGCACTTACACCTGCCACCAGGGCGGGTTGGTAATCAGTGCAGGGCAGTTTCCGGTAGGCCGTCCCTGTGCTGCTTGGTGATATGATGTTAAGTGCACAGTGCAGGTAGGCAGGATGGAGGGGGAAGACTGATGTGTGGAGCTTAGATGGGTGTGGGAGAGAGGAAAGAGGAACAGGAGCCAAGGACATACAAGGGGGAGCTTGCCGTTGGAGTGGAGAGATGAGAGACTATGAAATGGAGAAAAACAAAAAGGGGAAGAAGAAGAAAAGAATGAATAAATAAAAATTAGAAAGAAAAAAGAACAGCAAAGCTTCCAAGGATCCCCCCAGTGCGGCTACAAGGTGGGGGAAGTAGTTTCCAGGTGTTGAAGTGCAGCCCGGCTAGAAGGTGTAGAGGTATTCAGAGCCAGGTATTCAGGGGACAGGAAGAGAAGCAAGGTATAGAAAGACGAGAAAATGAGTAAAGCAGAAAGACAAAAAGAGGAAAAATTAAACAAAACAAATTAAAAAATGTATAGATCAAGAAAAGCCCCCCAAAAAACAGAAAAATGAACCATGAAGAAAGAAATGCTCTCAGGCATCCCTCTGCACTTCTGCGCAAGCTGAGGGGGTAGGTCCCAAGCCGCATAGCACTGCCTGGCCAGAACGGGCTCCCACCTAGAGAAAAGAAAAATAAAACAAACAAACAATTCAAAACAAACAAAAAAGAACCCCAGGATCCCACCAGTGTGGCAGCACAGACTGGGAAGCAGTTCCACACTCGAACAAAACTCCACAGCCCCTTAGGAAGAAGCAAAGATGGTATCCAGAGCCAGGTATTCGAGCGAAAGGAGGGGGAGGTGGTGAGAGGTAAGGAAGAAATCAAAAGAAGCATATAAAAGCAATACTATCTGCCAACAAATGGCATGCAGGGATTCGGCCAGTGCGGATGGGTAGAATCCAAGCAGCCAGTGCTTCCCAGCCAAGAGACTGTGGCCACGGAAAGCAGAGGAGGCCGAGTGGGGGTGAAGAAGGGTGGGGGGTGGGAAAGCATGTATCGCCAGTTACCAGTTGTTCTGTCTTCTGCTCGAAGCTCTGTGAAGCTGCTTTCTCATACCCCCTATTTGCTGGTCTCTGATAGGAGTCCAAGATGGTGGATCCACGCTGTGTTAGCTGATGCGGGACCTCTGCATGAATCTCTCCTCAGTCGCCATTCTCTGTCAGTTTCTCACTCCATTTGGTGCTTGACTGAGTTCTTTATCTCTTCATTTGATGTTTTAGGGTTTCAGGATTGCTGTTTTCTCTGTTTGGCTTAGTTTTTCAGATCTTTGCTGTGGAGGGACGGTGTGGTGCTTCTGCCTAGACACCATGTTGCCAGAAGTCTCTTGTCTTACAGCTCTTGATGTCAGAAGTTTGAAATGGTTTTATGGGGCTAAAATCAAGATGTCAACAGACCTTCATTCCTTATTGAGACTCTAGGGAAGAATCTGTTTCCATATCTTTTCCAACTTCTAGAAGATCCCAGCATTCCTTGGCTCACAGCCCTATCCTCCATCATCACACCCAGCAGTGTAGCATCTTTAAATCTTTCTGTTTCTCTGATCTCTGCTTTGTCTTCACATCTCCTTCTCTGACTCTGATCCTCTTGTTTCCCTCCTGGGTTTAGAATTGGCTCACCTGGATAATCCAAAATAATTTCTCCCATTTCAAAATCCTTAACTTAATCACATCCACAAAATATCTTTTCCCATTAAGATAACTTTTTCACAGGTCCCATGGTTTAGGACATCTCTGGGGACCCACTTCTCTGTCTGCCACACTCAGCAATTCTACATTAGTCCATACATAGACTTGTACACAAGTGTTCACAGTGGCATTATTCATTCATAATATCCAAAACTTGGAAACTATCCAAATGTGTATCAACTGGCGAATGGATTCAAGGAATAAAATAATGATACACGCTAAAACATGAATGATAAAATCATTAGGGTAAGCAAAAGAAGCCAAATAGAATAGAGCACGTATCGTATGGCCTTCATTTATAAAACAATCCAGAAAAGGTAAAACTATAAAAACAGAAACTATCAGTGGCTTCCTGTGGATAGGAGTGGAAACAGGGAGTGACTGAAAATAGGGAGATTAAAAAATGTTCTAAACTTGGATTGTGGGGATGATTGCACAACTCTGCAAATTTACCAAAATATTGTATTGTACACTTAAAAGAAGTGAATTTTATATTATTTTAATTATACTTAAATAAAGCTGTTGAATTTTAAAAAGCCAGTCTACAGGAGATATTAGAGAATTGATGGAGCAATAGGATAGTGCATAAGAGTTCATTTTATTCTATAAACCTTGCATAATTCAAAAATATTTCAAATATTTCAAAATAATTTATATAACTAATGCTTAAGGTAAACATTTCTATATGTGTATTGGAATGAGTATTTACTTTTTAAAAATAACACAAAAAAGTTTTTTTTATTAGGAAAATATTAGTAATTCAAGTATGTACAATTCCTGCATGACCAGTAACATTAAAATAAAATTAAACAGATGATAGTTGTTCATTACAACCTGCTTCTCATATGTCTTGTTGTACACCCTTGCAACTGCCCTCTGGGTGTGACTACTGAATTGAACATAGGTAAGAGCTGTATTCTGTTCTCAGTTAAATGCAGAGCGTGGCAGGGCCTGTGGTGCCAGAGAGGTAAGGAATGACTGCTTTCTAATCCAGCAAGTGGCTCTCAGGTTGTGCAGAAGCAGCTGTACCGAGAGTAGTCCGGTTTGGTAGTGTGCCTCTGAGAGTCATTTGCACAGTTCAGGCTGCAGAATGATCCTCAGCCTTTCCAAATTATCTGTAAGCCACGTAAAACCCTACAAACTAGACTTTCTTATTAATTTTGTTAGTGTCAATTTTCTTTTCTGCCACTGAGCTCTGAGTGATATACTAGGAAAAATAATGTTTAATTTATATGACAGAGACCTACTATTTTTACTTTATAAAGAAATTTTATAAACCAACAAGCAAAGGACAAGTACCCCAGTTGAAAAGAGGCTATTTACTTAACAACATATATTTATAATGATTAAGCGTATGGGAACACGCTCTATAACACTCAAAATAAAAAAAAGACTTAAAGCAACAATGCATTGTCATTTTTCACCTTTTAAATTGGCAGCGTTAAAAAGAAGGATAATATCCACTGTGAGCAAAGGTGAGGAAAACAAGCAATATTTTATACTGTGGGTAACTATGTAAATAGACATTAACTTGTGAAGAATTTTTATATTATCTTTGAAAAATTCAAATGATATATAGTTTAATCTAGAGCTTTCAATCTAAGGATTTATATAAACAAATACCTGTACAACCATTCATCCCACCTTGTGCACTTTTTAATCTCTGAAACCCTGAGTACTAACCAGCCCCTGGTAGGTATTCAGTAAATACTTGCTGTGGGAATTGTGCATAAAAAAGATATATTTACAAGGAGGCTCATTACAACACTATTGAAAATAATAAATGTTGGAAACAACAAAAATGGAAATGAATAGGAAATGAGTTAAATTATTTAAAATAAACCATTTAAAAGAATCAGATAGGTCTGACAAGTATGAGACTTGTTAATAACCATTTGGTATAATATAACCATATTTGTTGTCAAATTCAGAAATCATAAAAAAATTACTGGTATACTTTGTTCTTTTAAAACATAAGATTTCCATAGGCAACACACACACACACACACCACAGAGAGAGAGAGAGGATTAAATTTTAAATAACTAACTTCAAATCAATATTTGCAGCATTTATGACAAAGGATATCTATGATTAACAAAGTGTTCTTTAAAAGTAATAAAATATGCAGATCCTAGCAAGATGACAATATAGGTACATGCCTATGAACCCCTCTTCTTCCAAACCACCTTTTCTCCACCCCTCTGGACTGAGACCATTACCTGGATAGACAAATGGGTGGAAACCTGAGAGGACAACTAAACTACAAGTCCACCACAACCTCTGGAAAGACAAAGACAATGATACATACATTCTTCTCATTAAATGTTGGTGGAATCTGAGGGCCCTTAAGCAAACAGGAAGGCCTACTTGGCATTGAGACAGTGGATAAAACTTTGAACAGGGCCACTCTTATCCCCCTTGGGTCCTTCTTGAAAATTAGGAAAAGGCTACCTTTCTCCCTTCTTGTGGATGCAACCCCACAGGTACACGTTTTAGCCAGAGGAACATGAGATTTGATCATCAATAAACAAATTGAAGAGAGTATGATAATACTGAGAATTAATGGCTTAGGTTATCAAGTGAAGTCTCAAACTTGTGCCAAATTTATTTTTTAAATTTTAAAAATGAAATTAATAAAGGAAAAGAGGGAATCTTGATGAATAGCTTCAGCAGATACAAAATCAAAATATGGACATTCCAGAATGAGGAAAAAGAATAAAAGAAACAGTAACAAATTATTAAAAATGATATGTCATTCTTGTGCAGTGTGTCACCTGTACAACCATATATGATGCCCCAGACATGAATTCATGGAAAGAAATGAACTAGCAACAGGAACTCAATCACTTTTTTGAGGGATTTCTGCCACACTCACATATGTTTCTGAAAAGGCCTTTCCCTAATGACCTGTGAGCACCTGGAGAAGAAGCACTATTGGTCTGAACTGCTCTCATTCCACATGTTTCAGCACCAGTCCACAAGAACAGACACTGCTGTGCTTGATCCCAATTACTAAAGGCCTGGCTTACCAGGTGAAGTTACACAAAACCATGAAAAAGCAAAGAGAAATAGCAACTTAAGACATTCAAGGACCAGAGAAAGGAAAGACAAACTGAACACCCAGCTAGAAGTGATAAATAAAACTGATGAAAGACTCAGGGGAGATTTTCAACTAAAAACCGTTAAGGCTTATCAAGGATTAATACAGAATAAAATATGTTTATAAAATAGTATTTTAGAATAATTTCATACTTTAATCATCAATAAACAAACAAAAGAGAGAGGATGATAATACTGAGAATTAATGGCTTAGGTTGTCAAGTGAAATCTCAAACATCTGCCAAATTTCTTTTTTAAAAAATGAAACTATATAAAAGGCACTTCACCAGCGAAGACATTCAGGTGGCTAATGGACACATAAAGAAATGCTCACAATCATTAGTAACTAGAGAAATTCAAATCAAAACTACAGTGAGATGCCATCTCACCACAAAAAGGCTAGCATTAATCCAAAAAACAAAATAATAAATTCTGGAGAGTTTGTGGAGAGACTGGAACACTTATACACTGTTGGTGGGAATGTAAAATGGTAAAACGACTTTGGAAATCGATTTGATGCCTCCTTAAAAAGCTAGAAATAGAAGTACCATACGATCCAGTAATCTCGCTCCTTGGAATATATCCTAGAGAAATAAGAGCCATCACACCAATAGATATATGCACACCCATGTTCATTGCAGCACTGTTCACAATAGCAAAAAGATGGAAACAACCTAGGTGCCCATCAAAGGACAAATGGATAAACAAATTATGGTATACTCACACGATGGAATACTATGCAACGATAAAGAACAACGATGAAGCTATAAAACATCTTATAACATGGAGGAATCTGGAGGGCATTATGCTGAGTGAATTTAGTCAGTCACAGAAGGACAAATATTGTATAAGACCACTATTATAAGAACTCAAGAAAAGGTTTAAACACAGAAGAAAACATTCTTTGATGGTTACGAGGGTGGGGAGGGAGGGTGAGGGTTATTCACTAACTAGACAGTAGGCAAGAATTATCTTAGGTGTAGGGAAGGACAGCACACACTACAGGGGAAGTCAGCACAACTGGACTAAAGCAAAGCTAAGAAGTTTCCTGAATACAATCAAACACTTTGAGGGACAGATTAGCAGGGGCAGGGCCTGGGGCCCATGCTTTCAGGGGACATCTAGGTCAATTGGCATAACAAAGTTTATTAAGAAAATGTTCTGCATCTTACTTTGGTGAGTGGGATCTGGGGTCTTAAAAGCTTGCAAGTGGCCATCTAAGATGTATCAATTGGTCCCAACCACCTGGAGTAAAGGAAAATGAAGAACAACAAAGACACAAGGAAAGTATTAGCCCAAGAGACAGAGAGGACCACATAACCAGAGATTTCATCAGCCTGAGACCAGAAGAACTAGATGGTGCCAATAACTGCCCTGACAGGGAACACAACAGAGAGTCCCTGAGGGAGCAGGAGAAAGGTAGGCTGCAGAACTCAAATTCTAGTAAGAAGACCAGACTTAATGGTCTGACTGAGACCAGAGGAACCCCAGAAAGCATGGCCCCCGGACTCTCTGTCAGCCCAGAACCAAAACAATTTCCAAGGCCAACTCTTCAGACAAAGTTTGGACTGGACTGTGGGACATAAAATGATACTTGTGAAGAGTATACTTCTTAGCTCAAGTAGAGACATGAGACTAAACGGGCAGCTTCTGTGAGGAGGTAGATGAGAAGACAGAAAGGGTTAGGAGCTGGTTGAATGGGCATGGGAAATCAGGGGTGGAAAGGAGGAGTGTGCTGTCACAGTATAGGGAGAGCTATTAGGGTTACATAACAATGTATGTATAGATTTTTATATACACGACTAACTTGGAATGTAAACTTTCACTTAAACTATAACAATAAACAACAACAACAAAAAATGAAACTAAGAAAGGGAAAGAGGAATCTTGATGAATAGCTTCAGCAGATATAAAATCCAAACATGGACATTCCAGACTAAGCAAAAAGAATAAAAGAAAAAGTAACAAACAAATTATAAAAGATTATATGTCATCGTAATCAGAAGACTAGATTCTGCAGACAGAAAGGGCTCATTGAGGTAAAAGTTTAATTAAAAAAAAAAAAGATGCCAACAAATCCTAGTGAAATTCCTGAATTTCAAGTATAAGTAGATAATCTTTCAAATAGCAAGAACAAGCTTATCAAGAAATGATCAGATTTTTCCTTTCTCATACAGAAAACAAGATGATCAAATAACATCTACAGTCTTCTGAGAGAAAAGGATTTGCCTTTCAGGAATTCTACAGACAGACAAGATACCAACTCTCCATCAAAAAGAAGGAAATGCACTTCTGTGCAAATATTCAGATACTGTCAGAGCATAACTGAGGAATTCTTTTAATAAAGTAAAAGTTGAATGAAAAAGTAGATCACAAAAATGAAGAAGATGTGAATAAACCAAAAAAACCAAACCAAAGCCGGTGTCATTGAGTCAATTCTGAAACCTGTGCATGAGATTGTGTGCGTGTGTGTGTGTGTGTGTGTGTGTGTGTGTGTGTGTGTGTGAGAGAGAGAGAGTGTATAAATGAATAGGACAAGTTTTTTTTTTTTTTTA
>NW_004443939.1:20015208-20035202 GCF_000243295.1 Trichechus manatus latirostris | reverse complement strand
TTTTTTTTTTTTTTTAATTGTTTGACTCTTTAACTGTCCTACCATACTGGGATGTTCTCAAATCATCTTAGTGGCAGTAAGGAGCAGAGAAAGAAATCAAGTCATCAAGGAGCCACAATGGCTGATAGAGCATGACGAATCACAAATTCTGCTACCCCCAGAGTTTCCTCCTATTCAGGGAAGTCTGCCATCCACTGTTTGTGTACACTGACTTGAACCAAGAAATACTCAAGCTCCTTGACTTCAAAAAAAAATAAATTCCTCTTCCCACCACCACAGTGCTGACTCATAATTTCATTTTTTGTCTGTTAAACAAAGCCCTTCCACACTCCACATCAGAATTATCCTAAGGTAGAGCTAGTTAGAACACCAATTTACCACACTTCTAGTCTGTTGAGGAGCCGTGGTGTTGCGGTGGTTAAGAGCTTGGCTGCTAACCAAAAGGTTGGCAGTTCAAATCCACCAGCCACACCTTGGAAACCGTATGAGACAGTTCTACTCTGTCCTATAGGGTTGCTAGGAGTCAGAATCAACTCAATGGCAATGAGTTTGGGTTTTGTTTTTTTTTTTTATTCTTTTGTGGCTTTTTTTCCTGATGTCACCCTTAAATTTACTTACACTATATTTCTAATAAATATACCTAATGATTTTTTCTTCCTTAAGTAACTTTTTCTTCCAATTCCTATTTCCTTACAAACAAAATGTTATGCAAATATTTAGAAACAAAGGAGATAATATGGAAAATAACACTAGCCTGAAACCAAAAGCTTTAACTTATTTCGAGAAATCCAGGCATTGGAAGGGTGGGGAAAGTAGGTAAAGACAATGTTAAATATTTACATTGATTCTTCTCCTGAGCACAAAGGAAGACATTTTTCAAATCCCTTGTAGATAGGTTGGAACAATGTGACTAATTCTGGCCAAGAAAATTTGAGTGGAAGTGAGGCACATAAACACATCCTCCATTTGAAGCTTCAGTTTTCTCTTTCTCTGCTACAGCTACTGAGGAGGCAAAAAACATGGAAGTCGTCTACATCCTTGAATTGCCAACTCAGAGAGAACTTCCCTTCAGAGTTGCTAAAGCTCCTACAGGTTTTACATAAGTGAGAAATAAACGTCAATATACTAAGCAACTGAGATTTGCGGATTTTTTTTTTTTTTAACCATAGCAAATCCTACCTTATCCTGGATAACACAGGAGGCAAAGACAGGAGAAGTGGAGAAGTTAATGTTTGCTTAAGCTTTTATCTTGGATTGTGGGTCAGAAGCATGTCATTAACTTTATTATAACAATAGGAAATAAAGATATATTAGGTTATGATTCTTAGGAATGGAAACATAAGCACTGCTATATTGAAAAGCATAGTAGAACATAATTAGCAAGGCAAAAAAGAAAATAATACAAGTATAATAAAGCTAGTAAAATAATAAAAAGGAAAAAGAAAACATCAGCAAAGGAAAATTAACAGTCAACATGAGATAAAATGCAAGTAATGAAAACAATCATATCATTTACTACACTAAATGTGAACAGGCTGAATTTCTTGATTAGAGACAGATAATTGTTAGAATGGATAAAAAGATAATCCACATATATGGTGTTTACAAAACACACACACACACACAAATACACATACACATAAAATAAAAAGATAAAAGAAAGTTAGAAATAAGGGGTGGGCAATAAATTTCTAGACAAATATAGACAACAAAAAAAAAGTCCTAGCAATAGTTCCAGCACAGTGCGATTTATGAACAAAAGCATTAAATGAGGAAAAAAAAATTCACAATATATAATGATGAAAAAACTAAATTTTCAATAAAATATAATAGACTTAAATTTTTATATGTTGAAAAAGACAGCAACCAACTACCTTTCAGTTACTTTTTAAAATTACTTTTGAGTGGTAATATTAGTTTTATAATGGGAAAAAATATTTTTCACTTTAAAAAATAGAACATTCTGTTTTCTGCTTTATCAAATTTTCAAAAAAGAATTTATATCTGAAAAATAAGTATAACTGAGAGAGTTCTATACAACTCTCCTGAGTTTTGACAAATCTTATTAATCAAAATAATAACAGTTATAGTGGATTTGAATGTACTAATCAGTATCAACAAGCTTAAACATTTTCACGAATGCAACAATTCCTTATATTTATAGAATAATTTCTTATATTCATTAAGCAATTGCAGAAAAAATCATCTACTTGACCACAAAAAGCCTTAGTAATTTTGTTCTAAATAGAAAATTTAGAGACTATATTCTGATAAAAAATACATAAAATTAAATTATTAAAATGTTACCTAATGCATTCAACTTCTTATGGTTAGAAAGCAATCTTTTAAATTATACTTACGTAAGTGAGGAGAGCAAGATAAAATTATAAATTAATTAGAGAGTTATAGGAAAAAGTACACTTTGAAGCAAAATCTCTGCAATTTTGAGCAGAACTCAAAATAAAACACAGAGCTTAAATGCTGCCTTTATTAAAATAAAAGATCAATAATAAGAGCTAACATTTACCACATATTTACTACTCATCTGGTATGTTATAAGACCTTACAAGTATTGTTAACTCTTACAACAAAATCTGTTCTCATTGTACAGATAAGGAAATTGAGGCACAGAACCCTTAAGTAAATCATCCAGCCTCATAGAGTTAGTGAGTGGCAAAACCAACATTCAACGCTAAGTGGTTTGGCTCCTGATTTCACACTCTTATATTCTATGCTACATTAACTACTAATTTAAAGAAAAGGGGTAGGCTGAAAAAGAGGACAAAATAAAGAAGAAGGAGGAAAGTAATCAATGTTGTTGTTGTTAGGTGCCGTCCAGTCAGTTCCAACTCATAGCGACCCTATGTACAACAGAACGAAACACTGCCTGGTCCTACACCATCCTCACAATGGTTGCTATGTTTGAGCCCACTGTTGCAGCTACTATGTCAATCCATCTCATTGACAGTCTTCCTCCTTCTTCCGGCCCTCTACTTTACCAAGCATGATGTCTTTCTCCGGGAACTGGTCCCTCCTGTTAGTATGTCCAATGTACGTGAGACAAAGTCTCACCATCCTCTCCTCGAAGAAGCATTCTGGCTGTACTTCTTCCAAGACAGACCTGTTTGTTCTTCTGGCAGTCCGTGGTATATTCAATATTCTTCATCAACAACATCATTCAAAGGCATCAATTCTTCTTTCGTCTTCCTTATTCATTGCCCAGCTTTCACATGCATATGAGGCAACTGAAAACACCATGGCTTGGGCCAGGTGTGCTTTAGTCCTCAAAGTGATATCTTTGCTTTTTCACACTTTAGAAAGGTCTTTTGCAGTAGATTTGCCCAAAGAAGTACATCATTTGATTTCTTGACTGCTGTATTTAGGTGCTGATTGTGGATCCAAGTAAAATGAAGTCCTTGACAACATCAATATTTTCTCTATTTTCATGATTTGTTTATTTGTCCAGTTGTGAGGATTTTTGTTTTCTTTGTGTTAAGGTGTAATAAATACTGAAGGCTGTAGTCTTTGATCTTCATTACTAAGTACTCTAAGTCCTCTTTGCTTTCAGCAGGCAAGATTGTGTCATCACATATGGCAGGTTGTTTAATGAGTCTTCCTCCAACCATAACATGTTATGGATAACATTGCGAAGAATGGGAATTCAGACACTTAATTGTGCTCATGAGGAAACTGTACATGGAACAAGAGGCAGTCATTCAAATAGAACAAGAGATATTGCATGGTTTAAAAACAATAAAAATGTGTATAGGGTTATAACCTTTCACTATACTTATTCACTCTGTATGCTGAGCAAATATTCTGAGAAGCTGGAGTATATAAAGGAGAATATGGCATTGGGATTGGAGAAAATAATGAATATGAGACCTAAAATTCATAAATTAGAAAACAAAACATAATAGAAAAGCTGAGCACAACAAAGCTTTTTTTTATTTTTCCCACAAGAGTAATGACAGAACAAATAAATCTGTCTTAGAAGAAGTACAACCAGAATGCTCCTTAGAAGCAAGGATGCAAGACTTCGTCTCACATACTTTGGACATGTTATCAGGGAGAAGGACATCATGCTTGGTAAAGTAGACGGTCAGCAAAAAAGAGAAAGATCCTCAGTGAGATGGATTGACACAGTGGCTACAACAATGAGCTCAGGCAAAATAACAATCATGAGGATGATGCAAGACCGGGCAGTGTTTTGTTCTGTTGTACATAGGGTAGCTATGAGCCAGAATCGAGTCCATGGCACCTAACAACAACAACAATGAAATAAACTGTTGTAAACCCAATAAACCTTCAGATTTTAAATGGACAAGCTTTGTGATCAATTAATTTTCTTTTTTTTTTTTTGAGATGATCTTTTTTATTGTTGTAATTAAATGAAGTTTACATTTCAAGTTAGTCTCCCATATAAATTTTTATTTTTTTACGTACATTGTTATGAGACCCTAATTGCTCACCCCATTCTGCGACAGCACACTCCTCCTTTCCATGCCTGATTCCTCATGACCATTCAACCGGCTCCTAACTCTCTCTGCCTTCCCATCTCACCTCTGGACAGAAGCTGCCCCTTTGGTCTCTTGTATCTACTTAACGAAGAGGCACACTCTTCATGATTATCACTTTATGTCCCACAGTCCAGTCCAATCCCTGTCTGAAGAGCTGGCCTTGGTAATTGTTTTAGTTCTGGGCTGAGAGTCCAGGGGCCATGCTTTCCGGGGTGCCCCCAGTCTTAGTCAGACCATTAAGTCTGGTCTTCTTACTAGAATTTGAGTTCTGCAGCCCATCCTTCTATTGCTCCATCAGGGACCCTCTGTTGTGTTCCCTGTCAGGGCGTTCATTGGTGGTAGCCAGGCACCATCTAGTTCTGCTGGTCTCAGGCTGATGAAGTGTCTGGTTTATGTGGCCCATTCTGTCTCGAGCTAATACTTTCCTTGGGTCTTTGGTGTTCTTCGTTCTCCTTTACTCCAAGTGGTTGGCACCAATTGATGCATCTTAGATGGCCGCTTGCAAGCTTTTAAGACTCCAGACATCACTCATCAAAGTAGGATGCAAAACATTTTCTTAATAAGCTTTGTTATGCCAATTGACCTAGATGTCCCCTGATACTCTGTCTCTCAAAGTATTTGATTGTATTCAGGAAACTTCTTAGCTTTGGTTTAGTCCAGTTGTGCTGACTACCCCTGTAGTGTGTGCTGTCCTTCCCTTCACTTAAGATGATTCTTATCTACTATCTACTTAGTGAATAACCTTCACAATTAATTTTATTTCTAGGCACTGATGCTAATTGGGTAAGTGGACAAAGGTGTCAGATGTGTGCATTTCTCAGGATCCTTAATGATTAAAAATATTGGAAACAATCAAAATGTCTATCAGTTGGGTGCTGGTTAAAGCAATGATACATAGCCATGCAATACTTGACACAAAATAATATAATAATAATATAGATTTACAGTATTGTCATGGAAAATTAGCCACAGTTTTTTTAATAAATATGGTAGGTTATCAAACATCATGTAAAATATAGTCATTGAATATTTTCTATGTACATAAAGGAAAGTATCTTGAAAAGAGGGTCACCAAAAATTATATTGGATGACAGAAATTTGGTGATTTTTTTATTGTCTTCTTTTTATTTCCTTTTAGAATTTGAATTGTTTCTGGTGATAATATTACTTTTATAATGGGAAAGAAAAAAACACTTCACTTTGAAAAAAAGAACATTCTATTGTCTGGAATTCTGGGAATTTTTAACAAATGAGCAGAGAAAGGGGTCACAGATATTTTAAAGTTATATACTCATCTTAGGAAAAGCTGATCTTAGGAAAATTATTCAAAAAAGGGCTAAATGTGGATTGCAAAAGCATTGACGAAGACATGAGGCATCTTATTTCATAGCATATCTGCTTGTAATGATAACAAATGCAAAAGGAGGCAGGTAATTGGTTCTTTGCAGAAAAACAATTAGTAGCTTCCTAATAATTAAGCTTGGCCTACCAAGCAGAGTTTAGAAAATAATCTAACTTTCATTTCACTCAGAACTCTCTCCACTTCTCTCATATTTCTCATCCTAGTTTCATAAGTTGTAGCATTTTTAAAATATTTCATTTTAATATATTTAATATATAGGTATCTTTTACAAAAATAGAATTAATATTAACCTATATTTAAACCAATTTACGCTTTTAAGAAGACACAGACACAATGAGGCTGTCAAGATAATCTGATGAGTTTATGTATATAGAAGTAGTTGGCTGATAGGCAAGGTTTATTACAATCTACTTATCTCCAATATTTGACAACTACATTTCTGAAGTCATTGTGAGAAGTAAGATGCACACTGTTTGCTTTCCTGATGCTAAGACAGCCCAGATTCAGAATGGCCTCTACCTACTATTTGAAAAAGTATTCTTACAATATTTCATGTCTCTCAATTAATCTTTAATTTAAACTATTTTGACATAGTCTTTTAAAATGTGACAACAAAAAACTTTCCTTAGAGGGGACAGTAAGAATTGTGATGTAAAAATCTCACTATCGTTTGATGTTAATCTATACAACTTAAATTTATTGAGGGCCTACAGAATACCTAACCTTGTTCTGAGTGTTGAGAATATAAAAGGGAATAAAACTTAGTCCCTTTCCCTAAAACATCCTAACAGAAACCCGGGGAGAGCCAATAATATGATATTCTTTATCATAATAATTTTACAGAAATGTATTTTAATTAAAGCTCCATTAAAGAGAAGTAATTTTATTATTAATAAATAAATATATTTAAGGACATACAATGACTTGTTATTGTTGTTAGCTGCTGTCAAGTCCGTTTCCAACTCATGGTGACCCATGTGTTACAGAGTAGAACTGCTTCATAGGGTTTTCTTGGCTGTAATCTTTATGGAAACAGATTGACAAGCTTTTCTTCTGCAGAGCCGCTGAGTGAGTTTGAACTGCCAACCTTTAGGTTAATAGCTGATCACAAACCACTTGCACCACCCAGGCTCCCTTTACTATGACCTAAGTGCTGGGATATATGTCTCTACCAAACAAAAAATATGCTACATCTGGCATCAAAATAAAACTCATTAACTCAGCAAAGAGTGTGGCTTCAGATTGAGTAATTGGCTTCTATCAGATATGGTGTCCTATTATTTTTAGTGGTGATTTAGAAGCTCTTCTAGGTACATGCCACATCAATGGAGGATTCATATCTTGCAAATAATTTATTTTATAAATCAAGAAAATAGTATCCGTTTTTAATATGTTTTAAATACTTTGTAAATGTTATTTAAAGCAAACAATAAAAGTAACATCTTGAATTTACAAAATGCCTTCTTCCAACTCTATGTCACCTAAAGATTAACGGAGAAGACGGTTTCCTATGGAAAATAAGGATAATATAGTGTTCATAATGATAGGCAGAAAGACCCCCAAAGATGTTCAGAACCTGTGAATATGCTAGGTTATAGGGAAAAGGGGAATTAAAATGACCTGAAATAGAAAAAGTATCCTGGATTATCTGGGTAGACCAATGTCTAAAAGTAGGAGAAAGAGGCAGAAAAGGGAGTAAGAGAAAGACGTTATGACAGACGCAGAGACAGAGAAACACCAACTTTGAAGATGGAGAAAGTGGGCCATGAGCCAAGAAATACATGCAACCTCTAAACCCAAAAAATCAAACCTATTTCCATTCAGTCGATTCTGACTCATAGAAACCCTGTAGGATAGAGTAGAACTACCCCATAGGGTTTCCAAGGAGCGGCTTCGAATTGTCAACCTCCTGGTTAGCAGTGGAACTCTTAAGAACTGTGCCACCAAGGCTCCACATGCAACCTCTAGAAGCTAGAAAAAGCAAGAAAACAAATTCTCCTCAAGAGTCCACAGAAGGTATGCAGCCCTATCAAAATTATGGTCTTAGCCACTGAGACCTGTATGGTATTTATAAACAACAGAAATGTCAGATAATAAACTTGTGCTATTTTAATTTATCCACTTAAGTTATGGTAATTTATTACAGCAGCCATAGAAATCTAATACATTATTTATGTAGCTATATTTATTGTTTTAAGATTATATACATTTTCTGATAAAATTATAGTTCTTTTATGAAAACAGAATGATTTTAGATGGTATTCCTTTTTGCTCTTATTTGGTTTAATTTCAGTACTCCTTAGAATATTAAGGATTTTCATGAATTGCCACAGGTCAATTAGTGCTGAATGAGGGATTCTAAACTGAACAACAGAAGCTCCAGACCCAGCTTCTCCACCCTTTCCCACCCTTTATGATATCCTCAAATCTTTCTGTGAATTGAAAACTCTTTGCTAAGAGAACATTTTAAACCTATGTAACCTTAAATATCCTTTCCGGTTCTCCTAATCTCAATCAATTAACACATTTTACCATATCTTAAAAGAATTAGATGGTAAACATTACTAACTCCATTTATGGATGGGGAGTATATTTTTCGGATTGAGTTAGTAGACTTGGGTCTTTGCAAAAGGTAACATTTGAACTGGGCAAAAATTCTAAATTTTCTGAATCCGAACTCAGGGCTGTACCAACATATCTGCTATTGTTGTTGTTGTTGTTAGGTGCCACTGAGTCAGTTCTGACTCATAGTGAACTTATGTGCAACAGAATGGAACACTGCCTGGTCCTGTGCCATCCTCAAACTCCACTTAATATAAATAAATGAAAAAAGTGTTAGTATAGATTATAAATTTGTTTGTTTTGGAATCCTCTGACCTACCACCCCTCAAACACACATACTCACTTTTATCAGGATTCCACTCTAAGTTCAAGCACCACGTCTATGGTCTGGCCACTTTATTGAAGAAGCTGTCCCCTCCACTGATCCACTTGGATGAATAATGGCCACAGTAACAGGAAGGCAAAAGGAGTATATAGAAAAAGATGCTAAAGGTAGAAGGAAAATGGAAAGAAAATGTACATTTTTAAAGTCATAAAAAAATCCTAGTGTTCCTTTCTATGATGGATTGAATTATGTCCCCCAAAAATGTGTATCAACTTGGCTAGGCCATGATTCTCAGTATTGTATGATTGTCCAACATTTTGTGATCTGATGTGATTATCCTACGTGTTGTAAATTCTAACCTCTATGATGTTAATGAGGCAGGATAAGAGGCAGTTATGCTAATGAGGCAGGACTCCATCTACAGGATTAGGTTGTATCTTGAGTCAATCTCTTTTGAGATATAAAAGAGAAAATCGAGCAGAGAGGAGAGGGACCTCATACCACCAAGAAAGAAGTGCTGGGAGCCAAGCACATCCTTTGGACCAGGGGTCCCTGTCCGGAGAAGCTCTCAGACCAGGGAAAGATTGATGACAAGGACCTTCCCCCAGAGCTGAAAGAGAGATAAAGCCTTCCCTTGGAGCTGGCACCCTGAATTCAGACTTGTAGCCTTCTAAACTGTGAACGAATAAATTTCTGTTTGTTAAAGTCACCCACTTGTGGTATTTTCGTTACAGCAGCACTAGATAAATAAGGCACCGTCTTTACTTGAATTAGGCAAATGGTTAGGGTTTGGATGTTTGTTTTTAATCATATTTTTGTCTTGGTGTTATATATAGCAATATATTTGAAATTGTCTAAGGCAAAATATTTATATGGGAATTAATTTCTATTTCTCATAATTAGTCCAAACTCAGATTATATTTGGCATTTTAATGTTCTCCTTTTCTTCTTTTTCTAAATTTAGTTTTGGAGCTATGCTGTCTCTCACTGTGACTTTATACCACTTATAGTACATGCTCAGGGATTCATATTTGCAGCAGTTAACAATCTATCTCATAAATTTCCAAAACATGAGCAAATTCAGTTTGCTGAATTTGTTGGCATATATTTTACAAAATTTAAATTTTCCCGAGAATAAAGTTTTCTGAACTTTAAGCCCATTGATATTTAGATATGTCTGACGCATTCTCAATAGTTTTGTGAACTTATTTGCAAAGCATTTGTAAGGTCACTTTTTTTCTTCTTTAAGTTATCTCAATCATAAAAGCACTTTTCAGTCTTACATAAAAAATAAAGTTTATAGCCATTAGAGAAATGCAAATCAAAGCCACAATGAGATAACATCTCACCCTAGCATTAAGGGCACGAATCAAAAAACAGAAAATAACAAATGTTGGAGAGACTCTGGGAAGATTGGAACACTTACGCACTGCTGGTGGGAATGTAAAACGGTACAACCATTTTGGAAAACAGTATGGCACTTCCTTAGAAAGCTAGAAATAGAAATACCATATGATCCAATAATCCTACTCTTATATATACTAGAGAAATAAGAGTCATCACACAAATAGACATATGCACACCTATGTTCATTGCAGCATTGTTCATAATAGCAAAAAAATGGAAACAACCTAGATGCCCATCAGCAGAGGAATGGATAAACAAACTATGGTTCATACACACAAGGAAGTACTACACAGCGGTAAACAACAACAATGAATCTGAGAAGCATCCAACAACATGAATGAATCTGGAAGGCATTATGCTAAGTGAAATGAGTCAGTAACAAAAGGACAAATATTGTATGAGACCACTACTGTAAAAACTCATGAAAAGGTTTACACACAAAAAGTAACAATCTTTGATGGCTATGAAGGAGGGGAGGGGTGGGAATGGAAAAACACTAAATACACAATAGATAAGTGGCAACTTTGGTGAAGTGTAAGACAGTACACAATTCTTGGGAAGCCAGCACAGCTTGTACAAGGCTAGGTCATGGAAGCCCCATAGGCACATCCAAACTCCCTGAGGGACCGAATTGTTGGGCTGAGGGCTGTGGGGACCATGGTTTTGAGGAACATCTAGCTTAATTGACATAACATAGTTTATAAAGAAAGTGTTGTACATTCTACTTTGGTGAGTAGCATTGGGGTCTTAAAAGCCTGTGAGCGGCCGTTTAGATACTCCCCTGGTCCATAGGACTAATGGACCACAAGTACCACAGTCCCACCAGCTGAGTCCAGCACAACTAGATGGTGGCCTACTACCACCACTGACTATTCTGACAGGGATTACAATGATATCCCTAGTTTCACGTTCTCTTCTGATTTCAGCTTGAACTCCTGGCTGTTCACTGTCAATGTACTGCTGCAACTGCTTTTGAAAGATCTTTAGTAAAATTTTATTTGTGTGTGATATTAATGATATTGTTCCATAATTTTCTCATTCTATTGGATTACCTTTCTTTGGAATTATCTTTCTTTGGAATGAACACTAATATGGATCTCTTCTAATTGGTTGGCCAGGCAGCAGTCTTCCAAATTTCTTGGCAAAGACGAATGAGCACTTCCAGTGATGCATCCATTTGTTGAAACATCTCAATTGGTATTCTGTCAATTCCTCTAGCTTTGTTTTTCACCAATGCCTTCAGTGCAGCTTGGACTTCTTCCTGCCACGCCATTGGATCTTGATCATATGTTTCCTCCTGAAATGGTTGAATGCTGACCAATTCTTTTTGGCACAGTGACTGTGTATTCTTTCCATTTTCTTTTGGTGCTTCCTGCGTGGTTCAATATTTTGCCCATAAAGAAGAAACAAAACAAACAAAACTCATAGCAACCCTATAGGACAGAGTAGAACTGCCTCATAAGGTTTCCAAGGAGTAGCTCATGGATTCAAAGTGCCAACCTTTTGGTTAGCAAACTGAACTCCAATTGCAGCTGGAGGCTTGAGTTTTTTCTTCAGTTCTTTCAGCTTGAGAAATTCTGAGTGTATTCTTCCCTTTTGGTTTTCTAACTGCAGGTCTTTGCACCTTTCATTATAATACTTTACTTTATCTTCTTGAGCTGTCTTTTGAAATCTTCTTTTCAGCTCTTTTATTTCATCATTTCTTCTATTTGCTTTAGCTACTCTACGTTCAAGAGCAGATTTCAGAGTCTCTGCTAACCTACATTTTGGTCTTTTCTTTCTTTCTTGTGTTTTTAATGACCTTTTGTTTTCTTCATCATCTATCTCTAGAGTTATAAAAGCACTTTATAGATACATAATTTTGGTATGATTGATACATATATGCACATATGTGTGTATACTTATCAATATATATCTGCATATATATGTGCCTCTTTCATTGTGTATACTCAATACACACAGTTAAATAGTAATAAAAAATATTTGGTCGACTGTAGATATGGGACACAAAAGTAGCCAAATTGAGCTCCCAATCAACCATCATTTTTACATGGTATTTGTCTTGATCAAACAAATATCACATCTTTATCTTTGTTTGGATTTTTTCCCCTATTATAGGACTCCTACATGCTTGGATGTACTCTCTGGAGGGCTCTTTTTATTTATGCTCCCTAGCACCAAAATATTCATTGCATACGCCATTTTCAGATCTTATCACAGATGGCAGAGATGGCCAATCCAGGGAAGATCCACCAGTGACAGAGGAAAAGAGTTGAGAAAGGTAAAAAACAAAACAGCATATAGTTTTTCCATTTCTTAGAGCAGAATTAATCTGCCCACCAAAGGCATTTTTAGGCATAGAGATAAAAGAAAAACGAGAAGAAGGAGAGATGAGTAAAAGCATAGGCTTCTCCAAGAGCAAGGTAAAGCAGGAGAAATAGAGAGAAAGAAGGGTCTAGGCCTACTCTGGGGAAGTCAGATCTATCTCTTGTAAGCACTCTGGTAGCTTCAAGGGATCATCTGAAAATGAGACTATACCCAAGTGTACTAAACCTACTACCAAGAAATAGTGGTCTCCACTCATGATGAGCCACTTACTATTGCAGAACATGCTTAATCAAGAGCAGCATTTGGGTAGGCAGTAGAAGTAGGGGATTGCGTAGCTTATTTTAGAGCCTATTTTGTCATAATTCCATTATTTCTTTCCTATATTAATATAGCTTTACTTGCTTTTAATACTAAGGTTGGGACAAAGAAAGCCTCTATGTTACCTCTAAAATGATTTCATGGGAGACTACTGATAAATATCAGCAAAATTATTTTTATTAATAAGAATATCCAGTATTTTTAAGTCATAACTTATGTTTTGATAATTTTGATTTCATGAATTTTCTCTTCAGAACTTTACTCATTTTTCTATTAAAGTATGCATTTATAAGAAAAAAAATTCAACCACATTATATATTCTTAAAATACCACGGCAGTATCGATAAAACTAAACAAGTAACCTAAGTTTTATCATCTGGATTACGTTTGTAATGGACTTCATGAACTAGCATATAAGAATATTCAGAAATAGAAGTAGAGAGTGGTTATTGTCTGTTCACTTCTGAACCAATTTTTAAATTCACTTTTATCATGTATTTATTTTATGTCATAATTATTATCATCAAAACTTTGTTCCTCAAAATAATTCTATAAAAAGTAGAGAAGTAATTCATCTCCTTGATTCCATATATGTAGTCTCTAATAAACATAGGGTAGGAAAGTTTACACACTTCCTTTATATGTGAAGGAGCCATTGTGGTGCAGTAGTTAAGATCTCTGCTGCTAACTAAAAGGTGAACAGTTTGAATCCAACAGTCACTCCTTGGAAACCTTATGGGGCAGTTCTACTCTGTCCTATAGGGTTGCTATGAGTCAGAGTGGACTCCATGGCAAGGGGTTATATTTGAAGGACTAGAATGGAACTTGTACAGCTTTAATGGGAAAAAGTAGTTTGTTCTTAAATAATATTAATTAATAATCAATGAAAAAATAAACACAGGGCAAAGTAAATCTTCAGCTTTCTAGCAATTTGTTTTGTGTGCGCCATGCCAAGCACATTTAGTCACTACAGTAAGGGCCTATATATGCACAGTTAAAAATCTGTTAGTAAAATTTTATGTCCTCCTTATAATCAAGAGCTATCATTAATGAAAGACGTTAGAATTACTATTATCAAAAAACTAACATGATAGTCTAACCAAATACCATATTATCCAAGAAAATAAATTCCCATAATTCCATCTATTCAACTCTGCAATTAATAGTACAAGAATAAAATAGAATTATTATCATTTAGGAGAAAGTTTTTGTCATGGCTGTCACCACTTCCTTATATGCATTCTCCCTCTTTTCCTGTATTTCTCTCATTTTTCCCTTATTCTTATTTACTGGAACTTTGTTACCAAATAAGATATTTGCACATAAGCTGTCACCAAGCTCAGTTTTCTGGGGACTTCTGGCTAGGACAGGTTCTCAAATGACTAGATCCCATGAAGGAACCCAGAAGAGGGAATCAGGAAGCTAAAAGATGTTGAACAGCTGCTGAAAAGCTATAGTCAAACAAGGAAAGGACCATCATACAAAAACGGAGACATGGGTGCCTAACAGGATTAAAGACTTTGGAACAACAACAACAAAAAAAAATTCTTGAAACTTTTGAAGTCACATCAAAATGAGCATGTGCGAAAACTATTTTCTACTTGTTATTACTAGTACATCTTAGTTTTATTCCTATTTATCCTATCATTAGAAGGGTTCTTAGAACCATAGCATATTTCTGAGTAAATTCATACTTTAGATACTTGCTATTCCAAGTATGGTCTGTGAGCAGCAGCATTGCCATCACCTCAGAATTTCAGAAATGTGGAATCTCAGGCACCCCTTTGACTTCTGATGAATCTACTCTGCATTTTATCAAGGTCCCCAGTTGACTGGTATGCACAATCAACTTTGAAAAAAGCTGGTTTAGATACAGAGGTTAGTTTTGCAAACTGCACAAAGAGAAAGTTAATTTATTAAACAGTACCATGGTAAATGAGATCTGGTCATTGTCGCCTAGGAGGAAATTATTTGGTTGTGCAAGGGAAAATAGGAAAGAAACTAACAAATACTGAGTACTTACTCTATGTCATGTACTTGCTTGAGGCGTTCACTCATATTATCACCAAAACTCTATGGAGCAGTATTATAACCCTCATTTCACTAATGAGTAAACTGAGGTTAAAAAACTGGTCAGAAATCACACACCCAGTAAATTCCGGCCAAGTGTTTCTGCTACCAAGGATTATGCACTCTCTGTAATACTAAAAGTCACTGCACATGAGAGTTATAAATAATTCTTGAGGAAAGTGAATACAATAACTAAAAACTTGGAGCACGGACTTTAAATTACAAAAGTGATCAGAAGAGAGTGGCATTATTGTGGATTAGTCTTCTAAAGAAAAGTTTCATGGAGAGTTGGGTTTTGAAAGTTGTGGAAGATTTGGATGATGAAAAATGAAAGTGAGAAGTGAGTATCAGCTACTTGTCTATCACTGAGCTAGGCATTTTATGTTCATTATCTCTTAATTCTTATGCCGGCCCTATAAAACTGCAAAATATTTTCAATTTAGAGACAAAAAACCAGAGTTTAGAAAAACTAGGAAAATTTAGAATTCAGACCAAAGTCACCGAGCAAATAAAGGATAAAATTTTGAATTTAGAGTACAAAGCACATGATCTTTCTACCATATCACTGAATGTTGAAATAAACATTTGTTATAAGGGAAAAAAAATACTCAAGCAATTTGTAACTTTATTTTACACTGCAATAGTTATGACAGATAATCAGAATCAACACTTATTGATCTTATCACATCAAGATATTTGCTTAATAGAATGTCCATTTCCTGATATTTTTCAGTCTCCAAACTTCTCGTGCTTCCATTGAATTGAAACTGATGTTTCTGAATATTTTCTTTTCCTTCAAGTAATCTAATTCCTTCTGAGATAGGAAAAAAATCAGAAAACTTGAAGACAAAAATACAACTTACAAAAGCATATGTAATTTAGCTCCAAATTATTGAACTATAATATTACATGCTTAATACTACACAAAAAAATGTAAATATCTAAAGCCTCCTAAGAACTAGATCAACATTATGCTAACATTACATTTTTTCCCCATTATGCCAAAGGGTATCACACAGGTCTTCAGTAGAGAATCATTTTCTAGAGCTGTTCAGCAATACCAAGCAACTACTAATCGAATGAAAAAAAACAAATCAGCAGGGCTGTTTGATGTCGTATATAACCACAAGGGAGATCATTTCAATGAGTCTACAACTTACATCGCTAAGTAATAAGAAATGTCATTGTATTATTCAGTATCTTGCAGAGTAATAACCCATTAAACATTTACTGAAAGGAATTTGATTGGGAGTAAAGCCAAAATATTGTTGATATATCTGAATATGTAGATATTTTATGAATCTGTACATAATCGATTCCTGCATCCTCCACCCGCCTGTTTTTATAACAAAGTTAAAATTTTGACGTATGATACATATGAAAAGTAATGCAAAGGATGCCAAAAAGAGAAAAAAATGAAGAGATAGAATGATAATACGTATATTAATTTCACTAAACTTTTAATACATATCTTTCATATTCATAGACTTAGAATATGTTTTCTATATCATCTAGTCAAATTTCCAATGTATGCATTCATTTAGTCACATATTATTATTACTAATTAATGTATGCATTCACATATGCATGCATTCACTTAAAATCCTTAATGATTATTTTTTGTTGCTGAAAATAGGAAAAAATAGTACTTTCCTTGTAAAGCTTTTACAAGTGTTCAGTGAGATAATCAATACTGTCTAGTATGCTGTCTCATACATGGTATACTCTAATTATTACTATCACTAAATGAAATACATTTATTAAGAGTGTGGTATGAGCAAAGCACTATGATGAAAGAAAAAACGAATAAGGCATGCACTCAACTCTCTGCTTACTTATATCTTGATAGAAAAATTTAAAAATATACTCACACAATAAAAAAAAAGGGATATGATGATAGGTATCAGAAGAAGTAGTTCTATGACAGTGTGGAGATTTCTAAAGACAGAGTCCTTCATTCCACAGTGTGCATGATAGGTGCTTTAAAAAAATTGTGGCAGCTATTTCACTGACTCACAAGGAGAGGTGCACATTCTATCTCTGGAGTGATTTTAATTACTAGAAATTCTATTACTTCATATAGAAACTCATTTCAGTACTTTTCAAAATATTTTCCATTATATTCCCAATGTCTCTATCAGGTGAATTTCAAGAAAATGCAAATCAAATGGGAAAAAAAATGTAAAAGAATTTCCTTAAGTTTTTTTTTTTTTTTTTTTCACATAGAAACTTGTAAAGGGTAAGTGAATGATTCTATACTGAATGATATTGTTTTATTTCTGCTGACTTCTGTATAAAATAGCCTAGCCCAAAGGATAAATAACAGGCTGACCTGGCCACATGTTCCCAATATATTATTAAACTGCACTATATTTCCTTTGGGAAGAAATTACACTGCTATTTCCTTTACATTTTTTATATCAATAGATGTCTGAATTTCACTTGAGCCACACGAGAGAAATGAAAGAATAAAATTTGACAAAGCTGGGACAAACTAATGAGAGGTAAGGGAGCTTAGAAAGGCTTGAGTTTTGCCATGAACTCTAGTTTTCATTATAACACATTGGGAAGTAGGGTGTATCGAGGAGAGGGATTAAATGGCATGGGAAAGAGTGAACATGATTAGATTTCACGTTTGAAGAGATATATTGGAAAATATGCTGTTAAAATCTGACACCTTCAGTTTTTCAGTTATAGACAATATTGTTTCCCCACATAAGACCATTTTTTTTAAAGTATTTATTCACTTTGTATTTTTCAATTTGATCAAAATAATTGAACTTTTTGTAGACATTATTTGTTAATAGAAGTGAGAGATATGAATGTGATATTTGCCTTAGAATGCTCACTCTCATATTCTGCTTTTGTGATGCCACATTTTACCTGTCTACATTTGCTGCTGCTTATTACTGCAGGCAGCCAGAGATGCGCACATGTCAAACTGCCTCTAGCTAGCAAATGTATTTCTGGGAGACATAATGTTTTAAACAGGAAACACAGGCACATGTCTACAAGCCAATCTGTCAACAACTAATAAAGTATTCATACTATACCTTCAGCACAAGAAGTTGAAAGGGAAGCCCTTACTAGTAGCATGTCTGCATGTGGTTTTTTTTGTTTTGTTTTAAAGTAAAAAGAAAGTTTTATTTGGCATATATTCAGAAGGACAAAAGCGGGAAGTGGACAAGCAAGTGTGCTGCCAGAGCTAGAATGTCTGCCCGAATCCAAAGAATATTACAGGATAGGCAAGAATCGGAAAATGGACAAGCATGCTGCCACAGCCATGTCTGCCCAAGTCCAAAGCAGTTTACGGAATAGGCAAGAATGGGAAAACGGACAAGCATGCTGCCACAACCATGTCTGTCCGAGTCCAAAGAAGGTTACAGAATCATCAGTATATATCAACATCACAAAATGGGTAGAATCATTGAAATTGTCACCTTTTCACTGATTGGCTAGAAATTGTAATCTTTCATTTTGAATCATCTTTCTTAACAATCGTTGGTATGGGTTTCAGTAACAAGAATCAGGAAGATCTTCATTGGTCCAACAAATTTCTATTCACTAAATGCTAACAGAAAAAGATAAGAGTGGAAAGTCTTTTGTGTTCTGTTTGATGGGATTTATGTGAAAGTTTCCCTAAAAGATATTTTCCAAGATTATCTTAGCTATTGTCTTTATACCTCAGGGTATACCTTTATATCTTGTGAGTCGTTGTGAGCCTTTGTGAGCCCAGCTTCAGCTGGGTCACATTCTGTATGCTCAAGGAGAGGGAATAATAACTTCAATATTATTTCCTAAATCAGTCCCCCCTTTTGTTTGGAGATTGGAGATAGCACATCGATGATCAATACCTGGACTTAGTCAAACTCCTAGATGGCTGCCATTGCAGGCTCTTTAAACTCATGGTGCTGGTTTTCCACTGGATACCATCTGGTTCTTCACCAAGTTATTAAGTAAGAGCAATGTTCCCATCAATAGCATTGCCAGAGTGAGCAGACTCAATGTACATCAACTTTTTAGCCTGAGGCCTTCTTTTGCCTTTTACGTGTATAAGACAATAGAGGATAAATTTTAAAATGCCTAATACTATCAGGATGTAGACTAAGAATATTATTATTCCTTGCAGTAGTGATCTAGCCCATGTACTTATTCCTGATGGTAACCAACCAAATAGATCTGGTGTTTGTAAGGGTGTGACAGTGTGTAATCAAGTGGCTTGCTGTTTAATTCTACGTATATCTTGTCTACAGCACAGACTATAGTATAGTTGGATCTATCGCACAGAAATACATATCTATGAAGAGCACTCAAAGTTTGTCTAGAGGAAACAAAAAATATAGAAAAATTTACATGTGACAAGTTTTCATTAGAGAACTAATGATTAGCAAGATAATACAGGATGGACGTTTCCTGTAGGAGGTCTTCAGTTAGTCTGTTTAAAACATACTAAGTGTTCTTCCCAAGGGCAAGCTGCTCCTCCTTGGCTTACCTATTAACAGTCATGAGTCACTTTCTCAGAAGCAGAAATGGAACCAAAGACAAAATGGAGTCTGAGCCATGAGGTCAGTCTTCTCTGAAAATCTGGTTTCTTTAAGATACATAATTTTCTGCATCGTAAGAGGGTAACAGTTTGATTACAAACATTAGACATATCTTTCATATGACATTGTCTTAAAGACTGCTTAAACTAATTACTAATTTACCCTAAACGTAACTCTCAGTCTGATCTTCGAAGTTATTTCCTAAAACAGACTGAATTTTTCGAAAAAATCTCAATACTCAGACCAAAATGGTCTTACTAGTTTATCTGGACCATTGTTTAACTCAAAGTATCGTCAGGAACCAGTTTTTTTCTCAAAGCTCGAGGTTCAAAAAGACACCCAAAGGTGATGTCCTGTGTGGGTTGCCTCAACCTCCATGAAAACCAGAAATCTGGATTCCAGGAGAATTGTATACAACTCTCTCATCATTCTTTCCTTTGGATCAAGATCTTGTTATAGAATCTTTTATCAAAAATGCTAAACAACTCTTCTTCCGGCAAGATGGCGCTCTAGGCAGAAACACCACGCCGTCCCTCCACAACAAAGATCCGAAAAAC
>NW_004443939.1:19954355-19995792 GCF_000243295.1 Trichechus manatus latirostris | reverse complement strand
AGCTCATTTGGCATAACACAGTTTATAAAGACAATGTTCTACATTCTACCTTGGTGAGTAGTGTCTGGGGTCTTAAAAGCCTGTGAGCAGCCATCTAACATATTCCACTGGTCTCAACCCTTCAGGATCAAGGGAGAATGAAGAGAACAGGATACAAGGAAAAGATTCATCCAAAAGGCTAATGGATGACAGCTACCTAGGCCTCCACGAGACTAAGTCAAGTACAGCTAGATGGTGCCCAGCTACCACCACTGACCGCTCTGACCGGGATCACAACAGACAGTTCTGGACAGAGCTGGAGAAGGATGTAGAACAAAATTCTCACACACAATAAAAAGACCAGATTTACTGGCCTAAAAGTGACTGGAGAAACCCCGAGAGTAATGCCCTCAGACACCCTTTTAGCTCAGAGGTGAAGTTACTTCCGAGGTTCACCATTCACCTGGGGATTGGACAGCCCCATAAAACAAAATGGGACTAATAAGGCACAGCAGTCCAGGGACAAGGACTAGAAGGCAGAAGGGGATAGGAAAGCTGGTAATAGGGAATCCAAGGTTGAGTAAGGACTGTGATGACGTGTAGTGGGGTAGTTAACCATTGTCATAGGGCAACATGGACAGTTTAATGAGAAAGTATTTTGTTCTGTAAACCTTCATCTAAAGTGAGAATAGCAGCAGAACTGGAAGACCATAATTGATGTCACTGAACTGTGCATGTATAAATTTTTGAAATGGTTTATCTTTGGCTATGTATATTTTCACCAAATAAAAAAAGGTCACTAAGGGAGAGGGGTGACATGTCGTCGGGTTGTTAACCAATTCATAAAACAATATGTGAACTACTGTTTAATGAGAAACTATTTGTTCTGTAAACCTTCACCTGAAGTACAATTAAAAAAAAAAGAGTCAACATGATTAAATTGTATTTAGAATAGAACACTTTATAAACAATATTGTGACGTGGGAATGAAATTTTCAAATATATATTTAATTCTCCTTGGTACCTGAATTTAAATTTAAAGAGCTTTAGGTTTTATACCTGTATTTAGAATTTAATATTTTCTGAGTAAATGATAATTTAAAATATTATGCCACAGATTTCCACTTCTGGCTAGATTTACTCTACCTGCTGAAACAAAGAGCTACTAGATACAATATATGAAACACTGCTCTTCAAGACACTGGAGATAAGGAAACAAAGGATACTAACCCCTGAAAGATGGTAAATAAATTAAGTGAGCTCAATGTTACTCCAGAATACTGGAGAAAAAATTTTACAATGTATGGGGCATTGGGTGGAGTATACCAAATTGTCTTAACTCAGTAGTGGGAAATAATTAACCTTAGACTGAGCTCTGGACCTAACAAATCTTAAAAGCAAAGTCTGAAAGATCAGGCTGTTTTGTAGTTGCTTAACCAAGTTCCAGAATAAAACTCAAGAATATTTATAAGAATACAAAAGTACCAACCACTCAAAAGGCAAAATGCACAATTAGCAAGCATGCAAAAAGTAGGAAAATATGACCCACAAGAATAAGAAAAAATGTCAGTTGAAATTGATGCAGGACTAACACAGGCATTAGAATTTGTAGAAATTATAGGAATTATAATAATTATATTCGAAGTATTCAAAAAGTTAAGGAGACCCATTAAAACTATAAAAATCCCTAAATCAAATTTTCAGAGATGAAAACTACAAAGTCAAACATGAACAACTCACTTGATGAGATTAATGACAGGTTAGATATTGCAATAAAGATATTAGTGAAGTTGAAACCATAGCAAGAGAAATTATCTAAAAAGTAACAGAAAATGGAATTGAGAAAAAAATAAAAGAAGCATCAATGAGCTGAGGAACAATTTCAAGCATCCCAATGTATGTACAAGTGGAGTCCCCACAGGAGAGGGCACAGAAAAATTGTCCGTGAAACATACAAGTCCACAAATCCAAAAAGTTCATGAAACTCGAGCACAAAAAATATGAAGAATACTATACCAAAGCTTTTATTAATTAAATTGTACAAGACTAGTGATAAAAATGTAACTATTAAAATCAATCAAAGGGGGAAAAAACAGGTTGAATACAGAGAAAAGAAGACAAAGATGAGAGTAGTTTTTTTAATCATAAATAATACAGGTGAGAAAACAGTAAAGCAAAATCAACTTAGAAATCTATACCCACTGGAAATAATTTCCAAAAAAAAAAAAGGTAGAATAAAGACTGCATAAGAAATGCAAAACTTCAAAATAGTAATTATCAGCTGATCTGCAGAACAAAAAATATTAAAAGTAGTTTAGGCAGAAGGAAAATAATACTAGAGCAAAACATAGTTTTACACAAAGGGTTGAAGAAAAAAAAGTAATGGTAACTACATGAGTAAAAATATAAGATATTTTCCTATTATTGAAATAACTTTAAAATATGATTGATTATTTAAATAAAAATAATAACATTGCAGTATCAGGTTTGTTATATATATATGTGTGTGTGTGTGTGTATATATATATATATATATATATATACACATATATGGAAACCTTGGTGGCATAGTGGCTAAGAGTTTGGCGGCTAACCAAAAGGTCGGCAGTTCAAATCCACTAGGTGGTCCTTGGAAACCCTGTGGAGCAGTTCTATTCTGTCCTATAGGGTCACTATGAGTCAGAATCAACTGGATGGCAATGGGGTTTTATATATATATATAAAATAAGGCAGAAAAAGGAAAAATAGAAAAAAAGGACAGCAGAAATAGAAAATAAATAGGAAAATGATAAACTTAAGCATAATCACATTATTAATCACAATAAATATAAATACTCCAAATACCCCAAATAAAAGGCAGATATTGTCAGATTACGTAGTAAATAAAGATTCAAATATATCTTGCGTATAAGAATTGCACATGCAGTATAAAGACTCAAATAGATTAAAAGTAAAAGGATACAAAAAAATATGCAGTGTTAACAATAATCAAAAGAAATCTGAAGTAGTTATATTAATATAACACAAAGTATATTTTAAAACAAACAATATTACAAGGGATTAAGAGTATCATTTCATATTTATAACGGAATTTATTCATTATGAGGACGTAAAAACCTTAAACTCTTTTATACCTAATAACAGAAACTCAGAATACTTGAAGCGAAAACTAATAGAAATGTAAGGAGAAATAGATACAACTGCAGTTATAATTAGAAATTCCAAAGTCCTTCTTTAAATAATGGCAGAACAGGTTGACTAAAACTTAGTGACAATAAAGAAGAGTTGATCTATACTCTCAATTGACTGGACATAATTAATACTTATAGAACACTCTACCCATAAGAGCAGAATTCAGTTTCTACAAGGGCACGGAAAACACTTAGAAAGATTCACCATACTATGTATCATTAAAAAAAAGTGTTAAAATATTTAAAATTTTTCACTTCATACAAATTATATTTTCTGGATACTGAAGAATTAAATTAGAAATCAACAACAGAAAGATCACTGGAAGTTCCGCTCATGTTTTAAACAATATAATACACTTTTTAAAAACCTGTAGGCCAAAGAAGTCACAGGAGATTTACAAAGAATGTTGAACTGAATAAAAGTGAAAACACAAGATAAGAAAATTTGTGGGATACCACTAAAGCAGTGCAGAGGGGCAAAATTAAAGCACTAAATACCTACGTTAGAATAAAGTTCTCAAATCGATGAGAGCTTTTGTTTGAAGTCACTAGAAAAAGAAAAAAATTAAACCCAAACAGAAGAAAGACAATAATAAAGATAAAAGATCAGAGTGGAAATCAATGAACTTGACAAAAACAAAAATAATATATAAAACCAAGGAAACCTAAATTTATGTCTTCAAGAAGATCAATAAAATTAATAAACTTAGCTTGATTATAGGAAAAAAAAGAGACCAATACTACCTACTGATAACAATGATAGTATAATGATTCTAACATAGTAAGATTCTAATGATATTAATAGTGAAATATGTATACTATAAACTCCAATAATAAGAAAATAATATGTAAAACTCTATGCCAATAAATTTGAAAACTTAGATAAAATGAAAAATTCTTCCTTAAAAGATGTAAACTATGAAAGCTCATGCAGGTAGAAATAGAGAACCTGAGTGACAACACATCTGTTAAATAAATTTAATTTGTAGGAAAAAAAAAATTTCCAGCAATAAAAACTTCAGGCCCAGACGGCTTCACTGTTGAGTTTCATCAAACATTAAGGAAAGAATATTACCAATTCTACATAAACACTTCCAAAACATTCAAGAGAAGCGAATATTACCAACCATTTTTATGATGTCAGAATTATGCTGATAACAAAAGCAAGTGCACAGGAAACACTTAGAAACACTATCATGATGAAAAGAAAACTAGGAACAGAATGAAATTTCCTCATCTTGATTAAGAATGTCAATGAAAAACCTACAACTAACATCTTACTTAATGGTGAAAGACTAAATGTGTTCCAGTGGTGGTCAGGAACAAGACAAAAATTGTGCTCTTACTATTCTATTCAGCACTATACTGGAGTTACTTTCCAGTGTAATAAGATGAGAAAAATAAATAATAATGGCATCCAGATTGGAATAGAAGTAAAACACGCTTTGCTTACAGGCAACGTGATCATCTATGCAGAAAACATGATGGAATCTACAAAATTGGAATTCATTGCAACTGATGCATTGGTCTAACAAGAATCAAAAATAGAAGAACAATATAAAAAATTAATTGCATATTTACATACTAGCAACTTACAATAAGAAATTTAAATTTAAAAGCAGAACCATTTAAAATAGCATAAAAATATGCAATATTTGGGATAAATCTGATAAAAGATATAAAAGAGCTGTGCACTAAAAACTACAAAATATTGCTGAGGAAATTTAAAGAAAATCTAACAAACAAAAATAATGTATACCTTGCTCATATGTCAGCATTTTTCAATGTTCATTATTGTTAAGATGTTCATCCTCTCCAAATTGGACCATAGTGAAGTCTTGAATCCCTCAAAGTCATCCATGAGGTTTGGAATCAATTTCTTCCAAAATCCTGTTAATGTTGATATTTTTGACCTCCTCCCATGAATCACAAGCGTTCTTAATGGCATCTAAAATGGTGAATCCTTTCCAGAAGTTTTTCAATTTACTTCGCCCCAATCCATCAGAGGAATCACTGTGTACGGCAGTGAACTATATTTCTTAAATAATAAGACTTGAAAGTTGAAATTACTCCTTGATCCATGGGCTGCAGAATGGATGTTGTCTTAGTAGGCTTGCAAACAACATCAATCTCCTTGTATATCTCCATCAGAGCTGTTGGGTGACCAGGTGCATTGTCAATGAGCAGTAACATTTTGAAAGAAATCTTTTTTTCTGTGTGGTAGGTCTCAACACTGGGCTTAAAATATTCAGTAATCCGTGTTGTAAACAGATGTGCTGGCACCCAGGATTTGTTGTTCCATTGATAGAGCACAGGCAGAGTAGATTTAGCCTAATTCTTAAGGGCCCTAGGATGTTCAGGATGGTAAATGAGCACTGGTTTCAACTTACAGTCACCAGTTGCATTAGCCCCTAACAAGACAGTCAGCCTGTCCTTTGAAGCTTTGAAGCCGGGCATTGATTTCTCCTCTCTAGCTATGAAAGTCCTAGATGGCATCTTCTTCCAGTATAAGGCCGTTTCATCCACATTGAAAATCTGTTGTTTAGTGTTGCTGCCTTCATCAATTATTTTAGCTAGATCTTCTGGATAGCTTGCTGCAGCTTCTACATCAGCTCTCGCTGCTCCACTTTGCACTTTTATGTTATGGAGATGGATTATTTCCTTAAGGCTCATGAACGAACCAACATCTACTAGCTTCAAACTTTTCTTCTGCAGCTTCCTCACCTCTCTCAGTTTTCATAAATTGAAGAGAGTTAGGGCCTTGTTCTGGGTTAGGCTTTGGCTTAAGGGAGTGTTGTGGCTGGTTTGAACTTCTATTCAGTCCACTAACACTTTCTTCATATTAGCAATAAGGCTGTTTTGCTTTCTTAGCATTCCTGTGTTCACTGGAGTAGCACTTTAATTTCCTTCAAGAACTTTTCCTTTGCATTCTTGGCTAACTGGCACAAGAGGCCTAGCTTTCAGCCTTTCTTGGCTTTCAACACGCCTTTCTCACTAAGCTTGTTTCTAGCTTTTGATTTTAAGTGAGAGAAGTGTGACTTTTCCTTTCACTTGAAAATTTAGAGGCCATTGTTGGGTTATTAACTGGCCTAATTTCAATATTGTCCTGTCTCAGGGAATAGGAGGCCTGAGGAGAGAGAGAGAAAAACAAGGGGACCACCAGCTGGTGGAGCAGTGAGAACGCACATTTATCGATTAGATTTGTTGTCTTATACGGGCGCAGTTCATGGTGCCCCAAAACAATTACAATAGTAACATCAAACGTCACTGATCACAGATCACCATAACGGATGTAATAATAATGCAAAAGTTTGAAAAATTGCAAGAATTACCAAAATGCGACTGAGACAGTAATTGAATACGTGCTGTTGGAAAAATGGTGCTGACAGAATTGCTAGATGCATGGTTGCCACAAAACTTCAATTTGTAAAAAATGCAATATCTGCGCAGCACAATAAAAAGAAGCACAATAAAATGAGGTATGCCTGTATAGACAATTGATTTTCAACAACAATGTAAAGGCAGTGGAGAAAGATAACCTTTTCAACAACCGGAGCTGGGACAATTGGATATCCAAAAAAAAACTTAAGCTCCGCACATCACACTCTTCACTATTTATAAACATATAAAACTGATCATAGACCTTAATATAAAACCAAAACCAATGAAAATTCTAGAGTAAATATAGGAGAAAATTGTTAGCCTTGAGTTACCCAAAGATTTCTTAGATATAACACTAAAAGCACAATCCATAAAATAAAACATGCTAAATTTGACCTCATCAAATTAAAAACTTCATTATCTTCAAAAGGCATTTTTAGGAGAATGAAAATAGAAGTCACAGATGGGGAGAAAATATTTGCAAATGAAATGCTAACAAAAGACATCTATCTAGAATATATAAAAAATCCTCAAGGCACAACAATCAGGAAAAAAATCCCAATTTTTAAAAAATGGGCAAAATATTTTATTGAACAATTCACTAAAGAAGACAAAGAAATAGCACGAGCTCAGGAAAAGTTGCTCAACTTCATTAGTCATAAATGGTTAACGAAAATTATAAACATAGTGAGACACATTAATACTCCTATTAGAATTGCTAAATTTGAAAAAAAAAAGAACTGACCCATACCACATGTTGGTGAGAATGCAGAGGAGCTGAAACTCTCATGCGCTGACATTGGGAATGCAAAATGATACAACCACTTGGGAAAACAGTTTGGCAATTTATTAAAAATGCCCAAAAAACATTTAGCTACAATATGACACAGTCATCTCTGTCCTAGATTTTACCTAAGAGAAATAAAATATATTTTCATATAAAAGTATTCTACATGAATATTCATAGCAGCTTACTCATAACAGCCAAAAAGTTGTAACAATTCAAATGCCCGTTAAGAAGTGAATGGCTAAACAAACTGCGGTATATCTATCTATACAACGGATTCTTTCACTCAGCAATAAAAAGCAATAAACTATAGATACATGCTACATGAATTCCTCTCAAAACCATTTTGTTGAGTGAAAGAGGCCAGACAAAAAAGAGTGTGATTCTATTTATTTAAAATTCTAGAAGACACAAACTAGTCTATAGTGTCAGAAAGCAGATCAATGTTTGCCTGAGGACAGGATAGGGGGTTGCAGGGAGGATCCAGAGAGAGAGATGACACAGGCACAGAAGGAAGCTTTTGAGAGTGACAGACATGTTTACCATCATACTTGTGGTTATGGTTTCTTGGATATATATATATATATGTCAAAATTTATCAAATTGTACACTTTAAATATTTACAGATTATCATATGGCACTTATTCCTCAAAAAAGTTAAAATACATTATTCCAAATTGTTTTTACTAGATATTTAATCAAATTACCACCATGTCTTCCAGCATTGTTTTGAGATCACCACTACAAATAATTTCAAATTTATAAATTCTCTGTAGACTGTTGTTGTGTGCCATCAAGTCGATTCCATCTCATAGCAACCCTGTAGGACAGAGAAGAACTGCCCAAAAGGGTTTCCAAGGATGTATATCTCTACAGAAGCAGACTGCTACATCTCTGTCCTGTGGAGCAGCTGGTAGGTTCAAACTGCTGACCTGTCAGTTAACAGCTGAGCTCTTAACCACTGTACCACCAGGGCTGCTTCTCTGTGCACGCATAGTACAATTGTATAGGACAAAGAAGCTTGTCATTTCGGTTTCTACAATCCTCAGTAAAAACCTCTAGGACTTTTAAACTAATTTTAAGGTACCTGAGGTATAAAGTAGGCATAGCAAAGTCAGAGTTGTCCCTTTTATAGACGACTACCTAAGTTAGAAATCACATGTTCTAATTTAAATTTAAGAGATAATATAGAAGCAAGTGATATGTGTGTATGTTTGCATGCATTTACTTTAATGAAACTTGCTTTTTAAAGGCACTTGCTGAGGTGTTAGAGAGATTCTATCATTCCCAGCTATTTCTCTCCAGTTAGATGATCTGAAGGAAATTTTATTTGTTACTCTTAAAATAAGGAAGGAGAGCAATGGTGGTTTTGTGGTAGAATTCTCACTTTCCACGCAGGAGACTCACGTTTAATTCCTGGCCAATGCACCTTAAGCACGGCCAGACAGTGGAGGTTTATGTGTGCTGTGATGCTGAACTGATTTTGTGGAGCTTCCAGACTAAGACAGAGTAGGAAGAAAGGCCTGGTGATCTACTTATGAAAATCAGCCAATGAAAACCCTATGGACCATAACATTCCAAACTCATTGTGCATGGTGTTGCCATCAGCTGGGGACCTGCTCAGTAGCAGTTAACAACAACAATAAAATAAGGAAATGGCATTAAATTTTGAATACAGGGGTTTTGTTTAAGCACCAAATATAAAATGATCTTAAAAAGTCCGAAGTATCTTATTGGGGTCCTCAGAAGCAGACACTGAGACAAGTACTGGAGGCAATCCCAGAGGTACCAGTGAGATGGTGAAGAAAGAAGACAGGAATGAGAAGAAATCCAATACAAGGTACATTAATATTCAAGGTGCCACTTTTGATAACTAGAGCTCAGTCCCACTGAGAACATCTGGGACGTTATATGTAACATACCCAACATGAGGTGGGAATTCTTCCACTTGAAGGGTGAGGAGGTTGGTGCAATTATTTGCCAGCTCTCGTCACTGGATGAGAGCTGCTCCTGTGTGTGTTATGTCCTCAGCACTTTCACATACTCCTTGTGAGAGGCTGAGAACACCCCTGCTGTCAGTAAAAGTCCTCAAACAGAAAGTTACCTGCCTAAGGTTCGTGTCAAGGGGATATGGTAAGGCATCGACAGGACACTTTCTTCTTTTCACAGAAAGAAAAGTCATATTCTATTTCCCTGAGAATTTACTAGATTTTATTCATACAAATGGAGATTCATAAAGAAGATTAAAAGTGAAAGTAACGTATAACAGAAGCAATGCTTCTAATTTAACTTTAAGATGGTTTATATTAAGTCAAGATGAACACCTCAGTGCACCAGGATTTTGGAACTGTAAGTTAGAAAGTACCTGAGATGTAGACGGAATAACAACCAGAGTTATCCAACTAGGCTCAGTGGAGCTTTGGCATGAAATTACATGCATTTGCAGGAATAATGATATAAAACCTTACACAATGGTGAAAGGAGCACATGAAAGAATTTTATTAATTCAGGTTTGCAAATAATATGGAATAGAGATGCAAGGGTTGCCTCACGTAAAGGGGAATCATTATAAAGCTAAATGAAAAAAAGAGAACCCAAGAAAGGAAAAACATTTTTCTCAGCAAGAAAATTCGATCAGCACACTTTTGCCATTTAGGAAGCTACAATAGCTCTGGAGCACCAATAACAGCCTTAGTGACCGAGGCAACTGATCTTTCCCTCAACAGAGAACATCTGATAAGCCATACTCTAGGGATTCTACAATGTAGTAACTCAGTTTCCTTCCATTTCTACATTTCATCATCTATGGCAACTGTTTTTGTTCTACTTTCTCCTGCTTGGATTCCTTCTTTCACTCTCTGCTGTTTGTTTTCAAACTCCCCAACTATATTATCTAATTGGATCAGTTGGTCACCATCCATTTAGAATAACCACTACTGGGCAAAGTTCTTGTGCTAAGCCAGGTTAGCAACACTTGTCTTGGCTAGGGTGCAGAATCCCAGTCCAATATGTAGTCATCATTGTAGCCCAGTCAGATGGCGCAAAGCCTGAACAGTGTGGACAGGACTGTTTCTGGAAACTTTCTTCGGACAGGCAATTGTGTGTGCCAGGCAGTGGTTCATTCAATTTACTTTAGTGTCCTAGGAAAGTAAGAACCAATGGTTAGATTTCCAATGAACTTCTCTAACAGGCTAGTTATGGTTCCTGTAATGGATTAATGCATGAATCCATGAAACTATTAGATAATGTGCATCTATATTAGTTATTCAGCTAAGAGAAAAAGATTTTGAGTGGTTATGATAGTGATATGAGGAAATAGATGGGAAGATGACACGTGAGCCAAAGGGATAAACAAAAGCAGGGAAATCTATTCATGAGTGTACCTGAAAAACAATTCATATGTATTCACAATTTCGCTTAAGGCAAGACCTAAGAATCAGTCATATAGATCCCCCTTTCTTTCCCAATATTCAGGACATGGCTTTCATTCTTTAAAAGTTAAAATAAAGAGGCAATGTTAGTAAAAACCATCCCCCCCATGCAAATCAATGATATGTGTTTTTAAGTAAACATTTTCTAAACTATGCTGGATTTACTTTGGATTTATGCATGAAAAATAAAAGAGGTTTTGTTGACATCATCAGCAGTTTAACTGAATTAATGTAACTGAAAAATAAGCATGCACCAACCCCTCACAATAAATACATTTTAAATACCTTGAATTGCCATAGCATCTATGATTAAGTTGCAAAGCTAAGTTTCAGATAAAAGCCATGCCAAAAGCATTTTTTTAAAGATACGGCTTCAGCTGCAACGTGACTCTAATTTAAGGGAAACTTTAATTATTAATATTTCTGGGAAATGTATAAACTCCCTTTCCTTTTGCCCTCAATAACAACAGCTCCTACAGGCAATATATTTCCTAATACTCATATTACTTTATCTGTTTGCAGTTTGTTAAAAAATCTGACAATGACAGAGCTGCTAAGTCTGTTGGTGAATCATAATGCTGTGCATCTTACTGACATAGAGCATAGATGCCATCATAATTGGCTTTAGATGAGTGCCAAAGAGTGAAGAGACTTCACATAAGATACTTCTTGTACATCAGGTCTGAAAGCTGAAAGGAAATACAAATATTCTGTGTGTGTGCGCATTACCTCTCTTCCTGCCCTTGTGCCAGAGTCTGGGGGTAGCAAAAGGAAGAATAAAATGAGGTTGATTTTTAAGAGCTTCCGGTGTAAGAAAAGTTAAATATCTTTCAATAACCGTTCAAGATTTTTAAAAATAACATACTTGCCCTTAATGAATATAAGGCATGTAGATAACAATTGCATTAATTCTCTATTCATGATTATTTTACATTAAGGAAGTTAAATTGAGAATCTTACTGACTGTGTTTAAGGTTAGGTTAAGTTTAGGTATAAAAAACCGTTGCTGTAGGGTTGATTCCGACTGATAACAACCCTATAGGACAGAGTAGAACTGCCCAATAGGGTTTCCAAGGAGTGGCTGGTAGATTCAAACTGCCAGCCTTTTGGTTAGTAGCCAAGCTCTTAACCACTGCACCACCAGGGCTATAGAATACGTTTTTATATTTTGGTTTTAAACACATTGAATTAGAGGTAATTTGATATTTTTCAGAATACAAATAAGAATATTTACACTTCAAAGTGCTACTATCCTCTGTCCAATTGTAATGAATTAAGTGAATTAATAAGAATTAAACTCCCTAATTCTGATGGAGAGTGACTCATGACCACCAGACGTGAGTCAAAAGCAATGTACGGCAAACGGACACGCAAAGAGGGCTATGATAGAACTTTAATAAAGCCCTCACAAGAGGTAGGGATAGCGTTGTGCAAATCTTGCTTATTTGGATGATGCTCCAAGAAGGCACACCTTTTCTGTGATAGTCACCTGTAAGAACAAACTACTGGAAAGGAGAGTCCTACAGATATCATGTCATGGACCAAAAGTGACCATTAAGATGCTGTCCCTTTCCAGCCACACCAATTCTGAGGGAACATGTCTGCATCATGAGTGCATTTCTCCAGAGGAGGGAGTGTCTATTTGCTTCTCTTCACCCTCCCTTCACTCCATTTTACCTAATATGCCTCTTTCTCCCTTTTTTTGATGCCATGGTGGCACAATAGTTAAGAGCTCGGCTGCTAACCAAAGGTTGCAGTTCGAATACACCAGCTGCTCCTTGGAAAACCTATTGGGCAGTTCTACTCTGTCCTATAGGGCCGCTATGAGTCAGAGTCGACTCAAAGGCAACAGGTTTTACTGAGTGCTCAGAGCCCTGGTGGAGCCATTGTTAAGAGCTCAGACTGCTAACCAAAAGGTTGACAGTTTCAATCCACCAGCTGCTCTTTGGAAAATTTATGGAGCACTTCTACTCTGTCCTATAGGTTCCCTAAAAGTTAGTTTTTTAACTGAGTGCTCAGATTGATCTGTGGTGTATGGGGAAACGGCAGAGAGAGTAGGTAAGTGGTAGGAATATTTATCGTTTCTTCCTGATTTGTTCAGTTGTTCTCAATCAGGGTGATTTGTGTATGAGGGAAGTTTTAGTTATCACTGGTTTTCAGTAACTAGAGGCCATAGATGTTAATTTTCCTGCAGTACGTGTGAGAGTCATGCAGTTGAATTTTCCCACTGAAAGTGCTAATAGAGGTCTTGTTGTTATGAGTTTGTAGGAAGAAACATCACTTCAAGTTTAATAGACATTTTGGGAAGTATATTTGCTTAATATCCACAGTATACAACACCCTGAGCTAGCCTGTACTTTGTGTCGTTGAGAGTTCTGGTAAACATAATGTAAATGGAAAAAAAATTACAGTAAACTCAATTTGAGATTACCATATCTTCTCACTGTTATCGCAACCCCATCAGACTATCATCATACAAATTATTCAGCAAAAATATTTGCAAAGATTTTTATTGCATCTAATCAAGAGCTAAAACTCCAAGGAAATGGCTATAAGTATCATTTACAATCATTAAATCATGATCAAAGATGCTCATTTATATAATTTTAAAGCATGCAAACTCTATGTGTTTACATGTTTCTTGCTTAGGAGAGAGATTGATAGAGAGACATATAATCACGGAAATTTATCTAACGTGACATGCAAATCCCTCTTAACATTTCAAACAGAAAGAACAGGGTTTTGTGACATCAGTGAAATAATTTTATCCCTGCTTTGTGTAGTGTCTGTGTGTTTTCCTGCATGAGGTTAAGAATACAGCTCAGGAAACATACTGAATGAGTTTGAATTCCAGCTCTGCTACTTACTAGTAGAAGGATCTTTTTTTTTTTTTAATTGTACTTTAGATGAAGGTATACAGAAAAAATAGTTTCTCATTAAACAGTCAGTACACATTGTTTTATGACATTGGTTAACAACCCCACAACATGTCAACACTCTCCCTTCTTGACCTTGGAGGACCTTTTTTTTTTTGGTGAAAATACACATAGCCAAAGTTACACCATTTCAAAAGTTTCTACATGTATAATTCAGTGACATCGATTACATTCTTCCAGTTGTACTGCTATTCTCGCTATCCTTTTCCAAATTATTCCATCACCATTTTCTTCAACTCATTGCCCCCTAGGTTCCCATCAAAACTTTTGAGTTGCTGTTGTCAATTTGATCTCACATAGATAATTCTTTTCTTTTTTTTTGTAATTTAGATGAAGGTTTCAAGAACAAATAGTTTCTCATTAAACAGTACACATATTGCCCTATGACAGTGGTTAACAACCTCATGACATGTCAGCACTGTCCCTTCTCAACCTTGCGTTCCCTATCACCAGCTTTCTTGTCCTCTCCTGCCTTCTAGTCCTCATCCCTGGACTGCAGAGCCTCATTAGTCCTGTTTTCATTTATGGGGCTGTCCAATCCCTGGCTGAATGGTGAACCACAGTTGTGACTTCATCACCGAGCTAAAAGGGTGTCCAAGGGCCATACTCTCAGGGTTTCTCCATTCTATCAGACCAGTAAATCTGGTCTTTTTTGTGAGTTAGAATTTTGTTCTACATCCTTCTACAGCGCTGTCATCCTCTGTTGTGATCCCGGTCAGAGCAGTCAGTGGTGGTAGCTGGGCACCATCTAGCTGTACTGGACTCAGTCTGGTGGAGGCTGTGGTAGCTGTGGTCCATTAGTCCTTTGGACTAATCTTTTCCTTGTACCCTGTTCTCTTCATTCTCCCTTGCTCCCGAAGGGGTGAGACCAGTGGCGTATCCTAGATGGCTGCTCACAGGCTTTTAAGACCCCAGACACTACTCACCAAGGTAGAATGTAGAACATTGTCTTTATAAACAGTGTTATGCCAATTGAGCTAGATGTTCACTGAGACCATGGTCCCCACAGCTCTCTGCCAAGCAATTCAGTCCCTCAGGGAGTTTGGATGTGTCTACGGAGCGTCCATGACATTTCCTTGTACAAGTTGTGCTGGCTGCCCCAGTACTGTATACTTACTTCACCAAAGTTACCACTTATCTATTGTCTATTTAGTTCCCCCCTAACCCCCCCATCCCTCGTAACCAACAAAGATTGTTACTTTTTCTGTACAAACTTTTACATAAGTTTTTACAGTAGGGGTCTCATACAATATTTATCCTTTTGTTATTGACTTATTTCACTCAGCATAATGTCCTCCAGTTTCATCCATGCTATGAAATGCTTCACAGATTCATCATTGTTCTTTATCATAGTATAATACTCCATTGTGGTTAAGTACCATAGTTTGTTTATCCATTCATCTGTTGATGGGCATCTAGGTTGTTTCCATCTTTTCGCTATTGTGAACAGTTCTGCAAGGAATACAAGTATGCATATGTTGATTCGTTTGACGGCTCTTATTTCTCTAGGATATATTCCTAGGAGTGGGATTGCTGGATTGTATGGTATTTCTATTTCTAGCTTTTTAAGGAAGTGCCATATCATTTTCCAAAATGGTTGTATCATTTTGCATTCACAGCAGCGGTACATGAGTTCCGATCTCCCCGCAGACTCTCCAACATTTGTTATTTCTAGTTTTGTTGATTCGTACCAGTATTGCTGGGGTGAAATGGTATCTCATTGTGGTTTTAATTTGCATTTCTCTAATGGCTAGTGATCACGAGCATTTCCTCATGTGTCTGCTGGCCACTTGAATGTCTTCTTTGGTGAAGTGTCTGTTCATTTCCTTTGCCCATTTTTTAATTAGATTATTTGTCTTTTTGTTGTAGAGGTGTTGGATTTTCTTGTAGAGTTTAGAGATTAGACCTTTGTCTGACTTGTACTGTCCAAAAATTTTTTCCCAGTCTGTAAGTTCTCTTTTTACTCTTTTGGTGAATTCTTTTGAACAGCATAGGTGTTTGATTTTTAGAAGATCCCAGTTATCTAGCTTATCTTTTGGGGTTTGTGCATTGATGGTTATGGTTTGTATCCTGTTAATGTTGTGTATTAAGGCCTGTAGTAGTGGTCCTATTTTTTCTTCTATGAACTTTATAGTTTTAGGCTTTATATTCAGGTCTTTGATCCATTTTGAAGCAGTTTTTGTATACAGCATGAGGTATGGGTCCTGTTTCATTTTTTTGCAGATGGACATCCAGTTTTGCCAGCACCATTTGTTAAAAAGACTGTCTTTTCCCCATTTGATGGACTTTGGGCCTTTGTCGAAGATCAGGTAACTGTAGGTGGATGGATTTACATCTAGATTCTCAATTCTGTTCCGTTGGTCAATGTATCTGTCGTTGTACCAGTATCAGGCTGTTTTGACTACTGTAGCTGTATAGTAGGTTCTAAAGTCAGGTAGTGTGAGTCCTCCAACTTTATTCTTCTTCTTCAGTAGTGCTTTACTTATTCGGGTCTTCTTCCCTTTCCATATAAAGTTAATGATTAGTTTTTCCATCTCTTTGAAGAATGTTGTTGGTATTTGGATCATGATTGCATTGTATTTGTAAATTTCTTTGGGTAGAATTGTCATTTTCACAATGTTGAGTCTGCCTATCCACGAGCATGGTATGTTTTTCCATTTATGTAGATCCCTTTGGGTTTCTTGCAGTAGTTTTTTTGTAGTTTTCTTTGTATAGGTCTTTTACATCCCTGCTCAGATTTATTCCTAAGTATTTTATCTTTTTAGGGGTTATTGAAGATGGTATAGTTTTCCTGGTTTCCTTTTCATCATTCTCCTTATTGGTGTATAAGAATCCAACTGATTTTTGAATGTTTATCTTGTAACCTGAATCTGCTGAATCTTTCTATTAGTTCCAGTAGATTTCTCGTGGAGTCTTTAGGGTTTTCTATGTATAGTATCATATCATCTGCAAACAGGGACAGTTTAACTTCTTCATTACCAGTTTGGATGCCCTTTATTTCTTTTTCTTGCCTTATGGCTCTAGCTAGAACTTCCAGCACAATGTTAAATAGGAGTGGTGATAAAGGGCATCCTTGTCTTGTTCCTGTTTTCAAGGGGAATGTTTTCAGCCTCTCTCCATTAAGAATCATATTGGCCTTTGGTTTTGCATAGATGTCCTTTATTATGTTGAGAAATTTCCCTTCTATACCTATTTTATTGAGAGTTTTTGTCAGGATGGGTGTTGGACTTTGTCAAATGCCTTTTCTGCATCAAGTGGAAGGATCTTGAGCAAGTTATCTAGCCCCTCTCTGCCTTAGTTTCCTCTTCTTTGAATTGAAATATGAATAGTATGTCTACAAATGTTAGATATAGTAATATTTAACACTAGGCCTTTAATATATATATATATTTTTTTTTTTTTTAACTAAAATAAAAAAACAGCTGTGCTATGGCCATGTTATTTGACCCAGCTTTCCCATCTCTGTTATTCTTCATGTAGTTCAAAATAAGAAAGAAAACCCATAGAGAAAAACACATTAAATGCACAGTATTATTATAAAATACGGTACATCAAAGAGGATATTTGATAGTGTTTTGTTGCTTCCTTGTAGCCCACCTTAGAGAATCACTTTTTCATTTGCCTGTAGGCACCATGGAAATCACAAATTCCTTATGATGCTCTGCCTTGGGATTTATTCCCAATGACATTGCCCTGGCAATGATGATATATTGTGTTCTTTAGGTGTTAGATCGGTGTCTCTTTGTTGACCAGGAAGCCAGAAAACACATAGCAATTAAAAAGATGTACAGTCTAATATATTCTAACTAGAGATGATTAGCCACATCTACCAACGGGTATTCACAAATTACCTACTAACCTTTACAGAAACAGGAGTGATGCTGCATTGTTGCCATTGATTTTGAAAGCTGTACAAAAGATGAGCAGTATGTTAGACACAAAAATAATTTTTTTTGTATTTGTTTTGTTTTTCTTTTCTTTTTCTAAACCACCTGTGGTTTTTTCCTTTTAAAAACTGAATAATCTTTAAAATGAGGATCTGAAAGAGTCTTGTCCTGCTTTGACAATGATTTTATCTCACAGAAGGCAGAGAAAGCAAGGAGGAAAGAATTACCATTAACTAAATTACGACCAACAGGATACAATTGACAACTAATGGAAAAAAGTAAAATTATGCAGAAAGTAACTTTGTAACGTTTATCTTTGATACATAAGAAATACATAAACATAGGAATGGTCTCTTCTGGATTGCTACTGGCTAAACTAATCAGACTTTCTCAATTATGATGATAGCCAAGGAAACCAGGAGCTGCTTAACCATTACCAAACAAAGCCTTAAGTGATAGCACTGGGTGTGGCTTACCTGAAACCTGCTCAGACCAAGCAGAACTTGCCCCTCCCATCCATTGTCCTCAAAGTACTGTGTGTGGCTGAAATCAGTCCAACCCAGTTTACTACCCTACATGCCAAAGAAAAATACAATTTGTCTTACTGTGCCTGTATGCCATGATAACCTATGTAGTCTATAATGTTTGTATGTACTTCCTTGTGAGAGACAGTATAAAAATTTCTGCCTCCCTTTGTTCAGGGAGTTGATTTGAGGTGTATACCTCCTTGCTCCTTGCCTGCGCCCTTGCAATAAATGCTGTTCTTCCCTCCTCATCTCAGTGTGTCTTTATTGACTAGAAGCCACACCTAGCAGGACCTGCTTTGCACAGAGCAGGACCTGTTTGGGTAACAATTAGGCAGTTAGAATGGAGACAGAAAGAGAAAAGGTATAATAGCAATAGGAAGTGAAATGAGTTGGGATATATCTTTTAAGATATTTTCATGACAATTTTAACCTAAATTGGCCAAATGGAAACCCTTGGCTTTCCTTTCTGTCAATCATATTCGTCTTCCAAACTTCATGAGCCACTGCCACGTTGCTCAAGTTAGAAACCTAAGTCATCATTCTTGGTTTTTTCCTTTTCCCCCCTCCTCACATTTAAGTCACCAGAAAACGCTGCCAGTTCTGTTTACAAAATATAGCTCATATCCACTCTTTCTCCCCATTTCCACGCTCTTCGCCCTAATGCAAGCAACCATGCATCTCACCTAAACAAGTGCTTCTCAAATTTTAATGAACATACAAATTACCTGAGGATCTTGTTAGAATGTGTTTAGTAGGTCAGATGTAGTGTCTAAGAGTCATCATTTCTTATAAACTCCCAGGTGATGCTGATCCTGATGGTCCATGGATCACACTTTAAATAGCAAGACCTAGACTACCCACCAGGCCATGTGATTTGAGTTTAGGAAGATCCTTCTGCAGTCTATTCTCCAGAGAGAAGCTAAAGTGGTTTTTTGAAAAGACAAATCAGGCGAACTTACTCTCTCAGTAAAAATAATTTGTAGCAGCACACTAAATGGGAGTCTTACTCTTAATTCGTATTTGAATCTCTAAATCTAAGTGCCAAATCTAAAAGCTTAAGGTGCTGTCCATAGAGATCAGCTAGAAATATCCCTGCAAGATATTAAACCAGTTGCTGTCCAGTCAGCTCTGACCCATGGAGACCCCAAGTGTGTCAGAGTAGACCTATATTCCATAAAGTTTTCAAAGGCTGAGTTTTTGGAAGTCGATGGCCATGCCTTTCTCCTGGGCACCTCTGGTGGACTCCAACCCCCAACCTTGTAGTTAGCAGCTGAGTATATTAACAGTTGTATCACCCAAGGACTCCCATAAGATATTAAGAGGTGCCCAGATTATATATCCCCACTCATCAATTATCTCTAGTCTATGTAAGAGAAAGCTAGAGATTAATAAGTATTCATAGGAATGTAGTACAAGTGTTGGCTTTTCTCCTTTCTGCACAGAGTGGCAGGGGAAGGCTGTATTCCAAGGTCACATGAGGGGGGCCCTAAAAATCACTAATAGAATTTGAAAGTGACTCTGACCCACAGAACCATGAGCTAGTAAGTGGGTGTGAAGACTGCCTTCACACTCTCTTGCTGGAGGACTTTTTAGCTTCAAAAACTCTGAGGTTCATTTCCATTAGGGCATTGAGAGGACAAAGCAGTGAGAAAATTCCTGGAAAAAGCTGGCATGTGTCCTCTGGAGTTTATAGCTTTCGTGATTACAGAAAACAATGACCACTACTCTCTGGAGAAGTCTGAAGGCAGAGTGTTTCATCTTGCAACCTGTAATACCGCCGTTTTATAGGAAAAGAATGGTTTGTTTTCCTATAAGTCTTGAAAGGCTCAGGGTCATTTCATAAACAACTCACCTTTCTCTCAACCCTCCTACCCACCTCTACACCTACTCTAATACTTAGAGGACCACCAAGCAGTTTACTCAAAGGAGGAGGAAGATAAAAAGACCAACGTGGAACAAGAGTGAAATGAAAATGAACCCTGGTTTCTATCGCTGCATAACAAAGCACCACAAATTTAACAACTAAAGCAATACCCACTTACTAGCTCACAGTTTCGTGGGTCAGAGTCTGGCATGGCATGTCTGGGTTCTCTGGGCAGGGTATATCACAGGGCTAAAATCTGTGTCCGTAAGGCTGAGTTCTCATGGAGGCTCTGGGGGAGAAAAAACAATTCTATGTCCATTCTTGTTGTAGGTAGAATTCAATCCCTTTTGTCCATAGGATTAAGGTCTCTGTTTTCTTGATAGCTATTGACAAGGGGTTGCTCCCAGATCCTAGTGGCCATTCTCATGTCCTTTTCATATGACCTCTCCATCTTCAAGCCATCAATGGCATACTGATTTTCCCTTCAAACTTCTGATCTCCTTCTCTGCAACAAGCCAAAAACACTCTGTGTTTTTAAAGGACTCATGTGTTTAGGTTAAAACCACCAGGATAATCTCCCTTTTTTTAAGGTCAGCTGATTTAGGACTTTAATTACATACGCAAAATCCCTGCCAAGCAGCAGCTAGATTAATATTTTATTGAATAACCAGGGGCTGAGAGTCTTGAGGAGCCATCTTAAAATCTGCCCACTACACTCCCTTTTCCCTGCAGGACTTCAAATAACCTCAAACAGCCAAAACTCTCCAGAGAATGAGGTGTAAGAATGAAGTTGGTACTATGTTACGTTTTTAATATCTGAAAGTAAGTCTGAGGTTTTTTGCTTGGTTTGGTTTGATTTTTAACTCAAAAGAACCAAAGTATCATCAATAGACAAGGAAGAAGAGGGTTCCCACAGAACATATAATAGTAATTACGCATGTAATGGCTTTCTCTTGCACCTTGAAAAATATGACTTCTTCCACCTCCAACTGATTCTCATTCCACTCTTCTGACTCACTACATTTTGTTAACATAGCTTTACAATCATTTCTCTATGGGCCTTCCGCTCATGATGTTGCCACTGACTACAATATTAGCCTCAATGTTGACCCCTAAGCGTTCACATGGAAACAACTTCTCAAATATTTTATCTCAGCCTAAAAGATTTTCCATACCATGATTCCTAATTAGGTGCCCTCTGATTATGTTCTGTCATATCACCATCTTCATTCCCTTCTTAGCACCTATTTTCATTTGTAATCATTTATTTATTTGCTGGTTTACTTATTGTCTGTCACTGTTAGGTCTCAAGCACCATGACTGCGGTGACCATAACAGTCTAGACCTTTTTTATATTCAATGTCTTTTGCACAACCTAATGCATAGTAGGTACCCGTAACTGTGTGTTGAATAATTAACAATATATTAAAATTAGAAACTATAGATATCAATCAAAACAATGGAGAGGAAATGAGATGTCTGCTGAACACAGTCACAAATTGTTGAACTCTGGATCAAATTTGGTCAACAGACTTCTTTTATTTGGACAAGTAATGTCTTTGGTAATCCTGAATATGATCATCTTGAAACTGAATTTGAATGACTTTAGTTTGCGACAAGCCCTACCACTCCATATAATTTTTATCCTGCCTTCTCACACATTTATATGTCCGTCCTCACAAACGAAAACTTTTGAATATATGATACTACTTGTAGAGTGAGAAGAAAAAGAGCCCAGTTAAGAATTTATAAGAACGTCTATATTTTAAGGACAGGTAGGAAAAGAAACTTTTTTTTCAAAATTCCCATGCCTTGATATTATCCATGAATTCCTTAATTCCCACATGCACTGCTGTTTAAGAACTGCAGACCTAAACTCATAGCACTTTAATATTACATGGCATTTAAAATGTAGTGCCTTATTCTATAATTACTTGGAGACATCTTGTTTTTCCTTCAATACTACTAAAGTTTTTTTGACAGCCGAGATGAAGAAAATAATTGTTTTGATCTTTCGTGGTTCCTTATACATAGTTGGTGCTCAACAAATGTCTCCTACATAAAAAATAAAAATGAGTATTTATACTCATGAAAGTGTAACTATAGAAAATTCCAAAGCTCCGGTAGCTTTAACTAAGAATTATCAAACTCAGAACTAGGAATATGAGCTACAAGACCTTATTTCTATGCTCATTTTGAGAGTACAGTACTTTGCTTTCTTGATTACTATTCAAAGATACTTACATTTTGCATAGATTTATGAAGACGCTTACATCTTTATGCCATGCACAGATTTTTCCCGTCATTATTTTTTACATGCATACCAGATGAATTTTTGACATAAAGTGTCATACAGTAACCGTGGGATACTTTCCTCCCTACATCTATAAATCAATGCTACATGTACTGAAGGAGAAAGATCATAGTTTTGTGTGTGTGTGTGTGTGTGTGTGTGTTATATTTTTCTCTTCCCATCTTCTTTGTGATTAGCCAGTTGAAATAAAACTTGTGAAGACTGGAGAAGTCTTCGTCTTGGTGGTCAAGGTTTATCAATTTAGAGAAAAAAATTAAAACTCACAAGGTGAAACCCATTGGAAAATACTGGACTCATAGCCTTTCTCCTTCCATGTAAGCCTGTGATGTGAGTAAATTTTTACAACACAGAAGATAAGCTCAGAATTTAACTCTTCTTGGTGTCATTGATACTGAAGGAGATGGTTCATAGCACCCAAACATACTTGGCCTCAAGTTTCCTGCTTATTTCAGTACTGTGAGGCATTGTACAGGCTTCAAACTGGACTTATTTCTATTATATCACCCTTATCATAGGATCTCCAGGTCACTTCCTAATCTCTGGAGGGAAAAGCAGTTGTGAAAAGAAATAGGGCATCGTAATTGTCTATGTCTCTCACAAAGTTCTCCAGTTTTCAGGCCTACTTAAATTTCCCGTTCTCCATCAAGGCCATTCAGGGTTTTGGCTATTTTGCTCTAGTGAAATGACCACCCTCAGCCTTCCATATGGAGTCACTGAGTGGCTCAATCAGTTAAACACTTGACAGCTAGCCAAAAGGTTGGCAATTCAAACCAATTCAGAGGCCCCTCAGAAGACAGACCTGTCACCATCATGACAACTGAAAACAACAAAAGGTTTCCATAACCTGTCCTCCACCTGCCTTGAAATCCTTCTATTTTTCCAAGCAGCCAAAAATTTAATAACTTACACTGTTAATTATTAATGTACTCATAAGTGCATATTCTCTTTTTTAGAGAAATAATTGCAAGATTTTTGTGATGTCCACTTATCTACCATCTTGTCTTTTTTTAGATAATAATAGATTTCAACATACCACACAAAATTGCATTATTCTCTTCATTGACAAAGTGAACGTTTGTCTTACCTAACTTCCTCTGACAGTAACTAATTCCAAAAATAAAAGTTATCTTCAAGAGCAAACATTTTCAGTAATCTCCAACTTTCTACCACGTATTCTTGAGAGGATCCTTAGTAAAGTTTCTTGTGGTTGTTGTTTTTGGTGAGGGCAACAGAAACAGGAGTGTGTAAGCTAATTACTAACCTTATGGAGTACATGCTTTATCTCAAATCTCTAAACCGAATAAAAATCATCCCATAAATCTGGGTAGCCCATCAAGTACCATGTCAAATTTTATACATGTACATGAGTCTTCCATTTGCTTGTTTCACTCCTGTGTACTAGAAGACAGCTCAAGGACATGGTTGGGATTAACTATAAATCTTCCTTCAAGGATCAATTTTATATTTGTACCAGGGGGAAGCCATAAACCTTTTCCGGTAAGTGCACAATTCCAGCCCAAGTTGAGTGTAAAATGATTTGCTTGAAACATGTTGTCTCTTGTAGCTAATAAAATATCTACTTGTTACACATAGAAAATTAGTATAAAGGGAACAGTAGCCCTAATTTCAGAGTGACAACAGAAATGGAGGGCATCTGCATTGCGTTTTGTTTTCTAAAACTAAGTTTATTTTGGTATTTACATTTGCTGGTTTATAGTGGAATAGTTTTTGCTAAATTAGGAACTGACAGCTTAATTATATGTGATTGATATGCTTTCTTGGGAGGAGTCACTGCTGGAATATAAACACCTACCTTTATTCTTACTTGTATTTATCATGCTCAATATAACACAAATGCAGAATGGAGATATTTCAGTTTGGTTGAATTCAGAAATGTTCATTGGAAAAATAGTAGCACAAGCAAAATTCCATTTAACGAGTATTAAATTATCTTGTTCTGCTTTGTGAGGTTATTCCCCATATGGTATATAGTTCACCTAGAAGTGCTAAGCAGATGTAGGTACAGCAAATACTGTTTTAATGAGAAATCCTTTACAACATATTCACAGCCATGTCTCTATTTAATACTCAATGTAAGCAGCAGGGAAAAACTGCCCTTTTCTCCGTCTTAGCAAAATCTCGCAATATTTTCTGTGAAGACATGTGGTGTTTTAAAGAACCATACTTTTAATAACTTTACAGTGTTAAATATTCTACATAAAATGTCACAATTTCCAGACTATTATGACTTTTCCATAAGCAGCTGAGCCTGATGGGAATAGCATGTCCTTCATAGTCAAAATGATCTGGTTTGAACCTTGACTTTGTGACTTACTTACTGAGCAAACTTGCCAACAGTATTTAATTCCGGTGAGTTTCAACTTCTTCCTCTGAAAAATGTCAATAACTGTTCCATTAATATAAAACACTGCGGAATGTATGATGATGCTTAAATGAGGTAAGGGTGAACATAAAGTGTCTAAAAGCATGCCCTGTAAGGTGTATGCACTCAATCAATAAAATTGTTACAGTTGTTATCGTGACTGTATAGAGGTTTACAATGAACACTTCTTGACTGCTTCTCTAAGTTGTGACTCTATCGTTTATTTTAAAGAAAATGTACCCATTTTCAAAAATGAAAGAAAAGAAATCCAGGTTAAATAAGTTAATGATAGAGCCCTACATGGTAGAAGAGCAAACCAGACAGAAAAGACAGGGTGGAAGATAATATAGCGGAGGTCCTTCAAAATTTAACCTGAGAGCTAACTGGATAAATAATCACATCACCTACCTTTCTTATATGCAAGTGACAAAAAAAAAATCGTTGTACTTTAGGAATCCTGATGGTGCATTAGTTAAAAGCTATGGCTGCTAACCAAAAGGTCGGCAGTTCAAACCCACTAGCCACTCCTTGGAAACCTTATGGAGCAGTTCTACTCTGTCCTATAGGGTCTCTATGAGTCAAAATCAACTCAGCAGCAACAAGTTTATGGACCAAGAGACCTCTAAGAGTTCCAGGTTTACACAATTTTTGATTATTACAGTCACACGCTTACTTTCTCTTTAAGTGCCTAAATGGTTCCTTGATAAAAGGATGTTAATAGGCCCAGTTTGGATCATATGTCCATAATGGACTATTTATTGTGACTAAGACAACAGAGCAGTCTGTAATTATAAAGTATTACATGACTATTTTTATGATGGGGAGGCAGTTTCCTTGATTGACATTTTGCTAAACTCAAGTGGACTTGGGATAGGGAATTTCCAACAGAAAAGGGACACGAGGTAGAAAGTAGACCTTGCCTTTCTGCCTTCAGGTCATGAATTATCCGAAGTGGCAAAGCCATTGATCAAATTATCACAAGGATAAAATTTAAATTAGAACTCTATTGAATGTTACAAATAAGAGGTATATGATGCCATGAAATCCTTTAATAGGAAGATGCGACCTAATCAGAATGGCCAGGGAAGGCTATTCAAGAGAAGGAAAGTAAGCTAATACATTAACTAAGAAAGACAGTAAGGAAGAGGATTCTAGGTAGACTGCGGAGCATTTGCAAAGCTGCGTGATAGGTGAGAAGAGGGCAAGAATGGAGAACTGAAAAATGGCCAATGATTTGCAAAGATCAATGGGGGAACGTGGGCCAATTAAGGTTAAGGAGATACATAACGCTTTTGCATTATTGATGTTAAGGTTAAAGTTAGACTGTTGCAACAAAAAAACCCCACAATGAAGTAGCTTAAATGAGACAAAGGTTATTTCTTGCTCACATACTGTGTTTTTATGCAAATAAAGCATGCCTTCTACATTTGCCTCCCGCGCCATGAGGTATTTTCATAAACACCACTATGCCAATATTTTTTTAAATATTGCTGTGAAAAAATTAGCATTGCACGCTTATGAAAATATCTCACAGGGGGAGGGCGTGGTTGGCAAACAAACGTAGAAGGTGTGCGTTATTTGCACAAAAATACAGTTTAACAATCCAGCTACTTTAGGCTGGTGAGGCAATTTGGCTCCAGGAGCTCATTCAGGGTCTGATTTCCTTTATCTGGTTCTACCATCCTCTAAGGTTCTTTCCTACAGGGCCAAAGCTGGGTCACTGCCATGTCCATATTCTAGCCTGGAGGTCATCAAAATTTTTCTGTAAATGTCCAGATAGTAATTATTTTAAGCTTGTAAGCCATTTTATCTCTGTCACAACTATTCATGTCTGCCATTATAGCATGAACACAGCTATAAACAACACATAAATAGAGGGGTATGACTGTGTTGCAATGAAACTTTATTTACAGAATCTGGCATCAGGTCAGATTTAGCTTTCCGGCCATAGTTTGTCTACTCCTGTTCTAACCCATAGTAAGGTAGAAAGAGCCATATTGTTGTTCTTAGTTACTGTTGAGTTGATTCCAACTCATGGCAACCCCATGTGTGCTGAGTAGAAACATTCCATAGGGTTTTCAAGCCTGACTTCCAACGTGCCTCTGGATGGGTTCAAACCACCAACTTTTAGGCTAACAGTCATATGCTTAACTGCTTGCACCAAGCCAGGATTTCAGGAAGAGATGTAGTGTGAGGAATGTGTCTTTTCTTTATTGAATGGCCCAGAAGATACACATGTAATTTCTGTGAATCACCATTGGCCTGAACTTAGTCAAATTTAGTCAAACTTAGACCAGCCATAGCTGCAAGGGAAGCTGGAAATACAGTCTCTAGCTGTATGCTCATGTTACCATAAAGAAGGGGAGATTGGATATGGGTTTCATTTAGTAGTCTTCCGCAGCCTTGTGGATGGTAGCAAGGATATTTTAATTTTTTTCTGAGAAAAATGTGAAGAGATTGAAGGATTTTAAGAAAGAGATTGGTATGATCAGATTTATTTATGTTTTGAAAGGTCACTTTGAGTGTAAAGAATGGTTTGAAGAAGGACACAAGTAGATGTGGTAGCTCACTTTAGCTTTTATTACTGTGGTCCAGATGAGAGTCTATGGTTGTTTGAAAAAAGCCTATGGTGGCAGAAATGAGGAGAAAGTGATAGATTCAAGAAATATTTAAATGTCAATTCTATCGAAAGTGATTTACAAAGACAATGCAATCCCAGTACAAATTTCAACAACATTCTTTACTGAAATGGAAAAACTAACGACCAACTTCATATGGAAAGGAAAGAAACTCTAATTAATCAAAGCAATATTGAAGAAAAAGCACAAAGCTAAAGGCTTCACATTCCCCAATATCAAAATATACTATACAGTAACTGTAATCAAAACAGCCTGGTATTTGTTCAGTGATACATACAGAGACCAGAGGAATAGAATTGAGAACTCAGAATTAAAGCCAGCCATCTATGAACAACTGATTTTTTTACAAAGGGGTCAAAGTCCATTCAGTAGGGCAGAAACAGTCCCTTCAATAAATAGTGCTGGCAAAACTGGATATCCACCTGCAAAAAGTGAAACAGGACCAATACCTCACACCATACACAAAAGCTAACTCAAAATGGAACAAAGACCTAGATGTTAAACCTAAAACCACAAAATTCTTGAAAGAAAATATATGGAGAAAACTAAGGGCCCAATCTTTTGCAAAATAGGGTAACATAACAACTACTATATGAATTGAAGAAGACAAAATAGAGAAACGTGACCTTATAAAAATTTAAAAAACTTACGCTCATCAAAAGACTTTATTGAAAGAGTAAATAGTCAACCCACAGACTGGGAAAAAAATCTTTGGAAATGACTTATCCAATAAGGGTCTAAAGTCTAAAATCTGTAGAAAACTGTAGCAACTAAACAACAAAAAGAACTGACTCACAAAAATGGCAAAGGATATGAACAGAATCTTCACCAAAGAGGACACCCAAGCAGCCAACAAACATATGAAAAGATGTCGACGATCACTAATCCTTACAGAGAAGCAAATCAAAACTACGATGAAATACCATCTTACCCTGAGTAAATGGAACTTGTAAAAACAGATAACAAATGTTGGTGAGGATATGGGGAGATTGGAGTCCTTATTCATTGCTGGTGGGACTGTAAAGTGGTACAACTACTATGGAAAACAGTATGGTGCTTTCTCAAAAAACCAGAAATAAATCTACCCTATAATCCAGCAACCCCACTCCTAGGAATATGCCCTAGAAAGCTAAAAATAATGACACAGACAGTCACATGCACACCTATGTTCATTGCTGCTTTATTCACAGTAGCAAATAACTGGAAATAGGACTCCGAAACAATCAAACTGCCCATCAAAAGATGAATAGATAAGCAAATTGTGGTACATACATACAGTAGAATACTATGCAATGTAAAGGACAATGATAAGTCTGCGAAACATCTTATAACATGGATGGACCTGCAGGGCATAATGCTAAGTGACATAAGTCAAGCATATAAGGACAAATATTGTATGAATCCTCTTTTATAAGAAGACAAGAACAGATATAGAGAGAGAGACCAAAGTTCACTGGTGGTTATTAGGGAGAGGAGGTAGGGAGGGGAAACTAAGCTTTAGATTGTAGAGACTTATTTTTTTCTGGTGATGGGAAAAGTGGCACCAAACGTAGATGTAGTAAGCATAGCACAACCAAAGTAAAAACAAGTGTTTGAGTACATATAAATGGGTAATAGGCATGTTGATATATGGGTAGATACCAAAAACCAAACCAAACTTGTTGCCATCGAGTCAATTCTGACTCATAGCAACCCTATACAACAGAGTAGAACTGCCCCATAGGGTTTTCAAGGAACATCTGGCGGATTCAAACTGCCAACCTTTTGGTTAGCAGCTGAACTTTTAACCACTGCACCACCAGGGCTCCATATGAGTAGATAGAGGTGTGTAAATAGGTGAGAACAGAAAGAAGTATCTATAACCCATTGCTGTCAAGTCGATTCTGACCCATACCGACACTATAGACAGGGTAGAACTGTCACATAGGGTTTTCGAGGAGTGGCTGGTGGATTCAAACTGCCACCCTTTTGGTTAGCAGCCAAGTTCTTAATCACTGTACCACCAGGGCTACATGTAAATACAAATATGTGGGTGCAGGCCCATACATTTATTGAAGACACTCATATGGATACTTCATAGACATAACCAAACACCTTCCAAGATTGGTTTTCTGGGTCTGAAATCTTAGGATCATAGTCTCATGAGACAACTCAGTCAGCATAACATTGTTCATAAAAATCATGTTCTGCATGCTACTAAAGTGAGTAGCATCTTGGGTTTTAAAAGCTTGCAGTTGGCCACCTAATACACACCAGGAGCAGGTCTCTACTCACCAGAAGCAAAATGCAAGAAAGTAATCAAAATCTCAGAGAAGAAACAGCTCTACATGAGCCACAACCTCATCTATCCTGAGACCAGAACTAGATGGTTCCTGGCTACCACCACTGACTGTTCTAAGCGGGGTCACAATAGATGGTCCCGGATAGAATGGGAGAAAAATGTGAAGTAGAACTCAAATTCTTAATTAAAAAAAAAAAAAAAAGCCAGACAAACTGGAACAGTAGAGAAGAGAGGACACCCTGAGACTATTGCCCTGAGATACTCTTTAAACCTAGAACTGAGCCCATTCCCTGAGACCACCTTTTAGTGAAATAGCAGAGTGGCACACACAAAAAAGGATTTTGCCTATAATATCTGTTCGCTACTTAAAAACCATTAGTATCAGACCAAAACGTCAGCAATTACTCAAAAGCAAAGATGAGAAGATAAGGGGACAGGGAAACTAGAGTACTGAAATAGAACAAACAATACAATTAAAGAGAATGTTGACACATTGTGACAAATGTAAAAAAAAGAAAAGAAATATTTAAGAGGGAAAATAAGTAAAACTTGGTAATTGATTAAATATGGGGCAGGGAAAAGAGCAAAGAATGAGTCATATGTTTCTAGATTTTCCTACTGAATGACGAGTGATACTATTAACTCACATTGAATTTGTAGACATTTACAATTACTTGAATTTTTGAATAAATAAATATTTGTGGTACTTATAAATTGTTTTAAGTGAGCATGATCAGGTGTATTTTTAGTTTCTTATGAGTTGATAGAGTGGGACTTATAGAAGAGCTTCTTAGGTCCGCTTTTCTAAGATTTCCCGCCTCCTCCTCCATCCATATGACTAGGAAAAACAGTGTTATCACATTTGGGTCACAGTTTGTTGACCCAGGAGTATGCATACGACACCAATTAAGTCAGTAAGTTCCTCAAGAATTACCAAAGTAAAAAATAAGAGAGATCAATCTTTTTCAGGGTGATTAAGCCTGCAAATTAAAATATGAGCCATATTTTCTGCACAGGTAATTGCTCTTCAGAGAGTAGGATGAGGCAGAGAAAAGTAAAGACAAAAATGGAGAGAAAGTCTCACTGCATTTGAAGCAAATGAGCATAATAACCCACCTATATCCCTCAGGTGTGTGGCTCAGTGCACATAGGACTACTTTCCAACTGTCAGAACCTGCATTTCTTCACCTGAGGGTTTTCATTGGTCACTGGAGCCCACTTTATTACCTGTGTGAAAATGGGGAAGGGATAGAAGTGCCCTAGGGAATAGCCTTAGCTGATGACTAATGGGGGTGTTGTATAAACACCAGATCAGGGGCGCTAACCCAGGGGATGCTTTAACGCTGGCTCTCACAGTTCCGTAACCAGATCCAACTCCAGTTATTCACAATGGCTCTTGCCAATCATGACCTCTTTATTGGCTGCCATCCTCACCCTCTTTTATTTGGTGTTTCCTAAAATCCCCTCCAAAATAAACACTTGATTCCTAGTTTCAAGATTTACTTCTCAGAGAGCACAAATTAAGACCTTCTAGTTATTCCTTCCATTTAATTTCTGAGTGCCATCTGTATTCCTATCGTGATATTTATAAGTTATTTGGTCTCTTTTTAGCATATTTTGTATTTTACATAAGCTTTATAAATTTTCAAATCAAAAAAAGTCTATCTTATAAAATTGGTGCTTTAATATTACATGCCCCAATGTTTTTCATGGCCTAAGTTCAACTTAAACGTTTTAAAGAAAGGAGTTGCTTAGTCCAATGGGAGTTTCTCAATCATCGAAGTCATCTAAAGCAGACATTTTGTTAATTAAATGAAGACTCAGGTCACAGAAGCTATTATCTCCAACCTCAGAAAGCTTTTTAGGGAAAGAATAAATATCAATATGAGATTGTAGAAATAGAATAAATTTTTTATGAAACCAATCAAATTTGGAAGTGTCCCTAAAATTTTTTAAAATTTAAAACAGATTAAATAATCACTTGGGATTTAGCAGAACATTTTCCTAATATGTATTCTTATTATTTTTAAATCTTGAAAATACAATGTATCACCATTTACTCCTGATGACAGCCTTAGAATGTCCAGTAGTACAGTGCAAACTGGATATATGTGTGCCAGTCACTATTACTATACTCAGTAGCATGACTGAGAAAAATATAGTCTTACGACCTATGACTAATAATAGCTTTAAAAAGAGAGATGTGTATTTTGTTTTCTCTTTTTAGTACATAGCTTGTAGATTCTACCATAGCTGAACAGATGAGATTTACAAACAAAAGTTTTTTGGTGCTCAACATATATCACTAACGTTCTTCATTTTATTTACTTTACTTTCCTGAAAAAGAGAAAACGCTAGGTGAATTAAATTATATTTTTTACTCTCTAGTCATAGACTTCACTGTTCACAGTGACTTAAGCATAGGGGAAAGAAAAGGATTTCTATAAAGATACATTTTAAATTTAAGCTTTTTAGTATAAAATTGTGAAGGACTAATACTTTTCTTCAAAGATTTCAAGAGAATTTTATTTTTAAAAGGAAGTTTGTCTGCATGGCTTTTCTCTCCTTTATTCAAAATGAGTAAGTGACATATTTTTTAAAAGCTTTACTTACTTTATAAGAACTATGAATACAATGAAAGGGAGTTTTTAATTGCACTTTTTGTACCTATATCCACATAGGAAAAATTAATTATGTTTCTTAGGAATACAATTCTTTGTGACTTTTTTTGCTTTACTGCTAAATGGTACATTTGATATTTTATACTATTCTCGCATTTTTCTTGCCTGAAGATAATGAAAGAGAAGATTCTGGTTCTTATTTTAGTGTTCCTAATAGTCCTGGCTCTTCCTCAAAATTTATAAGGGTCAAGGAACATTAGTTTGACCAAAATGTAAGAATAGGAAACATAACTCAGATGGCAGGAAAGCTGAGAAATGGGTTTGTCTGGGCAGAAAAGTAATCACAATAGGAAAAGTCACAGCTATTATCAGGCAAGACTAAAGCCACTTAAAGCATGATGCCAGGGAGTCAATTGCCTTAATAAATGCATTACATTAATGGCAAAGGACCCTATTATATTAGAAGCCTCAATAGCATGGGCTTTGGAGTCAAACACATGTGATTTGAATTGTTGTCCTGCCAAATCATAGTTGTGCTATTTTGGGGTATCACTAAAGAAACTTGTGAATACTAATACTGTAAACAAAAGCTTTGACAGAAATTCAACATTTAAGCCAAATCTAATCAAGCTTAAGGGAAAGTGGCTTCTTGGAATTGGGAGAAGAGGCAAGCTATTTTCTTGGAGGGAACAACACAAAGGGCTGACTAGACTAGAACATATTAACTCCCTAGAAAATGTTTAGACAATGAGATGAAGAGAATGAAAGAAGCAGAAAGCCTATTCAAAACAGGAATGAGAGCAGAGGAGGTAGGAGGGTGAGACATCTCTGTTACTAAATCCCTACCCTCAGTATATGCAGTCATCATTTTTGCATTAAGACCGTTCAGAAATAACCTGGATGAAATGGATAAATATCTGTAAAGATGCAAACTACCAAACATGACCCAAGAAGAAATTGAAAAATTGAACAGATGTATAACAAGTTAAAAGTTTGAGTTAGTAATCCAAAAACTTCCAACAAAGAAAACTCTAGGACCAGATGGCTTCACTGGTGAATCCTATCAAGTTTTGAAAGAAGAATTAACATCAGTTCCCCAAATCTTCAAAAAAAAAAATAGAATAGATGGGAACACTTCCTAACACAGTATATGAGGCCAGTGTTACCCTGATACCAAAAGCAAACAAAAATATTACAAGAAATGAGTACTACAGATTAATATTCTGTATGAATACAGATGCAAAAATCCTCAAAAAACCAAAAAAAGACGCAACTAGCAAACCAAATTCATAAACCCCCTTTCCAAAAAAAATGAAATTTATACCATCACCAAGTGGAATTTATTCCAGGAATGTAAGGTTGATTTAACATATGAAAATAAATCAATGAAATACACCATATTAATCAAATAAAGGGGGGAAACACATGATCATTTCAACAGATGCAGAAATGCCTGACAAAATTCAGTACCCTTTCATAATAAAAACAAATCAGTAATCAAGGAATAAAAGAAACCTTCTTCAACCTGATAGAGTGTCTATGAAAAACCCGTAGCTAATATCTTACTTAGTGAAAGACTAAAAGATTTCCATGTAAGACAAAGAGTAAGACAAGAAGGTCCACTTTTGCCACCTCTATTCAACAACATTGCACAGAGGTTCTAGCCAGGGCAATTAGGCAAGCAAAAGAAATAAAAAACATCCAAATATGAATGGATGAAGTAAAACTATCTCTACTTGAAGATGGCATGATTTTGCGTAATGAAAACACAGAAGATTCCACAAAAACATTATTAGAGCTAACAAATTACATCAGGAAATTTGCAGTGTTCAAGCCAATATACAAAAATCAGTTGTATTTCTATGCATTAGTAAAGAGCAATCAAAAAATTAAATGAAGAAAACAGTATCATTTACAATAGCATCAAAAAGAAGGAACTGTTAGGAAATAAATTATCCAAAGGAGTGCAAGACTTATACACAGAAAACTACAAAGCATTCTTTAAAGTAATTAAGGAAAACCTACATAAATGGGAAGACATCTCATGTCCATGTATTTCTCAAAATATCTTTAAATTTGCTTTATGGTCTAGAGCGTAATATGTTTTTGTCAATGTTCCATATGCTTAAGAAAGCCTGAACCTATTAATTTTTTGGTGCAGATTTAAATGCAAGTGTATTAATTATGTTATCTAATTCTTCTACTCATTCTCTAGTTCTTTCTTAAAGTATATATCAGTAATTGAGAGGGGTGTTAATATGTCTCCCTATGTAAATGATTTAACAATTATTTCGTCTAATTATTAACTTTATATATTTTGATTTTATAAGGTAAATAGAAGTGATATATTGCTATATCCTTCTTAACTAATGACGATTTTATCATTATGTAATACCCTCTCTACTTTTTTTTATTGTGTTTTAGCTGAAAGTTTACAGCTCATGTTAATTTCTCATACAAAAATATATAAACATATTGTTATGTGACATTAGTTGCAATCCCTATAATGTGACAGCACACACCCCCTTTCCCCCCAGGGTTGCCAATGTCCATCCAACCAGCTCCTGTCCCTTCCTGCATTCTCATCCTGTCTCCTGGCAGGAGTTGCCTGTTTGGTCTTCTGTATCTGTTTGAACTAAGAAGTACAGTCTTCACGAGTGTCTTAGTCATCTAGTGCGGCTCCAACAGAAATACCAGGAATGTATGGCTTTAACAAAGCGAAGTTTATTCTCTCACAGTCCAGTAGGCTACAAGCCCAAATTCGGGGCATCAGCTCCAGGAGAAGACTTTATCTTTCTGTCAGCTCTGGAGGAAGTTCTGTGTCATCAATCTTCCCTTGGTCTGGGAAGTTCTCTGCGCAGGAACCTTAGGCCCAAAGGACACGCTCTGCTCCCAGCACTGCTTTCTTGGTGGTATGAGCTTCCCATATGTCTCTGCTCGCTTCTCTCTTTTATATCTCAAAAGAGATTGAATTAAGACACTATCCACTCTTGTATGCCTCATCAGTATGACTGCTGCTAATCCATCTTATTAGGTCATAGTGATTGAATTTACAACACATAAGCAAATCACATCAGATTACAAAATGGTACCCAATTATACAATACTGGGAATCCTGACCAAGCCAAGTCGACACATATATTTGGGGTACACAATTCAATCCATGACAATGAGTATTATTTTATGTTTTATAGTCTGGTCTAATCTTTGTCTGAACAGTGGGCTTCAGGAATGGTTTTAGTTCTGGGTCAACAAAGATTCCAGGGGCCATGTTTTTGGGGGTTCCTCCAGTCTCAGTCAGATCAGTAAGTCTGCTACTTTTATGTGAATTTGAGTTCTGCTCCACACTTTTCTCCTGCTTCCTCAGGGACTGTTTGTTGTGTTCCCTGTCAGGGTTGTCATTGGTGGTAGCCGGACACCATCTAGTTCCTCTCGTCTCAGGCTGATGGAGTCTGGTTTATGTGGCCCTTATGTCTCTTGGGCTAATATTTTCCTTGTTTCTTTGCTGTTCTTCTTTCTCCTTTTCTCCAGGTGGGTTGGGACCAATTGATGCATCTTAGATGGCTGCTTGCAAGCACCAGCTGTGCATAAGTGTTCCAGTCTCTCTACAACCTCTCCAATATTTATTATTTGGTGTTTTTTGGATTAGTGCCAGCCTAGTTGGGGTGAGATGGTGTCTCATTGCAATTTTGATTTGCATTTCTCCAATGGCTAATGATCATAAGCGTTTCCTCATGTATCTGTTAGCCACCTGAATGTCTACTTTGGTCAAGTATCCGATCATATCCTTTGCCGTTTTTTTAATTGGGTTATTGGTGTTTTTGCTGTTGAGGTGTGGCAGTATCTTGTATATTTTAGAGATGAGACCCTTATCCAATATGATATAGCCAAAAATTCCCAGTCTGTAGGTAGTCTTCTTACTCTTTTGGTGAAGACTTTTGATGAGCATAAGTGTTTGATTTTTAGGGGCTCCCAGTTATCTAGTTTCTCTTCTGGTGTTTGTGCATTGTTAGTCATGGTTTGTATTCCGTTTACGCCATGTATTATAGCTTCTATGGTTGTCCCTATGTTTTCTTTCATGATCTTTATTGTTTTAGATTTTATATTTAGTCTTTGATCCATTTTGAGTTAGTTTTTGTAGATAGTGTGAGGTATGGGTCTTATTTCATGATTTTGTAGATGGATATCCAGTCATACCAACACCATTTGTTAGAGACTGTCTTTTCCCCAAAAAACAGACTTTGGGCCTTTGTCAAATATCAGCTGCTCATAGGTGGATGAATTTATGTCTGGATTCTCAATTCTGTCCCATTGGTCTATGTATCTGTTGTTGTACCAGTACCAGGCTGTTTTGACTTCCATGGTGGTCTAATAGGTTCTAAAATCAGGCAGTGTGAGGCCTCCCACTTTGTTCTTCTTCTTGAGTAATGCTTTACTTATCTACAGCCTCTTCCCTTTCCTTATGAAGATGATGATTTGTTTCTCCATCTCGTTAAAAAATGTCATTGGAGTTTGGATTGGGATTGCATTGTATCTGTAGATTGCTTTGGGTAGAACTGACATTTTCACAATGTTGAATCTTCCTATCCATGAGCAAGGTATGTTTTCTAATTACATCGGTCTCTTTTGGCTTTTTGCAGTACTGTCTTGTAGTTTTCTTTGTATAGGTCTCTTACGTCTCTGGTTAGATTTATTCCTAAGTATTTTATCTTCTTCAGGGCTATTGTAAATGGTACTGATTTGGTGATCTCCTTTTCAAAGTTCTCTTTATTGGTGTAGAGGAAGCCAACTGATTTTTGTATGTTTATCTTGTATCCTGATACTCTGCTGAAATCTTCTATTAATTCCAGTAGTTTTCTTGTGGATTCTTTGGGGTTTTCTGTGTATAAGATCATATCATCTGCAAATAGGTATACTTCTTCCTTACAAATCTGGATGCCTTTTATTTCTTTTTCTAGCCTAAGTGCTCTGACTAGGACCTCCAGCACAATATTGAATAAGAGTGGCAATAAAGGGCATCCTTGTCTGGTTCCCGTTCTCAAGGAGAATGCTTTCAGACTCTCTCCATTTAGGATGATGTTGGCTGTTGGCTTTGTATAAATGCCCTTAATTATGTCTAGCAATTTCCTTTGTATTCCTGTTTTTCTGAGAGTTTTTGTCATGAATGGGTGTTGGACTTTGTCAAATGCCTTTTCTGCATCGATTGATGAGATCATCTGGTTTTGTCTTTTGTTTTATTTATGTGATGGATTGCATTGATTGTTTTTGTAATGTTGAACCATCCTTGCATATGTGATATGAATCCCACTTAGTCATGATGAATTATTTCTTTGATATATTGTTGAATTCTATTGGTTAGAATTTTGCTGAAGATTTTTGCGTCTATGTTCATGAGGGATAATAGTCTGTAATTTTCTTTTTTTGTGGTGTTTTTACCTGGTTTTGGTATCAGGGTTATGCTGGCTTCATAGAATGAGTTCAAGAGTAGTCCATCATTTTCTATGCTCTGAAATACCTTTAATAGTACTAGTGTTAACTCTTCTCTGAAAGTTTGGTCGAATTCTCCAGTGACGCTATCAGGGCCAGGGTTTTTTTTGTTTGGATTTTTTTTTTTTTATTACCTCTTCAATCTCTTCTTTTGTTATAGATTTATTTAGTTTTTCTACCTCTTTTGTGTTGGTTTAGGTAGGTAGTGTGTTTCTAGAAATTTTTCCATTTCCTCTAGATTTTCAAATTTGTTGGAGTAGAATTTTTCATAGTATTCTGTTATGTTTCTTTTCATTTCAGTTGGATCTGTTGTGATATCGTCCATTTCATTTCTTATTTCAGTTATTTGCTTCCTTTCCTGTTTTTCTTTTGTCAGTTTGGCCAGTGATTTCTTGATTTCATTCATCTTTTCAAAGAACCAACTTTTGGTCTTCTTAACTCTTTCAATTGTTTTTCTATTATCTATTTCATTTATTTGTGCTCTAATTTTTATTATTACCTTCTATCTGGTGTCCCAGGATTTCTTTTGCTGCTCTCTTTCTATTTGTTCAAGTTATAGAGTTAATGTTTTGATTTTGGCCCTTTCTTCTTTTTGGATATGTGCATTTATTGCTATAAACTGACCTCTAAGCACTGCTTTTCTGTGTCCCAGTGGTTCTGGTAAGATGTGTTTTCATTCTCATTTGATTCTATGAATTTCTTTATTCTATCCTTGATTATTTCTACAGGCCAGTAGTTTTTGAGCAGGGTATTGTTTGGTTTCCATGTATTTGATTTTTTTCCCTTGCTTTTTGTGTTAGTGATTTCTACTTTTATGGCTTTATGGTCAGCAAAGATGCTGTGTAATATTTTGATGTTTTGGATTCTGCTAAGGCTTGATTTATGGTCTAATGTGTGGTCTATTCTGGAGAATGTTCCATATGTGTTGGAAAAGAAAGTATACTTGGCTGCTATTAGATGGAGTGTTCTATATATGTCTATGAGATCAAGGTGGTTGATTGTGGCATTTAGATCTTCCATGTCATTATTGTGCTTCTTTCTAGATGTTCTGTCCTTCGCTGAAAGTAGTGTGTTGAAGTCTCCTATTATTATTGTTGGGCTATCTATTTCTCTTTTCAATGCTGTTAGAGTTTATTTTATGTATTTTGGAGCACTGTCATTGGGTGTGTATATATTTCTTATGTTTATGCCCTACTGGTTTATTGACCCTTTAATTATTATATAGTGTCCTTTCTTATCCTTTGTGGTGGATTTTGCTTTAAAGCCTATTTTGTCAGAGGTTAATATTACCATTCCTGCTCTTTTTGTGATTGTTGTTTGCTTGATATATTTTTTTCCATCCTTTGAGTTTTAGTTTGTTTGTGTCTTTGAGTATAAAGTGCGTCTCCTGTAGGCAGCATATGGATGGATTGTGTTTTTTTAATCCATTCTGCCACTCTCTGTCTCTTTATTGGTGGATTTAGTCCATTTACATTCAGCGTAGTTATTGATAGGTATAAGTTTAGTGCTGTTATTTTGATGTCTTTTTGTGTGTGTGGTGATGTTGACAGTTTCTTTGTTCCACTCAATTTTTTGTGCTGAGTCATTTTCCTTTATGTATTTTCATTGTTGTTGATTTTGTCTATGCTTTGTCTTTAAGTTTTTCTTTTTCACTTTGATGTGTAGATTTGTTACTTTCCTTTCTGGTTACCTTAAAATTTATCTCTATTTTTCTCAGTTATACCAATCTTTCATTTCTTAGTATGACCTTAACTTCCTCTCTATATGAAAGTTCTTATGACAACACTACTTAGTCCCTTTTTTGTTTTAATGTTGTCACCTTTTACATATTGTCATCTCTTTTTCCCTATTTTCCGTGTTTTAGGTTTGACTTTTTTGTGTGACTTCCTTATCTAGGTTGATATCTGGTTGTTCTCTCCTGTGTTTTAGTCTTGGGTTGTTATCTTATATTATTGTTTTCTAGTAGAGGGACTCCCTTTAATATTTCTTGTAAGTTTGGTTTGGTTTTTACAAATTCCCTTAGATTCTGTTTATCTGGAAATACCCTAATTTCACCTTCATATTTGAGAAACAGTTTTGCTGGATATATAATTCTTGGCTGCCATTTTTTTTTTTCTTCAAGTCTTTATATATGCCATCCCATTGCCTTCTTGCTGGCATGGTTTCTGCTGAGTAGTCAGAGCTTAGTTTTATTGACTCTCCTTTGTAGGTGACTTTTTGTTTATCCCTAGTCACTTAAAATTCTGTCTTTATCTTGGTTATGGCAAGTTTGATTATAATATGTCTTGGTCACTTTCTTTTGGGATCTACCTTGTGCAGGGTTTGATGAGCAACTTGAATAGATATCTTCTCATCTTTCACAATATCAGGGAAGTTTTCTGCCAACAAATCTTCAACAATTCTCTCTGTATTTTCTGTTATCCCCTCCTGTTCTAGTTCTCCAATCACTTGCAGATTATTCCTCTAGATAGAGTCCCACATAATTCTTAGGATTTCTTCATTTTTTAAAATTCTTTTAACTGAATTTTCCTCAAATAAGTTGGTGTCAAGTGCTTTATCTTTAACCTCACTAATTCTGACTTCCATAGCCTCAATTCTGCTCCTATGACTTTCTATTGTGTTGTCTAATTCTGAAATTTTATTGTTAATCTTTTGGATTTCTATCTGCTGTCTCTCTATGGATTCTAGCAACCTGTTGAATTTGTCATTCTGGTCTTGTATAACTTTCCTAAATTCCTCTGTTGCTTTGTCTGTATGTTCCGTGGCTTGTTCTGCATTTTGAATGATCTCCTTCCTGATATCTTGAAAAGCTCTGTATATTAATGTTTTGAATTCTACCTCTGGTAATTCCAAGATCTTATCTTCCTCTGGAAGATTTCCTGATTCTTTGTTTTGGTCGCTTGCTGGAGCCATCAGAGTCTACCTCTTTATGAGATTTGATATTGACTGTTGTCTCCAAGCCATTAACAAGTTATATTTATTTATTGTATATTTACTTACTGTGTCCTAGCTTCTTGTTTTGTTTTGTTTTGAAATGCCCACATAGGCTGGGCGTGTGAGCTACTTTTATTATTGGCATCTTTGAAGCTCTGATGTCCTTTCACCAGGTGGTTATAGCTGTTACTAGGTTGTGATCACAGGAGTCTGTTTATTTTTCTTGTGTGGATTCAGCTCAGGTGTCCAGGTTGTCAATCACCCGGCGTGTGGTGCAGGTTTTCACCTACAGTCCTAGATAGGTAGGGATACACAGGAGTGATTGGAACAGGCACAGTTAACTGGCTGCAGTAGGGGGTTATGTGTTGAGTAAGGTAGGGGTTGACTGTTGCCCCTGAGTGCCTAGGTAGAAAGTGTGTCCCTGTACCCTAAAGGTCATAGGTGAGTGGGTTTTGCAGCCAGACTTTAGGCACCCACTGCTGTTGCTGTAAGGACTGGGAGGCACCAATTATTCTCAGACTCCTGTCGTGGGTGGCTAGGTGGATTGGGTGAAGTAGCCAGTCCTCAGGCCACTGATGTGGGTGGGTGAGGATCCTCCTTAATTGGCAGTGCAGAGTCAAATATCATAAATCTATCACTCCCCCTTAGCTGTTGGAGTTGAAAACAGAATTCAGGTATATATCCTGGTTATGCTGGTTTCATAGAATTAATTTGGAAGTGTCACTTCCTTTTCTATGTTCTGAAATAGTTTGAGTAGTACTGGTATAAGCTCTTCTCTGGATGTTTGGTAGAATT
>NW_004443939.1:19909653-19954167 GCF_000243295.1 Trichechus manatus latirostris | reverse complement strand
ATTTCCTCTAGGTTTTCAAATTTGTTGGAGTATAGTTTTTCATAATACTCTGTTATAATCCTTTTTATTTCAGTTGGGTCTATTGTAATGTCCCCCATTTTATTTCTTACTTGGGTAATTTGCCTCCTCTCCTGTTTTCCTTTGTCAGTCTGGCCAGTGGTTTGTCAGTTTTGTTGATCCTTTCAAAGAACCAACTTTTGGGTTTGTTGATTCTTTCTATTGTTTTTCTATTCTCTATTCTATTTCTACTCTGATCTTTATTGTTTCCTTTCTTCTGGTGGCCATGGCCTTTTTTTTGCTGTTCTCTTTCTATTTTTTCGAGTTGTGTAGTTAATATTTTGATTTTATCCCTTTCTTCTTTTTTTGATGTGTGCATCTATTACTATATATTGTCTTCTGAGGACTGCCTTTGCTGTTTCCCGAAGGTTTTGGTATGATGTGTTTTCATTCTCATTTGATTCTAGGAATTTTTTGATTCCATCTCTGATTTCTTCTATTACACAGTGGTTTTGAAGTAGGTTATTATTTAGTTTCCATGTAATTGATTTTTTTTTCCTTCCTTTTCCTGTTGTTAATTTCTACCTTGATGGCATTGTGGTCAGAGAAGATACTTTGTATTATCTCAGTGTTTTGGATTTTGTTGGGGGTAGCTCTGTGGCCTAAGATCTGGTATACTCTGGAGAACGTTCTAGTGTGTTTGAAAAGAATGTGTACTTTGCACCTGTTGGGTGGAGTGTTCTATATACATCTATGAGGTCAAGTTGGCTGTTTGTAACCTTTAGCTCCTCTGTATATTTGTTGAGTTTCTTTCTAGATGTTCTGTCCTTTACTGAGAATGGTGTGTTGAATTCTCCTACTATTATAGTGGAACTGTGAATTTCTCTTTTCAGTTCTGTTAGAGTTTGTTTTATGTATTTTGGAGTGCTGTAATTGGGTGCGTAGATGTTTATTATGTTTATATCTTCATGATGTATCGTCTCTTTAATCATTATATAGTGCCCTTTTTTGTCTTTTATGGTGGATTTTGTTTCAAAGTCTATTTTATCTGAGATTGGTGTTGCCACTCCTGCTCTTTTTTGATAGCTGTTTGCTTGATATATTTTTTTCCATCCATTGATTTTTTAATAAATTTGCATATTTGTTTCTGAGGTGCATCTCTTGTAGACAGCATATTGATGGATCCTGTTTTTTTTTGTCCATTCCGTTACTCTCTATCTATTTATGGATGTGTTTAGACCATTTACATTAAGTGTAATTATTGATAGGTATGCATTTATTGCTGTCATTTCGTAGTGCTTTTTTTTTTTTGTGGTGCTGACGTTTTCTTTGTTCCTCTTACTCTCCTGTGCTGAATTCCTTTTGTTTGTGGATTGTTTTCTCATGTCTTTTGTTTTTGTAGATTTTGTTTGTACTGAGGCTTTATGTTTTTCTTCTTTATTTTGATGAATTAGTTTGTTAACTTTCTTTGTGGGTACCTTGAAATTTACCCTTGTCTTCCTAGGTTTGAACCAGTCTGTTATTACTTGGTATCACATTGCCTTCTTCTCCATTATAAGGTTGTATACCTACACTTTTTATTCCCTCTTTTATTGCTCTGTTGTTGTCGTAATTTACAGGTTAACCTCTGCTTCCCTGTTGTAATTCTTTTGGTTTTGGATAGTCCTTGAGAGTTCATTTCCTAGGTTGGCATCTGACTGGTACAATCTTGCGTCCAAGGTTCAGGCTGTGGTCTGATGTTGTTTGTTCTCAAACCAAAGGACTCCCTTTAATAATTCTTGTAAGTTTGGTTTGGTTTTTACATACCCCCTTAATTTCTGTTTATTTAGAAATGTCCTAATTTCACCATCGTATTTGAAAAAGAGGTTTGCAGGATATATTATTCTTGGCTGGCAATTTTTTTCTTTCAAGGTTTTATATATGTCATCCCATTGCCTTCTTGCCTGCATGGTTTCTGCCGAATAATCTGAGCTTAGTCTTATTGTTTCTCCTCTGTATGTGACTTTTTTTTTCTTGAGCTGCTCTCAGGATTCTTTGTTTGTCTTTGGTTTTTGTGAGTGTGATTATGATATGCCTTGGTGATTTTTGTTTGGGGTCTATCCTATATGGGGTCCATTGAACTTCTTTGGTGGTCAACTTTTCATCTTTCATGATATTGGGGAAGTTTTCTGTCAGCAGTTCTTCAATGATCCTCTCTGTGTTTTCTGTTTTCTCCCCCATTCTATGACACTGTCTTTCTATGACACTGTCCATTTCTGAAATTTTGTTGTTTAGCTTTTGGATTTTTAATTGTTGTTTTTGAATGATTTCTTGTTGTGAATTTATTTTGGCATTTTGTTCCTGTATTGTTTTCCTGAATTCTTCCATTTTTTTTTTCTGGATTTTCCATTTATGTCTCTGCCTTTTCCATGAATTTGTCTATGTTTTCCTCATTTGTGTCTGTTTTTTGTTTCAACTCTCATATAGCTCTGAATATTAGAGGTTTGAATTCCCTATCAGGTAGTTCTAGCGCCTTTTCTTCTACGGGAAAGTCATCTGGTTTTTTATTTTGAACACCTACTGGAACCATCCTCTCCTGTTTTTTTATATATTTTGATATTGTCTGCTGTCTTTGGGACATTCAGTAGTTATTTTCATCATTTATTGATTGTAGATTTGTTTGTTTCCTTCCTTTTTTTTTTGTTTTATTTGGTTACGTCTGAGCAAGTGGGCTGTGCATTCTTTGTTGTTTGCTCATATGTGAGCACAATTCTTTTCACCTCCTTGTCCAATGGGCAGGGCCAGTCACTCAGCTATGGTGCAGCAGGGCAGGTCCAGCTGAATGGGAGGTGCAAGGATGGGTTGTTTGTGGCACGTACTAGGGTTAACAGAGCAGACCAAGGATCAGTTCAGGGCAGTTTCTTCTAGGTCTTGCCTGTGCTCTTATTTTTTTAACTGATATATTGTATTTATTTTCTCTCTTTTTTTTCTGATTGCATTTTGCCTCCTTTACTGGTTTGGAAATTACACATTTCATTTCTACCCTAAATAGTGGTTATGCTTGAAATTTAACTGTGTATATTTGCCTTAATGAGATCTGAGCTTAAATTATATCTTAGTTTCCTTTCTGAAAAATTAAAGGAACTTAGAATAATTTATCTTTTATGTATTAGTTTCCTAGGGCTGCTTTAACAATGAACCACAAATCAGATGGCTTTAACCTCAGAAATTTATTGCTTTACGGTTCTGGAAGCTACTACTTCAAATTCAGGCTGTTGGCAGGATCATGTTTCCTCCAAAGTCTCCAGTGGAAGATTCATTCTTGTTTCTACTGGCTTCTGTAGTCCCAGGCATTCCTTGGCTTGCAGCTGCAGCATAACTTCTTGGTCATGTGGCTGTCTGCCTTTTTTCTATCTTTCAATGTCTTGTTCCCTTTTTTATAGACACCACTTAGATGGGATTAGGAGCCACACTACTCTTGTATCCACCACCTGTCTGTTTGCCTTATTGTGGTAGCTTGTGTGCTGTTGTGATACTGGAAGCTTTGACAATGGTATTGCAAATATCAGTAGAGTCACTCATGGTGAACAGGTTTCAGTGGAATTTCCAGACTAAGACAGACTGGGAAGAAAGGCCTGGCAAGTTGCTTCCAAAAATTAGCCAGTGAAAACCTTATAGATCACTATAGAACCTTGTCTGACTCCCTTGCTTTGGACTCTTCATCGCTGGAGGAGGACATGAGGTTTGGTGAAGTAGAGGGCCAGCAAGGGTGAGGGAGACACTCAGTGAGATGGATTGGCACAATAGCCGTAACAGTCATGAAGATGACACAGCACCAGGCAATGTTTCATTTTGTTGTACAAAAGGTCACCTTGAGTCAGAGTCAACTGGATGGCAGCTATCTATGTATCTGTGTATGTATATATTTGTCTACTCTGGTATGATCTCATGTTAACTGATAATATCTTCGAAGACACTATTTCCATACGTGTTCACTTGTTTGGGGGACACAATTAAATCCACAACATTTTATTACTATCACACTCTTACCAATTTGTATGTTATTATTTTCAGAATACATAAATTACAGGGGCCCAGATAGCATGGCGGGAGCTGGCAGCAGAGGCTTAGAAGGGCCCAGTGGCAGAGGTTTGGGTCTTCCACTTGGCAGGGGTCTTCCACATGGCAGTCAGGCCCAGTGAGTCCCAGCTTCAGAGCAGAAGCCTCTGGAGACATGCAGGTCACCCAAGCAGCATGGTGGTAGCAGAAGGCAGTGGTGACGTGAACACAGCACCTGATCTGAACCACAGTGCCACCTGCCCAGCTATGTAAGAATGGATGTGGGTAATTTGGGGAAGGGTAAGCAGTTCTTCTTTGGGAATCTGCTGTTATTGTTTAATTTTTGCTTTCTATACATAATAATAATGGCTTTCACCTTGCCAACACTGTGGAAGTGTCTCACGTGTCTGGCTCAATCACAGGTGAATGTAGCTCCTGTAGGATAGTTGATGCCAACAGATGTATATGTCTCATTGCTAGCAGTCTAACGGCTGTCTGGAAATTTGAGACACAGCCTGTCTGCATGTGCAATGCAGACAGACAAATGTGTACATTATATATATCTATATATATATATATATATAAAATAGAAGTTTTATTTGGCTCTTTTTCAGATCTACTTGTCACTGCTTGATAAGCTGCTGTTGTTTTTTCTTCTATATGAGTTCATCCTTTCCATTTTTTGTTTTTCTTTCTTAGCTATTGCATCTGCCAATTATAAAAGCTAAGGTCTTTGAGCATCTAAATTTGTTCCTTTTTTTTGTGTGTGTGTGATTTTCACACATGGTGGCTTGCTTCTTTTTGTGCTTAGTGATCTTTGATTGTGAAATTAGTTTTGCCTTATCTTAATCTGTGAAGTTTCTTCAGGCCTAACTTGGGGAAGATTTCCTCCAAAAAACATTTGCTTCTCCTAGTGCTAGATCTAATCTTTTCAAAATCTGTCCTTAAAACATGGTCTCTGTTTGAAATATCTCTATTTACTCTAGGTCTAAGTCTACCATTTGGATTATTTCCTTTTTTTTCTTTTTTAAATGAGTGTAGGAGGGTGGCTTTAAATTTTTTCCTTATTTTCTGCACGCTCCGGAATGCATCAAAAAGTATATTTTATTCAGAATATACTAATTTTTGTTGTGGAGTTTTTCTCAGAGTATCTAGTCTACTGTATTGCTGAAAGTAAAATAATTTCGGAATTTGGTTTGCAAGATTCTCTCAAAATATATAATATTTATTTACTTAATAACAAGAGTAAGTTACCCTGAATTTTTTATTGATTCACCTTTCTTTTAGTGGAGTTATTAATTACTGGAATATATCATGTCATTACTGTAGGTATTCCCAAATAATATTTACTTCCTTCCTTTTCAGAGTTCATTATCATCCTTGCTATAGAACATAGCTTTCCCTTCTCTTTTTATTTCCTTTTTCAACTGTTTATATAAAATAGAAATTTGTTAGTTGCCTCTCAAGTCTCTTCCAAATGTAAAAGTCAATTTTAAAATGACATTTTCTGATGTGTAGGCTAAAACATCAAGTCTGATTTGTTTTTTTCAGAAATCTCTAGGTTTACGAAAGATCAAACTTATTTCTCGCTATTCTTATGCCTTCTAACTTAATTTTATTAAAAGTCCTTGGGTTAAATGAACTGTGTTCTAAAGGTGATCTTTTGTTGTTTTATTCAACCTATAAGTATGGCTATTTACAAAAGATAAATGTTCCTACTTCAGATTCTAATTATATTAATTTCATCAGTAAAATAGTTTAATTTTGAAATGCGAGGTAGGCAATGAGATCTATTAAAAATGAATATATTAACTGAAATAAAACCATTCTGTGGCTAAAATACATTGTATCTTTCTAATTTAGATCATTATTAATAGTATTACTATTTTATCACTAATTATTAATACTTTAATTTTGTAACTGCAATCATTATTAATATGATTAATAGTCACATACAAAACGTATAGGGTCCTTACTTTCTGTCAGCTATGTCCTCAACACTTTAGGTTTCATTTTCACAAAACTTTATTCGCCATTTTAAAGTTGGAAAAACTGATCCCACGCAGGGAGGGAAGTGCCAGAGTCACAAGTGTCTAAGCTGAACCCTCAGAGATTCAAACCCAGGAGACCACAGAGACATCTAGAATGACAAGCAAGACTGCCAGAAGTCTCTTCACGGCCCCTCTCAGTGAAGACTAAGTGCCAGACACAATACTGGTGTTTATGTTTATCATCTTTGCAGTGCCACAACTTGGAGGTATCAACAGGACCCGCTTTTTACTGGTGAGGACACTTTAGCCCCAGAAAGGGCAGTATAAATGACTTCTGGAGCTAAGAGTAAAGCTCTGGTAGTCTTATTCCAAAGCCTAAGCTCTTAACCATTATATTTTTCTAAATCCTAACAATAAATTGTATAAATCCCCATTGTGATATTTTACTGAATATATTAATATACATATATTTCTTGGAAATTAAATACATATAAGCAATCTAATTTTAGTTTATGAAAGTTATGAACTAAATTATATACATATATAGGTATATTGCCTTTATGAATATATATCTATGAATGAGTAACATTAATTGCCCGGTTAAATTAAGAACACCCTCCATAAAATTAGTTTTGCTGTAATGCTGGATATACTATCAAAAAGCCTGCTGAATTGTTTGTTTTTAACATTTAAAATACTCACTTTTTCCGTAACTTAGTATCTAGATTTCAAGGCTTACAGAATCATTACACAGGAAAATAAAATCTTGTTGACTAGAACAAAATCTAGCATTTTCTAGGATCTTTTTTTTTTAAAAAAATACATTTTAAGATTATTTCCTCCCTAACTATAGCATTTGCATCCATAAACTAGCACTCTAATGGGAATGGAAGAATCAGAAATCAACAGATCAAGTCAAACCAGGGTCAGCAAACCTTGCAAGTCGTTATCATAAATGCCTGTCAGCGAGTATACATAAAAAAGTTCAGATGTCATTGCTTGGTTCTTAATAGAGAGACATCTACACTACAGTCTTCATTTCGCTACAGCTGATACCTCTAACTTCACGTTGCAAAGGACATGTGCTGACCACAGCAAAGGGAAAGGTGGAATGAAACCAGCGCGGAATTGCACAGGGTGCAAATAATCTAAGCATTATTATTTACTGAGCCCTCACCTGCCACAAAAGCTCAAACGATTACACACAATATACTCTCCTGGACATACTCTTTGCCTCTCTTCTCCCTTGTCTAGTCCAAATTCTCTTTTCTTCAGCAAATTGACTCTATGTTTACATACAGAAAGTGATCCAGCTGCTGCTTAAAACAACATATCCCACCTTTGCAAAATGAGAAGACAAAATTATCTCCATACCACTAGCATGTATGCACACACATACACAGAGAGAGACAAAGAAAGAGAGAGAGGGAAAAGGACTGGGGCTGGGAACAGATTTTTGTACCAAGAACGGCCTTTATTTATTTATTTATTTTTTGTCCAACCGGGGTCTATGAATGAGTAGTGAGTTATCTGAATTTACATGTAAAATATTTGGATAGATGTACATGTTGTAAACAAGTTATATAGCTTCTTTCCATTCAAGGAGTTATCTCTTCGTCCATAAGAATACTCCCTTACCCACAGAATAAGCCCCACAGGAATGAGCTATATTTGTACTACATTACCCTAGTCTCATGGTTGCAGCTGATTGTATTATGACTAAATGCTTGATCTAAACTGGACTGTTCAGATTCTCTTTTCCAGTAATTTGGAATGAGGATTCAGAGACAGTGAGTGAGTGGCTAGACATTTGTATGTTTCAAAATGTAACATATATACTTACGCACTCTTGTATAGCCATATTTCAAAATAGGCAGAGAAACAAAGAAGGCTATCTCACAATATCACGGAAACAGAGATGAAAGAGAGTGTAGCCATGACTGCATCCCATATTCTGGTTGAGTCCCTCTGGTTCAGTCGGACTGCATTCCTATGCTAAACTTCTGTGAGATACTTCAATACAGAATTAAAAAAGTAATCATTCTACTTAAGTTACCTCAGGTTATTTCAGTTACATACAAAGGGTCATAAAATATGCACCCTTTTAAAACAATGGGTGTAAGATTTTTTGCGGGGGGGGTCCATAACCCATTTTACAAACCCTACAAGGGTATCGCTGTGTTTGGGGTTTTGCATTACTTCCAGGTCACTAGGCAATTCCTGGAAATCACAGCCTCCTTCACATCACCATCACCTGTTGCTGCCGAATCGATTCTGACTCATAGCAACCCTCCAGGACAGAGTAGAACCACCCCACAGGGTTTCTGTAATCTTTACAGATTCATACCGTCACATCTTTCTCCAGCAGAGTGGCTGGTGGATTTGAACCTCTGACCTTCTGGTTAGCAGCTGAGTGCTTAACTACTGCACCACCAGGCCTCCTTAGCAGTACGACCTGTTTAGCAGTACAGAATAGAGTGAAGTTCCAGTGTCCCTCTATAGGGGAAATAAGATAAGGTTTTACTGCAAAAATAAATTAAAAAAAAAAAAATCTAAACACGTTGTTGTCCAGTCAGTTCTGACTCCTGCGGAAGCCATGCGTTGCAGAATAGAACTGCTCCCTAGAGTTTTCTTGGTTGTAATCTTTACAGAAGCAGATTTCTAGGCCTTTCTTCCATGGCACTACTGGGTGGGTTCAAACCGTCAACCTTTTGGTTAATAGTCGAGTGCAAACCACTTGCACTACCAAGGGATTTCCTAAAAATAAATACAGGCCCTTAAAATAAGATAAAAATAAACAAATTTTCTTGGATAAAAAGAAAATACTTTGGGGATTGGACCACATCTGCGTTTCACCATATGTATTCTGCTACTTGCTTGTTATCAAACAATTTGTTCCACTTGGTTTCTCAACTCTAAAACAGATGTTGCAGAATTCGAAGAAAATCCAGTGACTCTAAGGCAGAAAAGTCAGAATGGCAGAGTGAAAGACTATGCCCTTTTGAGCTACATGGTTCTAGCTTCAAATTCCAAATCCTCCTACAACTATCCATGTGACCTTGAACAACGTACTTTATCACACTCAGTTCCGGTTCTGGCCCGTAAAAAAATAAATAAATAGATAACAAAAAATGGGGTACCTGGGTCAGTATGATAAGTAAATTAAGTTACATAGCACTTGTCATGTAGCTTGAATGGTATCTGATCCATAGTTGGAGCAAAGAGCATGACGACTTTTTCCTATGCATTCACATTTGAGCCCAGCTCAGGGTTTCAGGCTAATACACAATCAAGTTAGTAAGGTTTGGCAGTGGTGACAGAAGCCCCCACATGTTAATGTTCCCTAATCTACTGTTCTCATAGATGCCAGAAGTCTTTCAGTGCTAGTAATACCAATAATGAAGAACCACTTTATTCATTCTAGAATCAATTTCTATTATGTATCTGTCTAGAATGTTTATTATAACAATACTAAATGCCAGTTATTGATCACTAACTAGGTAATAATCAGCAAGTCGTTATATGATTTATCACATTTAATATTCACAGCAACTCACTGAATTAGCCATATGAATCGGAATAGACGCGATGGCAACTGGTTTTTTTTCGTTGTTTTTTTTTTGGTTTAGCCGTATTTTGGGGTGCAGAGGTTAAACATGTGGCTGCTAATCAAAAGATGGGCAGTTCAAATCCATGAGCTGCTCCTCGGAGCCCTGGTGGGGCAAACCAAAAAGTTGGCAGTTTGAATCCACCAACCACTCATTGGAAACCCTATTGGGCAGTTCTACTCTGTCCTATAGGGTCGCTGTGAGTCAGAATCAACTTGATGAAACAACGGGTTTTTGGTTTTTTTCCTTATTTTAATACAAAGAAATCAGAGGCTTAGAGAGGTTAAGAATGTTTCTTGTTCCAGGTCACCACCCAGTAAGTGTCAGAATCAGGTTTCAAAACAAACTTTGTCTGGCTGCAAAGCCAATATTTTAACCAGCTCCTGTATTATCTAGCCTATTTAAGTAATGATGTCCCTCATTTTTCAGTATTTGACAGGAACCCAAGAAAGTAATAGATAAGAGTAAGTGATTCTACCAACCAGTACTTCAAAAAACTTGAAGTTTATATACTTACTCTTTTTTCTGACCTATTAATTTCATAAGGTTATTTTGTGATATATTTTCCAATTTCAAAATTGAAATAACAGTCATTAGAATTTGATTTTGCTTATCTTTTTTTTTTATGCTTGCGCTTTTGTTGGTGAGATATTTTTGTTTTCTTTTGTGTTGTGTTTTTTTTCCTTCTCTCATTAAACAATTTTTTTTTTGCAATTCCAGCACATTTTATAAAAAAAAAAAGTTATAAGTGGGCTAACTTTTACTGCTTTGCAATTTTTATTTTCATCATGAAAAAGTTGGAGAATAAATTAGAACACGATTTTTAAACATTGATTTAAATATCTGAATATTGAAAGTTTGAGAATTAAATTATTTATTCAGCAAATATTTAGAGAATGCCTACTTTAAGAGGTATTGTCTGACACTGGGGATGCAGTAGTGAACAAAATAAACAAAGTCCCAGCCCTAAGGGGATCAGACGATAAACAAACAAACAAATCTACATTCTTGTAAGGGAATGGACTGTGTTATTAAAAAAAAATAAAGTATGCTGTTTCTCTAAAGTGGGCTGCATTTGAAGGATAGTCAGCCCAGCTTCCTAATTGTGTGGTCCTCTTATGTCTGAGCCCTATTCGTCACTCTGGCCTACCCAGCCATAATCACTACAATGTTCTGTGAGGATTCCTGATATATTTCTCTGCAATATCGACTATTTTGGGAAATCCAGTTAAAACTGGTTTCAAGCTCCCTCCCACAAGTCTCCTGGGATATGTGTATATCAAGATATCCCTTTCAATACCCAATTATTTTTGCCTCTGAATTTTTTGTTGATACTATGTGTTTTTATTAATGGAAGGCATGCTGATTAAAGGACCAATGCAGAATTTTTGTTATGAGTTATGGGTTTTGAAACCCACTATTAGAGATCACATATATCCCAGTGGACCTTGGATGTCGGAAATTCTGCTGATGTGAGTCAATGATAAAATTATTTATTTACTGAAAATTTGCAAAACAGGTAAAAAACATGAAGACATCTGGCAGGGACTACACATACATTTTGTTCTGGTCTCCTTCCTAGCCTTTTTATTATTGTTCATGAAACTTTTCAAAACACGGTACAATGTGTTCTTCCTTACAGCAAAAGTAGTAATACAGCCCAAATAAATAAAGCCAAAGGATTTTTTTATCTCAGGAAATTTACCACTACAATGCATTCTTAATTAAGCAAAAGCAGTATTTACAGGCCTAATAAATAAAATTAAAGGAATTTGATTCTTAGAAAAATTACCACTCCTATGTATTCTTTTTTTGTTTGTTTGTTTTTTTAATTGTGCTTTAGGTGAGAGTTTACAATTCAAGTTAGTTTCTCATACAAAAACGTATACACACATTGTTATGTGACCCTAGTTGCTCTCCCTGTAATGTGACAGCATACTCTTTCTTTCCACCCCAGATTTTCCGTGTCCATTCAACCAGATGCTGTCCCTTTTCGCCTTCTCATCTCACCTCACTGCAGGAGATGCCCATTTAGTCTCATGCATCTGCCTGAGCTAAGAAGCACTCTCTTCATGAGTATCATTGTATGTCTTAGAGTCCAGTCTAATCTACGTCTGAAGAGTTGGCTTCAGGAATGGTTTCAGTCCTTGGATAACAGTCTGGGGCCATGTCCTCAGGGGTCCCTCCAGTCTCAGTCAGACCATTAAGTCTGGTCTTTTTACTAGAATTTGAGTTCTCCACCCTATTTTTCTCCTGCTCCATCAGGGACTGTCTGTTATATTCCTTGTCAGGGCGGTCATTGGTGGTAGCCAGGCACCATCTAGTTCTTCTGGTCTCAGGCTGATGGAGTCTCTGGTTTATGTGGCCCTTTCTGTCTCTTGGGCTAATATTTTTCTTGTGTCTTTGGTGTTCTTCATTCTCCTTTGCTCCAGGTGGGTTGAGACAAATTGATGCATCTCAGATGGCCGCTTCCTAGCTTTAAGACCCCAGACGTCACTCACTAAAACGGGATCAGAACATTTTCTTAATATACTTTGTTATACCAATAGAACTAGATGTCCCCTGAAACCATGGTCCCCAGACCCCTGCCCCTGCTGCTCTGTCCCTTGAAGTGTTTGGTTTTATTCAGGAAATTTCTTAGCTTTTGGTTTAGTCATGTGCTGACTTCCCCTGTAGTGTGTGTTGTCCTTCCCTTCACCTAGGATAATTCTTACCTACTATTTAGTTAGTGAATATGCCTCTCCCTCCCTCCCCACCCTCGTAACCATCAAGGAATGTTTTCTTCTGTGTTTAAAACTTTTCTTGAGTTCTTATAATAGTGGTCTCATACAATATTTGTCCTTTTGTGACTGACTAATTTCACTCAGCATCATGCCTTCCAGATTTCTCCATGTTATAAGATGTTTCACAGATGCATCTTTGTTCTTTATCTTTGCACAGTATTCCATTGTTTGAATATACCTAAATTTATCCATTCGTCCTTTGATGGGCATCTATGTTGTTTGCATCTTTTTGCTAATGTGAACACTACTGCAATGAAGATGGGTGTGCATCTATCTATTTGTGTGACAGCTCTTATTTCTCTAGGATGTATTCCAAGGAGTGGAATTGCTGGAACATATGGTACTTCTATTTCTAGCTTTTTAAGGAAGTGCCAAATCAATTTCCAAAATGGTTGTACTATTTTATATTCCCACAAGCAGTTTACAAGTGTCCCGATTTCTCCCCAATCTCTCCAACATTTATTATTTTGTGTGTTTTGGATTAATGCTAGCCTTGTTGGGGTGAGATGGTATCTCATTGTAGTTTTTATTTACATTTCTCTAATGGCTAATGATTGTGAGCATTTCCTCATGTTCTGTTAGCTGCCTGAATGTCTTCTTTGGTGAAGTGCTTGTTCATATATTTGCCCATTTTTTAGCTGTGTTATTTGTCTTTTTGTTGTTGAGGTTTTGCAGTATTTTATCGATTTTAGAGATTAGACACTGATTGGATTTGTCATAGCAAAAATTTTTTTCCTGGTCTATGGGTTGTGTTTTTACTCCTTTGGTGAAGTCCTTTGATGAGCATAAGTGATTTTTTAGGAGCTCCTAGTTATCTAGTTTCTCTTCTAGTGTTTGTGCATTGTTAGTAATGTTTTGTATTCTGTTTATGCCATGTATTAGGGCTCCTAGTGTTGTCCCTATTTTTTCTTCCATGGTCTTTATTGTTTTTGATTTTATATTTAGGTCTTTGACCCATTTTGAGTTAGTTTTTGTGCATGGTGTGAGGTATGGGTCTTGTTTCATGTTTTTGCAGAGGGATATCCAGTTATGCCAGCACATTTGTTAAAGTGACTGTCTTTTCCCCAATTAATGGACTTCCGGCTTTTGTCAAATATCAGTTGCTCATAGGTGGATTAATTTACATCTGGATTCTCAGTTCTGTTCCATTGGTCTATGTATCTGTTGTTGTACCAGTACGAAGCTGTTTTTGACTACTATGGTGGTATAATGGGTTCTAAAATCAGGTAGTGTGAGGCCTTCCACTTTATTCTTCTTCTTCAGTGATGCTTTACTTAATCTGGGGCCTCTTCCCTTTCCATATGAAGTTGGTGATGTTTCTCCATTAAAAAACAGCATTGGAATTTGGATTGGGATTGCATTGTATCTGTAGATCGCTTTGGGTAGGATAGACTTTTTCACAATGTTGAGTCTTCCTATCCATGAGCAAGGTATATTTTTCCACTTATGTAGATCTCCTTTGGTTTCTTGCGTCGTGTCTTGTAGTTTTCTTTGTATAGGTCTATTATGTATCTGGTTAGTTCATTCCTAAGTATTTTATCTTCTTCAGGGCTATTGTAAATGGTAATGATTTGGTGATTTCTTTTTCGAACTTCTCTTTGTTGCTGTAGAGGAATCCAACTGATTTTTGAATGTTTATCTTCTATTCTTTGCTGAAATCTTCTACTAGTTCCAGTAGTTTTCTTGTGGATTCTTTGGGGTTTTCTGTGTATAGGATCATATCACCTGCAAATAGAGATGCTTTTAATTCTTCCTTACCAATTCGGATGCCCTTCTTTTCTTTTTCTAGCCTGATTGCTCTGGCTAGGACTTCCAGCATAATGCTGAATAAGAGTGATGATAAAGGGCATACTTGTCTGGTTCCCATTCTCAAGGGGATTGCTTTCAGATTCTCTCCATTTAGGATGATGTTGGCTGTTGGCTTTGTATAAATGCCCTTTATTATCTTGAGGAATTTCTCTTCTGTTCCTATTTTGCTGAGAGTTTTTATCATGAATGGGTGTTGGATTTTGTCAAATGCCTTTTCTGCATCAATTGATAAGATTATGTGGCTCTGATCTTTTGTTTTATTTACATGATGGATTACATTGATTTTTTTTCTAATGTTGAACCATCCCTGCATACCTGGTATGAATTCCACTTGGTCATGGTTAATTATTTTTTTAATATGTTGCTGAATTCTATTGGCTAGAATTTTGTTGAGGATTTTTATGTCAATGTTCATGAGGGATATTGGTCTGTAATTTTCTTTTTTTGTGCTGTCTTTAACTAGTTTTGGTATTAGGGTTATGTTAACTTCATAGAATCAATTTGGGAGTATTCCATCCTTTTCTATGCTCTGAAATATCTTTAGTAGTAGTGGTGTTAACCCTTCTCTGAAAGTTTGGTAGACTTCTCCAGTAAAACCATCAGGGCCAGGGCTTTTTTTGGTCGACAGTTTTTTAATTACCTCTTCAATCTCTTCTTTTATTATAAGTTTCTTTAGTTGTTCTACCTCTCTTTGTGTTAGTTTAGGTAGTTAGTGTGTTTCTAAACATTTCTCCATTTCCTCTAGGTTTTCTAATTTGTTAGACTACAATTTTTCATAGTATTCTGTTATGATTCTTTTAATTTCAGTTGGGTCTATTGTGATATCACTCATCTCATTTCTCTTTCAGGTTATTTGCTTCTTCTCCTGTTTGTCTTTTGTCAGTTTGGCCAGTGGTTTATCGATTTTGTTGATCTTCTCAAAGAACCAACTTTTGGTCTTGTTAACTCTTTCAATTGTTTTTCTATTCTCTATTTCATTTTTTTCTGCTCCATTTATTATTTGCATTCCTTTGGTGCCCGAGGGTTTCTTCTGCCACTCTCTTTCTATTCGTTCAAGTTGTAGAGTTAATGTTTTGATTTTTGGCCCTTTCTTCTTTTTGGATGTATGCATTTATTGCTATAAACTGACCTCTGAGCACTGCTTTTTCTGTGTCCCAATGGTTCTGGTAGGATGTATTTTCATTCTCATTTGATTCTGTGAATTTCTTTATTCCATCCTTAATTTCTTCTTCTATAACTCTGTAATTTTTGAGCAAGTTGTTGTTCAGTTTACATGTATTTGATTTTTTTCCCTTGCTTTTTCTGTTACTGATTTTTACTTTTAAGTCTTTATGGTCTGAAAACATGCTTTGTATTATTTTGATGCTTTGCATTCTGTTAAGGCTTGCTTTATGGCCTAATATGTAGTCTATTCTGGAGAATGTTCCACGCACATTGGAAAAGAAAGTATACTTGGCTGCTGTTGGGTGGAGTGTTCTGTATATATCTACGAGATTAAGTTGGTTGATTGTGGCATTTATATCTTCCATGTCTTTATTGAGATTCTTTCTGGATGTTCTGCCTTTCACTGAAAGTAGTGTGTCAAAGTCTCCTACTATTACTGTGGAGCTGTCTATCTTTTCAATACTGTTAAGAGTTTGTTTTACGTGTTTTTGATCGCTGTCATTGGGTGCATAAATATTTATTATGGTTCTGTCCTCCTAGTGTATTGAGTCTTTAATCATTATATAGTGTCATTCCTTATCCTTTTGGTGTATTTTACTTTAAAGTCTATTTTGTCTGAGATTAGCATTGCCACTCCTGCTTTTTTTGATTGTTCTTTGCTTGATACATTTTTTTCCATCCTTTGAGTGTTTGTGTGTTTAGGTCTAAGGTGTGTCTCTTATAGGCAGCATATAGACGGACCATATTTTTATCCATTCTGCCACTGTCTGTCTCTTTATTGGTGCATTTAGTCCATTTACAGTCAGCGTAATTATAGATATGTATGAGTTGAGTGCTGTCATTTTGATGTCTTTTTTGTGTGTTGTTCACAGTTTCTTTGTTCCACTTGATTTTCTGTGCTGAGTTGTTTTTCTTTATGTATTTTCTTTTCATCTTTTTCATTGTTGTTGATTTTGTATTCGCTGAGTCTTTATGTTTTTCTTATTTTTTATTTTGATGTGTAGGATTGTTAGTTTCCTTTGTGTTTACCTTTATATTTACCTCTATTTTTCTAAGTTTAAAACAATCTTTTATTTCTTTGTATTGCCTTGTCTTCCTGTCCCTATGAAAGATCTTGACTACATTTTTCTAGTCCCTCTTTTTTGTTTCAATGTTGTCATCTTTTACATCTTGATGCCTCTTTTTCCCTATTTACAGAGTTTTAGCTTTGATTTATTTTTGTGACTTCCCTATGTGGGTTTATATCTGGTTATTCTGTTCTGTGTTCTAGTCTTGGGTTGTTATCTGATGTTATTGATTTTCTAACCAGAGGACTCCCTTTAGTATTTCTCATAATTTGGTTTAGTTTTTACAAATTCCTCAAACTTCTGTTTAGCTGGAAATGCCCTAATTTTGCCGTCATATTTGAGTCAGTTTTGCTGGATATATAATTCATACCTGTCAATTTTTTTTCCTTCAAGGCTTTATATGTGTCATTCCACTGCCTTCTTGCCTGCATGGTTTCTGCTGAGTAGTCCATGCTTAGTCTTATTGACTCTCCTTTGTAGATGACTTTTTCTTTCTCCCTAGCAGCTCTTAAAATTCTCTCTTTATCTTTGGTTTTGGCAAGTTTGATTATAATATGTCTTGGTGACTTTCTTTTGGGATCTACCTTATGTGGGGTTCGATGAACATCTTGGATACAGATCTCATCTTTCATGATATCAGGGAAGTTTCTGCCAACAAATCTTCGGCAGTACTCTGTGTATTTTCTGTTTTCCTCCCCTGTTCCGGTACTCCAAGCAGTCGTAGGTTATTCCTCTTGATAGAGTCCCACATAATTATTGGGGTTTCTTCATTTTTCTAAATTCTTTTATCTGATTTTTCTTCAAATAAGTTGGTGTCAAGTGCTTTATCTTCAATCTCACTAATTCTGACTTCCGTTGCCTTGATTCTGCTCCTATGACTTTCTGTTAAGTTGTTTAATCGTGAAATTTTATTGTTAATACTCTGGATTTCTGTTTGCTGTCTCTCTATGGATTCTTGCAGCCTGTTAAATTTGTCATTATGCTGTTCTCTAATCTTCTTAAGTTCCTCTATTGCTTTGTCTGTGTGTTTCCTGGTTTGGTCTGCATTTTTCCTGGTCTCCTTCTTGATGTCTTGAAGAGTTCTGTATATTAATCTTCTATATTCTACCTCCGATAATTTCAAGAAGTTCTCTTCCTCTGGAAGTTTTCTTGATTTTTGTTTTGAGAGCTTGCTGAAGCCATCATGGTCTGCCTCTTTATGTGATTTGATATTGACTGTTGTCTCCAAGCCATTAATAAGTTTTTGTATTTATTTTATGTGTGCCTACTGTGTCCTAGGTTCTTTTTTTTTTTAATATATATGCCCAAATAGGTGGCTCATGTGTGCTAGTTTGATTATTGGAATCTTTGAAGCTCTAAAGTCCTGTCACGAGGTGGTTAGATCTGTTACTAGGTATGTGAACTGAGGAGTCCATTTACTTTTTTTGTAGGGATTCATCTCAGGTGTCCAGGTAGTCAGTCACCAAGTGTGTGGTGCACTGTCTCACCTACAGTCCTTTTCTTAGTTGTCTAGTGCTGCTTTAACAGAAATACCAGAAGTGGATGGTTTGAACAAAGAGAAATTTATTCATTCACAGTCTAGTATGTTACAAGTCTAAATTCAGGGTATCAGCTCCAGGGGAAGATTTTCTCTGTCAGCTCTGGAGGAAGGTCTTTGTCATCAGTCTTTCCTTGTTCTGGGAACATCTCAGCACAGGAACCTCAGGTCCAAAGGATGCGCTCTGCTCCCAGCACTGCTTTCTTTGTGGTATGGGGTCCTCCCTCTCTGCTCGCTTCCATTTCCTTTTTAACTCTTGAGAGATAAAAGGTGGTGCATGCCACACCTTAGGGAAATTCCTTTTACATTGGATAAGGGATTTGACCTTAGTAAACATGTTACAATCCCACCATAATCCTCTTTAACATAAAATTACAATCACAAAATGGAGGACAGTCACACAATACTGGGAATCATGGCCTAGCCAAATTGATACACACAGTTTTGGGGGGATATAATTCAATCCATGACAGTCCTAGACAGGCAGAAGTGATTGGAGTAAACACAGGTATCCGGCTGCAGTAGAGAGTAACACACTGAGCAAGGCAGGGGGCTGATGGCTGCCCCTGAGTGTCTGGAAGGAAAGCATCTTCCTGTTCCCTACAGTGCATAGGCGGGTGGGTTTTGCAGCCAGACTATGGGCACCCAATGCTGTTGGCTGCAAGGACTGGGAGACACCACTTATTCTTGGACCCCTCTTGCAGGTGGCTAGGTGGCATGGGTGGAGTCAACAGTCCTCAGGCCCCTGATGTGGGTAGATGAGGACCCTGCTTAATGGGCAGAGTGGTGTCAAATGTCATGAACCTGCCAGTCCATCATATAGCTGGTACAACTGAATTTAGGCTTCAAGTATATACTCTGTTGTATTGTGCCAACGAGGGCCTATGCTGTTGAAGTGGGCCCACACAGCTCTATGCAGGGATGAAAGGCATTCAAAGTCCGTGGACCATTTATGCCTGTGCCTAGGCAAAGGAGCTGTGCCTGCCCTGATTCCCAGCTTAGGGGAGCTGGCAGATTATTTTTTCCCTGTTTGTCAATTTGTTCCCTCTCCAAGACTGGGAGAATGTCTCAGGGCACATGATGGGTCCTACTTCTGGCCCAGGGGATGCAGAAATCACTAAAGGCAGCCCGGGACCCACTGCAGAGCAGGGAGGAAGCAGGTAAATGGGAAAGAGGATCTTCCCAAACGGGGTGTTTTTTGATCCACATGGTGGGTTAGACGCATATACTTATCTTTTGCTGATTGAGCGCGGCTTTTCACTGGTTCTGGAGGCTTGAGTCGACTCTCCATCACTTGGTCTTTCTCGATGTAGAAAATGCATCTCGAGCACCACTGCTTGCCTCACTGTGCATGCCAGCCAATCCAGCCTGCAGGGTACCAGTTCCTGCTGGGTCAGTCTGGCAACTCCTTGCTGCTTCTGAACTGTCTCTCCCTCCCCCTGCTGCTCAGTCCAATTCCTCAACTTTGCCTTTGATATTCAGGGCTCCTAGATTGTCATATATAATTGATTCACTTGTTTTTTTGGGTCTTTGTTGTAAGAGGGACCACAGGAAGCATCTGACTACCATCTTGCTGTATTCTTCGTTGTAACAAAAGCAGTAGTAAGAGCTAAGAAGCAGAAACAGCTGCTACAGTTAGAACTACTAACTATATTGCATTCCACCTGCTACATGTGGAAGCAATGATTGGGTCCTAAAATTGAATGCTGAGTAAGAATAACTTACAGGAGTTTAAGTCTGTTGAAAAGTACCAGTGCAATACATTATTTACTGTTTTACAAAAAGATTGTTCACTCTTCAGGAGCTAGGAAAGTAACACTTGGGAACAATGAATGGGGTCAAGGAGAAAATGACCACTATGACTGAATGAATAACGGGAATAGTTTATTTTCAAAATAAGTACATTCTCACGAAAACATAGTAACTGGAAAACATATTAAAGAGGTTTACCTCACAGAAATAAAGGCGAACTTGTCAAAAGTTTGGAAAATTCACACATCCAGGAGACATCACCTAAGACAATGCTCAGTCTACACAAAAATGAGGTTCCATCTCAGGTTTCTTGAGTTTCACCCATTTCGAAAGGCTCCCACCTTGAGACTAAACGTGTAAAAATCAGAATAACTCCTCAAAGACATCCAGAGGCATAAAAGGTGATTAGGATACAGTATGTCCCACGGGTCACAACATATATAGTTTTTAGGTGACTTTAAGTGCATTCCAACTCATAGCAACCCTATGTACAACAGAACAAAACACTACCAGGTCCTGCACCATCATTACAATCTTTGCCATGTTTGAGCTTATTATTGGAGCCAATGTGTCAGTCCATCTCCTTGAGGGTCTTCCTCTTCTTTGCTGACCCTCTACTTTCCCAAACATGATGTCCTTCTCTAGGGACTGGTCCCCCAGATAACATGTCCAAAGTATGTGAGGCGAAGTCCTTGCTTCTAAGGAGAATTCTGACTGTATTTCTTCCAAGACAGATTTGTTCATTCTTTTGGCAGTCCATGGTATATTCAATGTTCTTCGCCAACACCATAATTCAAAGACATCAATTCTTCTTTGGTCTTCCTCATCATTGTCCAGCTTTTGCATGCATATGAGGTGATTGAAAATACCATGGCTTGGATCAGTCAAACCTTAGTCCTCAAAGTGACTTCTTTGCTTTTTAACACTTTACCCATTTTTTTCAGCAGATTTGCCCAATGAAATACATCATTTGATTTCTTCACTGCTGTTTCAATGGATGTTGATTATGAATCCATGTGAAATAAAATCCTTCACAACATCAATATTTTCTCCATTTATCATAATGTTGCTTATTGGTGCAGTTGTGAGTATTTCTGTTTTTTTATGTTGAGGCAGAGGTATAATCTATACTGAGGGCTATAGTGTTTGATCTTAATCAGTAAGTGCTTCAAGTCCTCTTCACTTTCAGCAAGAAAGTTTGTGTCATCTGCATACCACAGGTTGTTATAAGTCATCCTACAATCCTGATGTTGTGTTCTTCTTTATATAGTCCAGCTTCTCGGATTATTTGCTCAGCCTACTGATTGAAAAAACATGCTGAAAGCTTATAATCTTAATGCACACCTTTCCTGATTTTAAAGGACGTAGCATCCCCTTGTTCTGTTTCAACGACCGCCTCTTGGTCTATGTGTAGGTTCCTAATGAGCACAATTAAGTGCTCTGGAATTCCCATTCTTCGCAATGTTATCCGTAATTTGCTATGATCCCCACAGTCGAATGCCTTTGCATAGCCAATATAATACAGGTAAACATCTTTATGGCATTCTGTGCTTTCAGCCAATATCAGCAATGATATCCCTCATTTAACATCTTCTGAATCTGGCTTGATTTTCTGGCAGTTCCCTGCTGATGTACTGTGGCAACTATTTTTGAATTATCTTCAGCAAAATTTTACTTGTGCGTGACATTAATGATATTGTTCAATAATTTCCACGTTTTATTGGATCACGTTTCTTTGGAATAGGCACAAATATAGGTCTCTTCCAATTGGTTGGCCAGGTAGCTGTCTTCCAAATTTCTTGGCATAGCCGGTTGCTTCCAGCATTGCATCCATTTGTTGAAACATCTTAATTGCTATTTTATCAATTTATGGAGTATTGTTTTTTGCCAATGGCTTCAATGCAGCTTGGACTTCTTCCTTCCACACCATTGGTTCTTTATCATATGTTACCCCCTGAAATGGTTGAACGTCAACCAATTCTTTTTGGATACAGAGCTCTGTGTATTCCTTCCATCTTCTTTGGATGCTTCCTGTGCGTTTCAATATTTTGCCCACAGAATCCTTCAAAATTGCAACTTGAGGCTTGAATTTTTTCTTTAATTCTTTCAGCTTGAGAAATGCTGAGTGTGTTTTTCCCTTTTGGTTTTCTAACTCCAGGTCTTTGCACATTTCCTTATAATACTTTGTCTTCTCGATGCACCGTTTGAAATTTTCTGTTCACCTCTTTTACTTCATCATCTTTTCTGTTTACTTTAGCTACTCTACATTCAAAAGGAAGTTTCATAGTCTCTTCAGAGATCCAGCTTGGTCTTTTCTTTCCTTCCTCTCTTTTTAATGACATTTTGCTTTGTTTATGTATGATGTCCTTGATCTCATCCCACTACTCATCTCATTGTTGTTCATTAGTGCACAATGCATCAAATCTCTTCTTGATAAGGGGTCTAAATTGAGGTGGGATATACTCTATGTCATACTTTGGCTCTCATGTACTTATTTTAATTTTCTTCAGCCTCAACATAAATTTGCTTATATGAGCAATCGATTGTCTGTTCTGCAGTTGGCTCCTGGCCTTGTTCTGACTGATGATATTGAGCTTCTCCATTGTCTCTTTCCGCAAATGTATTCAATTTGATTCCTGTGTATTCCATCCTGGGAGGTCCACATGTATAATCACCTTTTATGTTGTTGAAAAGGGCATTTGCAATGAATATGTCATTGGTCTTGCAAAATTTTATCATGTGATCGCTGTTGCAGTTTCTATCACCAAAGCCATGTTTTCCAACTACTGATCCTTCTTCTTTGATTCCAGCTTTTGCATTCAAATCACCAGTAATTAACAATGCATCTTGATTGCATGTTTGATCAATTTCAGCAACTCAAAAGATTCATGGATGGGATCTGTGGCCTGGAGCAAAACAATGCAAATTTGAAATCAAAGATTAATCAGTTGGAAAAGCCATTCTATTCTACCTGGAAAAATTATGATAATTTCAAGTTAAAACCACAATTTCCTGTATTTATCATTAATTTTCATTCTGGTTACTCTGTATTCTTGGCATGCTTCTCAAAGAGATGACCCACCAAAGGACAGTTTTGTAGTAGTGTTTTTATGTCCCACCTGATATGTATGCTTATTCCTAGCATTACCTAAACCAATTCATTAGTTTAGTACTTCAGAAAAACACTTTATTTAGATACTGGCCAAAAAAAAATCATCTAATAAGAGCTTTGCATTAACACACTATTTAAAATATCAGTTATTCATTATATATTCCATTACAATGCTGTATTTTCTTCATAGAGCTTTAATATTTGAAAATATATCCCATATCTGGTTATCTGTTTATTGTAGCATTTCCCACTAGAATACAAGCTAAATAATAGTAAAGACTTTGACTTGTTCTCCACCGTAAACTACAACACCTAGATCATTGGCTAACACTAGTTAATAACTAAATACCAAAAACAAAAACAAAAAAAAAAAAACCAAAACCATTGTAGTCGGGTGGATTCTGACTAATAGAGACCCTATAGAACAGAGTAGAACTGCCCCGTAGTTTCCAAGGAGCGGCTGGTGGATTAGAGCTGCCGACATTTTGGTTAGCAGCCGAGCTCTTAACCAGTATGCCACCAGGGCTCCATAATCGAAAATTTAGTCATTAAATGACTAAATAAATTTTGTTAAATAAGTAAGATATGGCAAAAAAGACTAGTTGGGAATATTGAAGCCATTCTACGGAAAAAAAAAAAAAAATGAGGCCCAGTGATTAAACCGCTAATTTAAATATAAATACAGGCTAAATCACAACAAATACTCTGCCATACTACATTGTATTTCTATTAATAGCTCCTACTCTTTCATTAGTGGAACTGGAAGACATAGTGGGAACTTAGTTGGTCTCATTCTATTTTCTATTCTTCCTGGTTCTACATCATTCATAGAAATGTCTCTTTTCCCAATGTTATAGCCTAAAGATCCATCATTTTCTGGTTATTTTCAATCTCAATTTTGTAATTTGTTGATATTGTTAGGACACATGGATTTTCTGATTTATATGTCTGTTTTCTTTTTGTTCTTTTTGCACGCATTTGTCATTCTGCCTTAGTTGGCTAGGCAGCCATAACAAAAATACCAAAAGTGGGTGGCTTTAAGAAATAGAATTTATCGTCTCACAGTTTTGGAGTCTAGAAGTCCAAATTCAGGTCAGGCAGGGCTGTGTAAGCTCTAGGGGAAGGTCCTTCCTGGTCATTCGGCTTCTGTAAACTTGGGTGTTTCTTGGCTTATTTTGGCTTGTAGATGAATCATTACATGGGTCCTCCCGCTGTGTATGTCTTTCTCCATGTCAAATTTCCCTTTTCTTAAGACACAATTCAGACGCAATTAGGTTTAGGAACAACCTATTCTGATATGACCTCATTAATGTAACAAAAAAAAAACAACCCTATTTCTAAACAGGGTCGCATTGACAGGTACAAGGTCTAGTACTTCAACATAATTCAATGCATAACACAGTCCAAGAAACAAGGAAGATGTGACTCCCCAAACATCTTTTGCAAAAAAAAAAAATTTGAGAAAAACTTACCTAAAGCTTCTTCTGTCGTCATTCCCACCACAAGATAATGTAGAGTTTAAGAATATGGCTCTGGAGCCAGATTGCCAGATTCCAGCTAGTAATTACTTCACCTTTCTGTGCCTCATTCTCCTCTTCTCTAAAATGAGGATAATGAAAACACACATCTCACAGAGCTAATATCAGTTAATTCATATTTATAATAGTATCTTATTTATAATAGTACAAGGAATGTAGTGAAATGGTAGTGCTGGGAGACAATTCTTTGCAGATTTCTCATTTTTCTGCTTGTCTTGTAAGCGAAGGCACTGCAGCTTTTGTTGTTGAAGAGGAATGGCGTCACATTTATTGTCAAAAAGAACATTTCAAGACCTATCCTGAAGTACAACAGTGCTAACCAAAAAAAAACAAAAAAACAAAAAAACCCATTGCCATCAAGTTGATTCTGTCTCCTAGCAACCTTATAGGACACAGTAGAACTGCCCCATAGAGTTTATAAGGAGTGCCTAGTGGATTAGAAGTGCCAATCTTTTGGTTAACAGCTGTAGCTCTTAACCACTACACCACCAGGGTTTCCACATACTATTAGTGAAATGATAATATCAGTAGGCCTACAAGGAAGATCAGTTAATACAACCAGTATTCAGATTTACGCACGAACTATTAATGCCAAAGATAAAGAAATTGAAGATTTTTTTACCAACTTCTGCAGGCTAAAATTGATCAAACATGCAATAAAGGTGTTTTGATAATTTCTGGTATTGGAATGCAAAAGTTGGAAACAAAGAGGAAGGATCAGTAATTGGAAAATATAGCCTTAGTTATAGAAATGAGGCCAGAGATCACATGATAGAATTTTGCAAGACCAACTACTTACTCACTGGAAATACCTTTTTTTCAACAACGTAAACAACAACTATACACACGGACCTAGCTGGATATAATACACATGAATCAAATCAACTACATCTGTGGGAAGAGATGATGGAGAAGCTCAATATCATCAATAAGAACAAGACCAGGAACTGACTGTGGTACAGACCATCAATTGCTCATATGCAAGTCCAAGCTGAAGATGGAGAAAATTAAAACAAGTGCACAAAAGCCAAAATACAATCTTGAGTATATCCTACTTGTATTTAGAGGCCATCTGAAGAACACATCTGATGGATTGAACACTAATGAACAAAGACAAGAGATATTGTAGGATAACATCAAGGACATCATATATGAAGAAGGCAAAATGTCATTAAAAAGATAGTAAAGAAAGAAAAGATCAAAATATATGTTAGAAGACACTCTGAAACTTGCTCTTAAATGTATAGTAGTTAAAGTGAACAGAAGAAATGATGACGTAAAAGAGCTAAACTCGTGGCATCACTAAGGTTGGTGTCACCCACTGTGGTAACTCATGGTGTCACCCTACCTCTCCCGGGGAGGGTGAGGCCGGCAGGCAAAACTGCCCCCCCCCCGTGGGTGGAGAGGCTGGGACATGCCCTGTCCCTACCTTTGCCCATCCAGCCCCACTGCCTATGGCTCCCCACACTTCCATTCCTCTCCTATTAGCCAAGAAAGAGAGCTTTCTCTTTACTCAGATGCCGTGATCCTGAATGGTGTGTGATGGGGGGTATGTGACAAGTTATTGCACTGGGTGACTGGTGACAGCAACCATAGTGATGCCGCTGCCATGGCGGCCCCTCACCCTGCGGTGGCACAGGCCCAGCCACTGACCCCAATGCTGCGGACACTAGGGTTATTTTAGTGTCACCCTTCTGACAGTGTCAGGGGGTGTGGTCTGTATCCCCTGCACCCTTTTGGTAACACCACACAGCTGAACAGAAGATTTCAAAAGGCAGCAGCCTTCAGTATGGATTACACCTCAACATAAAGAAAACAAAAATCCTCACACCTGGACCAATGGGCAACATCATGATAAACGGAGAAAAGATTGAAGTTATCAAGGACTTTATTTTACTTGAATTCACAAACAACGCCCACAGAAGCAGCTGTCAAGAAATCAAAGGCTGCATTGCATTGGGCAAATCTGCTGCAAAAGACCTCTTTAAAGTGTTAAAAAGCAAAGATGTCGGTTTGAGGACTAAGATGCACCTGAACCAAGTCATGGTGTTTTCAATCGCCTCATACGCATGGGAAAGCTGGACAATGAATAAGGAAGACTAAAGAAGAATTGATGCCTTTGAATTGTGGTGCTGGTGAAGAATACTGAATATACCATGCACTTCCAGAAGAATGAACAAGTCTGTGTTGGAAGAAATACAGCTAGAGTGCTCCTTGGAAGCAAGGATGGCGAGACTTCATCTCCACATACTTTGGACATGTTATCAGGAGGGACCAGTTCCTGGAGAAGGAAGTCATGCTTGGTAAAGTAGAGGGTCAATAAAAAAGAAGACCCTCAATGAGATGGATCGGCTCAGTGGCTGTAACAATGGGCTCAAACATAACAACAATTGTGAGGCTAGCACAGAACCAGGTAGTGTTTCATTCTGTTGTACATAGGGTTTCTATGACTTGGAACCAACTCAATGGCACCTAACAACAACAACATCTTTACAAGGTTGTTTGTAAAATGAATAGTCTTGGAATATCAAGAGAGAGTCTCTCTCCAGAGCAAAGGGTAGATTTGTTTATTGTCCAGTAAAATAAAGTTGTCTCTCTCTAGTACAAAGGTAGGGTAGGTTTGCTAAAATGTTTATTATAAAGATTGGATTCTCATAAGGTTGGGGTTCTTCAGCTGTGATGCAAACCTAGCACTTGTGGAAATTGTGGCTTAGAGAATCAGTGCAAGAAAATATTGATTCTCTGGCTACTGCATAATGCTTTGAGTAATAAACTCTCTTTTGTCTCTAGACAAGGAGTCTCATGTCTTCTCCCAGCATTTATAAACCTGTGGCAATCTACCTTGTTAGCTTGCAAGTAAGTTGAAATGTCACACACCTCACATTTCTTGAAAGTCAGCAATATTGTAAATGTTACCTTTTTTTTTTTCACCACTAGATTGTATAGACCTTTCTGACTTTGGGTTAAAAAAGTGTTTCCGAGATAGTGACAACCTGAATTGTAGTCTCCATTAATCACAAACTATATCACCTTTCATATGTTGAATCCCTGCACTCCTTCTACCATTCATTATAAAATATAGTCCAGGTTGGAATACCTGGCATTAAAAACTACTCCTCACAACAAACTGCTACACGCTAGTTTCTATTGTTTCTCCATTTCCTACTAGCTACTCATTAGTTACCCTACTTACAATTAATTTTCTAATTCAGTAAGTTGAAGCATTTCCAATTTATCAGTAATGTACAGTCTTCTGTGAGATTTTTTTTCTCTTTCTTTGCTGTATTTTTCTCTCTGAAGTATAATCTCCATTGCCTTATTCTCTGTTTCACAATCTCTCATGTTCATGTCACATGTATCTTTATTGAAAATACTTTACCACTAGATATTTAAATATTCAAAAAGGCAAAATATTGCCAAAGGCTGAAGGTTTCTATTTACCACCTGAGTGATAACACATGAACAAATTCATCAATATTTATATATTCCAAATTGTGTTATAATGTATAACTTTTGTTTTCTCCATTTATCTTTACTCTGTCCCTGATTTCTAATAAAAAAAAAATCACAAAACATTCTGCAAAATGATTTAAATATAAGTCTTTTGGTCATTTGCTTATGTATTTTATGCTTTGCTTCAGCATGTATAAGCTTATCTCCTATAGTGTTTCCAGTGCAATAAACCATGATACAGATTATCATATTCTGTGGCTTCAGCATCAGCTTATTAAGCTGTCTAGTAAATATAACTCAACAAGTTTAAGGTTTGTAAAATGATACTAAAACCAGTGTTTTCAAATCACTAGCTAATTTTGAGTTATTTATTGATATTATTACCCAATTAATCCAAAATTTGGCACAGCATCTGGCAACATTTCATTCTGTTAGGTATAATGTCACTGTGAGTCAGAGCCGACTCGATGGGAACTAACAACAAAAACAACAATACAAAATTATAATAGTTATTATTGTTGTTGTTGTTACATGTATTGTTTTGCTGGGTTTAAATTAAAAAAACTCAATCATCTTAGTATCTGAAACAAAAGTTAAAGACTTCTTCACAAATTTGTTTATTTCCACACTACTACCTCCATTCTCATAGGTTACACAAACAGAAATAGCTCTCTCTCTCTCACACACACACACACACACACACACACACACACACACGCCACAACAACCACCTACAATAATTTACAGAGGACTAACAAAAAAGAAAGATGGACTATAGTTCAGGAAGTCGAGAGTATATGATGTTTAATTCTGTTTCTTGGGCAGGATACACAGAACCCTGAAGATTATTATATAAGCCTGACCAATCCAAAAGGCCCCTTAAGTATTCAGCAAGTAAGTGAGTTCTTTGAAGAATTCAGAGATGATGATTGATCACAAAAATACTCCATTTGCTCAAGGTCTTTAACTATCTTTTTGGTTTATTTTGATTATAATGTACTAGTTAGGAGCCTAGATTCTTCAATCAAGGTTTGCAATTCTACAACCAATGTAGGGAAGCCTATTCTCCCTTAATCATATTTGAAGACCTCTCCACTCTTCCTCTTTGTTCTCTGTGTCCATTGTTTTGACAGATGGGCTTTGTTTAGTAATACAGATATACTGTTTTCTCTGAACACTTTTTTAGCCACTTAAACTTACAGTACACATTTTCACATTTTGAGCTAATATTTTCCTCTATAATGATCACAGATAGTTTACGTAAGTAATTATATATATATATATATATATAATATGAAAATAAAGCAGTGGAGATTATACATAACTAACACAAACAACTTTCATTTTGATTTTCACATTTATCAACAAAGTGAAAAGACAATCTACAGAATGGGAAAAAATTTAGGGGAACTATATATCTTACAACGATTTAATGTCCAGATATATAACGAACTCCTACAACTTAACAGCGAAAAGAAAAACAACCCAATTCAAAAATGGACAAAGGACTTGAATAGAATTTCACCAATGAAGAAATACAAAATAGCCAACAAACACATGAAAAGACATGCAATGCGATTAGTCATTGTTGTTTCTGTTAGTTGTTGTTGGGTTGAGTCTGACTCATAGTGATGACATGTGTACAGAATAGAACTGCTCCATAGGGTTTTCAAGGCTATGACCTTTCAGAAGCAGATTGCCAGCCCTGTCTTCCAAGGTGCCCTTAGGTGGGTTAGAACAGCCATCCTTTCAGCTAATAGTCCAGGGCTTTACCATTGGTGCCACCCAGGGACTACCTCATTAGTCATCAGGAAAAAAGCAAATTAAAACCACAACAAGATGTCACTTCACCCCACTAAGACAGCATGATTAAAAAAAAAAAAAAACCCTCAGAAAATAACAGGTGTTGGTGAGTGTGGTGGGGTGGATTGTTTTTGTGTGACCTTTCTCATCATGGTCTTGTAACTCCCACCCAAGTGATCAAGTAGGACTCTTAAATAAGGTAATTGTGGCCCACAAGCAGCATTTGTCAGTTTTGCCATCCTCCTAGGCTTGAAATGAGCCCTCCCAGAGGCAGAGGAAGGATCTCACCACCACCAGTGAAGAAGAGCCAGGAGCAGGGTGCATCCTTTGGACCTGGGATCCCTGTGCTGAGACTCTCCTAGACCCAGGAGACACAGAGAGAGCTGTTACACTGAAGACAGTAAGATGGCAAGAAGCAGCAGCTGAAGAACCAGGAGACTGGCAGGAGACCTGCAGGAGATGGCCTGGCTCACAGAGCATGAAAACTGTTTTCCAGCAGGAGGCTTGCTGGAGGAGCAGGTGCCTCCGGGCACTTGTTGGAGCTAAGTTTGCTGACCTGTGGAACTAGAGCTGAGTGCCTTCAGGTCGAGGCTTAGTGGCAGAGTAGGGTGCCTCTGAGCATTTATAGGCAGACCTAAAAGAGCTTTGTAATACTTGCCCAAGCAGGTGGCCAGAGAGTGATGTTCCTGCACGCACAGCTGAGAAGAAGCTGTCCTGATGGAAGAACTGTATCCTGACCATTCCTGAACCTGAATTGTAACCTGTTACTTCCCTAATAAACCCCTAAATTGTGAGTATTGTCTGTGAGTTCTGTGTAGCCATTGCAATGACTTATCAAACCCAGCAGAGAAATAGAGAGTCCATGGGAGGGATGATTGCTGTCAGAATTGGTAAAGATGGTGGAGAGAGGAGGCATGTCTGAACTCCACCTCATAGGAATCAGCCTTGGGCTGGTGATTTTGATTCTCCTTCCCCCTTCTGAAGTGAGAGGAGGTCAGATGCTGGCCCCATGTCACTTTTACAGTGAGGATGTGGAGAAATGGAAAATCTCATCCATTGCTGTTGGGATTGTAAAATGGTACAGCCACTGTGGAAAACAGTTTTTTTTTAAAGTTGAAGATAAAATTACGATATGATCCAGCAATTTTACTCTTAGGTATACACACAAAATCATTGAAAGCAGGTGAACAAACAGACACATGTACGTGAAGGCTCATATTCACAATAACCAAAAGGTGGAAACAAACTAAATGTCCATCAACAGATGAATAGATAAACATAATGAGGTACATACATACACTGTGACCCTAATACTCCACAGCATGTTTTCTACCTTTTAAAATGGACAATTGAGAGCTTGACATAACTAATGCCATGATGAACCTATACTTTTTCTGCCTGCCTTCTCCTTTCCACATACCTTTGTTAATGAATTTGTTTTGCTCTGTCCGGACACCTGTGACTTACAACCCCCAGCGTGGAGATGAGAGCCCGGATGTCTGGTCTGTAAATCTTTAGCCTAATAAGGAGATGTCTGGCATCTATCTCTTTAGCCTGATGAGGAGTCTCTTGTAGTTATCTTGTAATGTGTAACTCATTCGGCCATCGGTAGGCGACATGTCAAAAGACATTTCTAACTCTTGTAAAAATCATATATAAGCTCTAATGTAAAATTGCCTTTCAGGACTCCATAAAGACAGCCTGCACTGCTGCCTGGTACTCTGTTGGTGTCACTTCTTAATAAATAAATTTTCTCTCTCTTTCTGACTTGGAGAACGTTTCATTGACTTGACTGATCCAGGGCACGGACTCTAATTGGGCAACACACTGGAATATTACCATGCCATAAAGAGAAATGAAATCCTGATACATGCTACATGGATGAATCTTGAAAACATTATGTTGAATGAATTGTCAGTCACAAAAGGACAAATATTGTATGATATCATTTATATAAAATATCTAGAATAGGCAAATATATAAAGACCAAAGTTTATGAGTGGTTACAGGGATTGGTTGAAGGAGGAAAGAGGGAGTTATTGCTTAGAAAACACTGAGCATTTGCTAAGGGTAATGGAAAAATTTGGAAAGCAATAGTAGTGATGGTTACATAACATGATGAACATAACAAATGTCACTGAACTATACAAGGAAAAAGTGTGGAAATGGCAAATGTTTATATATACATGTATATTCACCACAATAAAAAAAAATCAGCAACAATATTCTTTTGCCAGAAATGTATTCCAATTGTCATAAGACATAAAAACATTTTTAACCTATATATATGTTAAATTTGTAAAAACTAAACCAAGATAATAGATTTTTTTTTTCTCATGTATAGTTAAAATAATAAAGGGTAAAAATTTCTAAAAATTGACAACAGAAACAAAACGAAAAACAATCCAGGCTCATGAACAAAGTTTTTCGCAGAGCTCTTGAGTGAGAAGCAAATTCATTAGGGAATATTGTGGATAGCAAATAAATGGAGGTGGGGAGGGGCTCCCCCAAGGTAAGGATCTTTCCCTTCATTTCTCTCTAACAAACTGAAAAAAAAATTGCTAATTATTTATGAAACTGAGCGTTTTTTCAGTTAAATTATCACAGTTTAATATTCATAACAATCTTATAATTTTATTATTCCAATTTTATAGAGGAGGAAGTTAAGTCTCAGTGGGATGCTATAACTTGAGTAAGGATTCTGAGGAAGAATCAGAATTCAACACTGGGTCTGACCATTAACCTTTCAGTTAACAGCTGAGAAATTAGCCACTGAGCCATCAGGGCTCTTTAATAAATGTTATTAATTGGTATTTTCTATATATTAAAATTATTATTGTTTTATTATCCCATTATTATTATTACCAAAAAAAAAAAAAAAAGTAAAAGATTATTTTAATGACTGTGCTTTGAGCACTCCAGGGCAAGGATAGCCTGCTTAACTAAGATCCCTGGAAAAGCCCTGCAGCCGGTCTCGTCCTCTCTGGAGGGTGAGTTCCTGATTCAGATTTCTATACTGAATTCTCTCTTGTGGTTCCTGAATCCTGCCTTATGGTTCTAGTGTGAAGAATTGTGTATGATTCTTAGTACTTTAATATCTCATAACTTCATAATTGTTTCAGTGTTATCAGATTTTTATGGGTGATTGTACTGGGTTGAATAGGGGGCAGTGCTGATTCACTGGTGGACTTATCACCTTCCATGCAGGAGACCAGGTTTCAATTCTCGGACAATTTCCTCAAGCACAGCCACCACCCATCTGTCAATGGATGCTTGAATGTTGCTATGATGCTGAACAGGTGTCAGTGGAGCTTCTGCACTAAGACAGACTAGGAAGAAAGACCTGACCATCTTCTTTTGAAAAACCAGCAATGAAAACACTATGGATCACAATGGTCTGATTTTGTTGTACATGGGTTTGCCATGAGTCGGAGGCCTACTCCACAGCAGCTAACAACAACAACTGGGTTGAGTAGTGTTCCTTCAAAATTCATATCCTTCCAGAACTTCAAAATGTGATATTACTTGACATAGAATCAATAGTTAAGATGAGGTCATACTGGAGCAGCGTGGGCCCTTAGTCCAATATATTGGTATCCTTATAAGGAGAAGAGGAGAGAAACAGAACCAGAGACACTGGGAGAACACCACATGATGATGCAGACAGAAATTGGAGTGATACTTCTGCAAGTCAAGGAGCACCAGGGATTGCTGACACCTTGATTTCAGACTTCTAGCTTCCAGAACTGTGAAATAAATCTCTGTTGTTTTAAGCCACACAGTTTAGGATAATTTGTTACAGCAGCCCTAGGAAACTAATAAGGTTGTCCATACAGTTTAACAGTGGATGTGAAGGAGAAATAGCTTCGTACTCTTTTTGTTCTATTCTCTTTAACTTAAAACTTTTTTCATTCTGCTTGTAGTAGATGTTAATTACAGAAAAATTACATATGGATTTAGGAGCAGAAAGAAACAACACGTATTCACATTTCTCAAAGGTAAATATTATAATCATTTAGTTTTAGCTTCTTCTAGGCTTATTGCTGTACATATTATACAATTCTGTATTGTAATAAATATAAAATATGTACATAGTGTTTCATTTATAAAATTTATCCAACATTTACTATATGCAAAGGCCTAAGGGCTTAAGTATATATTTCCTACACTGACTATCTAATCAATTTTTTTAACAACTTTTACTATGAAAGCATAGAGAAAAGTGCATAAAACATATATGTACAGTTTTAAAAAAATTATAAATTCAGTGTCTATTTAACTATTAACTACCACCCAAGTGAACAAGTAGAATATTTATAAGTACTGCCAGTAATTCCAGTGAGTCCCTCTCCCTTATCAGATCCTTCTTCCTTCCAGACATAAACACCAACTCGATTTTTGTGCTAGGCACTTCCTTGCTTTTGTCTTACTTTTTTAGTTCCTTATGAATATGCAATGTGATCATTGAGGTTGTGTGTAAACTTGGCTGGGTAACGATTCTCTGTGATTTGATGGTTATGACGTAGTTTGGTAGTCATATAGAGATGTATTCACCTCCATGATGAGATCTAATATAATGTAATCACCTCCATGATGAGATCTTCTATGAACAGCCAATCAGTTGAAAGAGTTTCCTTGGGGACGTGGCCTGCATCCAATACATGTGCACTCTCTGGCACAGCTTGCTAACTTTTGCTGTGCTCTGGATCCTACATTCAGCTTGTCAGCATCTGACCTCCTGTTCCTGGGACTTGGACCAGCAGCCTGCCATCTTACATGCCAGTCTAGGATTTATCAGGCTTCCCAGACCATAAGCCAGCAGCCTGCTGTCTGACCTGTGGATCTTGGGTTGGTTCATAAGCCCCTACAGCTACATGAGTCAGGAGAAACCTCTAGCCTAATGCCTGACCCACGGACTGGAACTTGCCAGCCTCTACAACTGTATGAGCCATTTCCCTGAGATAAATCTCTCTCTCTCTGTCTCTATGTATAAGTAGAGACAGATATACATATATATTATATATACACATAATATATATGTACACACACACACACACACATACATACATACATATATATATATATATATATATATATATACTTCACTGTTTTTGCTTCTCTATAGAACCCACCCTAAGACATGCAATTTAGGGCCAAGAATGGTGAATGATTTGAGACTTTACCCTCTTCTCAAGGTAATTAGTTAATATGTAATAGTTTTATGGATGCTGGCAAAAGACACAAGACTCCTGTATCAGAGATGAAGGAATATTTATTACTCACAGCAATAGCAGTAGCCAGAGAATTAGCATTTGTACAAGTTTCCCAAGTCCTAATTCCCACATGAGAACATGAAGAGGGCCAGATGAAACCCACATATTCAGTGGGATGCATTATAGGAGAGGAACACTGAGCTTACGGAACCTGAATTTTTTATAATGGGCATAAAGTATGCCTGACCTTTGCCCCAGGAGAACTCATTATATTTATCATGCTAGACAGTAGATAAACCTGCCCTTTGCTGGGTTGGGAAGCTTGGGTGGGGAGGTACAATAAACAATATCTCCATCTTTCAGGTCTATTTGCTTTATTAAAAATCTTTGAAAAACACAGGCAAAATAGGCAGTCAGTTACTCTGCTAGGAAGATATGCAGAAATGAAAGAGAACTATGAAACATTGCTGTCCAACAGCCAGCATCACTTGTTGAAAAGTCAGCCCTTTCCTTAATTATCTGCAAGTGTATATCTCTGCCAAATATGCTTGAGTATCTTTCTAGATCATTCCTCTTCTATTGTTCTATTTGCCTACCTTGCCTACCCCACACCATTACCTACAATCTTAAATACCATGTTTTACACAAGACATTCTTTTGTTCTATTGGGCTATTTTTCCATCCAGAAAAATTAAAACATTGTGTGAAACAATTATATTTTAATATGTCTCTATATATTTTGTGGCAAATCCCTCCTTGTTACTCTTCTAGAGTTGCTTGACTACTATTGGCTTTGTACTTCCATAATTTTCTCCATGGAAAATTTGAACATCAATTATAAGAATTATTCATAAACATATCATGTTTTGATGCTATTGCAAATAGTACCTTTTATTTAGTAGTACCTTTTATTTTTGTTTGTGTCTAGTCAACCGGAATAAATTTTATTATACATAAACATATGTATATGTGTGTGTATACATATATGTATATAAGTATTTTATATATATATGGTGTTGAACTTCTCCATCATCTCTTTTCACTGTGTAGTTGATTTGATTCCTGTGTATTCCATCTGGTGCGGTCCACATGTAAACATGCTGTTTACATCGTTAAAAAAGCTGAATAATTAGTCTTGCAATGTGATAGCCAGTATAGTTTCTATCACCAAGGCCATGTTTTCCAGCTACTGATCCTTCTTCGTTTCCAACTTCTGTATTTCAATCACCAGTAATTATCAATGTATCTTGATTGCATGTTTGATCAATTTCAGACTGCAGAAGTTGGTAAAAATCTTCACTTTCTTCATCTTTAGCATTAGTGGTTGGTGCATAAATTTGAATAATAGTCATATTAACTAGTCTTCTGTGTAGGCTATGGATATTATCCTATCACTGACAGCATTGTACTTCAGGATAGATCTTGAAATGTTCCTTTTTACAATGAATGTGATACCATTTCTCTTCAATTTGTCATTCCTGGCATAACAGACCACATGATTGTCTGATTCAAAATGGCCAATACCAGTCCATTTCAGCTCACTTATGCCTAGGATATCTATCTTCAAGTGTTCCATTTCATTTTTGAAAACTTCCAATTTTTCTAGATTCATAATTTGTACACTCCACATTCCGATTATTAACAGACCTTTGAAGCTTTTTCTTCTCTTTCTGAGTCGTGCCACATCAGCATATGAAGGTCCTGAAAGCTTTACTCCATCCACGTCATTAGGGTTGACTCTGCTTTGAGACAGCCCTTCCCCAGTCATATTTTGAATGACTTCTAATTTGAGAGGCTCATCTTCTGGCACTGTATCAAACAATGCCTCACTACTATTCATAAGGTTTTCACTGGCATATTCTTTCAGATGTAGAATGCCATGTCCTTCTTCCTAGTCTGTCTTAGCCCGGAAGCTCCGACGAAACCTGTCCACTATGGGTAGCCTGCTGGTATTTGAAATATCAGTGGCATAGTTTCCAACATCACAGCAGTATGCAAACCACTACAGTATGGTAAACAGTACATGGACAGGTAACTGCCAGAAATTCAAGCCAGATTCAGAACAGGACATAGAAGGTGGGATATCATTGCTGATGTCAGATGGATCTTGGCTGAAAGAAGAGAATATCAGAAAGATGTTTACATATGTTTTATTGAATTTGCAAATGCATTGTACATTACAAAGAATAGGAATTCCAGAACACTTAGTTGTTCTCATGTGGAACCTGTATATGGAAAAGAGGCAGTCGTTCAAACAGAACAAGGGAATTCTGTGAGGTTTAAAATCTGGAAAGGTTTGCATTAGGCTTGCTTCATTTCACTATACTTATTCAATCTGTATGCTGAGCAAATAATTTTAGAAGCTGGACTATATGAAGCGGAATGTGGCATCAGGACTGGAGGAAAATGCTTTAACAACCTGTGATACATGGATGACACAACCTTGCTTGCTGAAGGTGAAGAGGACTTGAAGCACTTACTGATGAAGATCAAAGACCAAAGCCTTCAGTATGGATAACACTTCAACATAAAGAAAACAAAAATCCTCACAACTGGACCAATAAGCCACATCATGGTAAATGGAGAAAAGCTTTAAGTTGTCAAGGATTTCATTTCACTTTGGTCCACAATTAATGTCTATGGAAGCAGCAGTTAAGAAATCAAATGACATATTGCATTGAGCAAATTCACTGCAAAAGACCTCTTTAAAGTGTTGAAAACCAAAGATGTCACTTCAAGTACTGTTATGGATTGAATTATGTCCCTAAAATACGTGTGCTAACTTGGCTAGGCCACGATTCCCAGTATTGTGTGATTATCCACCATTTTGTCATATGATATGTTTTTCCTATGTGCTGTAAATCCTACCTCTATGATGTTAATGCAGCAGGATTAGAGGCAGTTATGTCAACGAGGCAGGACTCAATCTACAAGATTAGGTGGTATCTTGAGTCAATCTCTTTTGAGCTATAAAAGAGAGAATAGAGCAGAGAGACAGGGGATCTCATGCCACCAAGAATGAAGAACAAGAAGGGGAGCACGTCCTTTGGACCTGGGATCCCTGCACTGAGAAGCTCCTAGACCAGAGGAAGATTGATGACAAGGACCTTCCCCCAGAGCTGAAAGAGAGAGAAAGCCTTCCTCTGTAGTTGGTATCCTGAATTCGGACTTCTAGCCTCCTAGACTTTGAGACAATAAGTTTCTCTTTGTTAAAGCCATCCACTTGTGGTATTTCTATTACAGCAGCACTAGATAACTAAGACAAGGACTAAGGTGTGCCGGACCCAAGCCATGGTATTTTCAATTGCCTCATGTGCATGCAAAAGCTGGACAATGAATAAAAAAGACCAAAGAATAATTAATTCCTTTGAATTATGAAATTAGCAATGAATATTTAATACACCATGGACCGCCAGTAGAATGAACAAGTCTGTCTTGGAAGAAGTACAGCCAGAGTGCTCCTTGGAAGCGTGGATGGTGAGACTTTCTCTCACATACTTCAGACATGTTATCAGGAGGGACCAATCCCTGGAGAAGGACATCATGCTTGGTAAGGTAGAAGGTCAGTGAAAAAGTGGAAGATCTTTGATGAGATGTGTCAGTGGCTGCAACAATGGGCTCAAACATAGAAATGAGTTTGAGGATGGTGCAGGACTTGTCAGTGTTTCATTCTATTGTACATGGGGTCACTATGAGTCAGAACAGACTTGGCAACAACTAACAACAACAACAACATATATATTTATATTCACTTCCAGCAGTCTTGCTAATCTTCCTTATTAATTCTAATTTTTTCCTTATGTTATCTTAGATTGTATATATCATAAAATAATCCTTGATATCTTTGAAAGAACACAATAAACACATGAATATTTAGTAAAATGTGTATTGAAAGAAGTAATAAATAATTTCTTAACATAGGTAGTCTACCTTCTCACAATGTCTTCCTTGAGTATTGTGCTCTTTTAAGATTTATTTATATGGGATCAAATTGACAACAGCAACTCTAAAGATTAGATAGGAAACTTAGCGGGCAGTGAGTTTATGTTAAGGGGGGAGGAAAAACTCAGAAAAGGAGGATGAGAATGGTTGCACAACTCAAAGAATGTGATCAATGTCACTGAATTGTACATATAGAAATTGTGGAATTGGTGTATGTTCATTTGTGTATATTCTCTACAACAAAAATAAAATAAAATGAAAAAGTACAATTAAAGGAGAAATGAAAAGATAGGTAAGAATATTTGCAACATATATGAAAAACAAAGAGACTGGAAGTCATTTCTCCTATTCTCACAAGAAAAAGAAAGCTGAACAAACTCAAAAATCAATGACTTTTCTTGGTACTATCCAGGAATTGAGGTTGCAGGGCAAACTGCCACTTGGAAAAATGGATAGTCAGTGTACACAAAGTCACAGTCTAGATTTGTTTACAGAAAGCAGAGCTCTTGAGCTGTAAACTGGTAGGAATACTTAAAACTACTGGAGTCTGAGTGTGACCTAATGTGAGAGTGAGAAACTCCTGGGACATAGCCTTAGCATCTCCACCACAATTTCATAGGTTTTATGTACAGGAACTGATGATAAAGAGCCAAGAAAGATTTACTCTGAGCTCTGACAGTGAAAGGGAAAAGTAACCCTTTGGAAATATGCCAAGAATAGTCTCCATAATAAAGGCCTAATCTTAAGGGAAAAAGACTTTCTTAAAGTCTTATTCCACCTAACGGGAAGGAAATTTACCCGATTCCAAACAAATGGAAAGATATTCTATTCATGGATTAGAAGATTCAATATTGTTAAGATGACTATTATCCCCAGATTAGTCTATAGATTCAATGCAATATAGACATAACAAACTAATTCTAAATATTATATGGAAAGGCAAGAGACCTAGAATAGCCAACACAATACTCAAGAAGAAGAACAAAGTTGGAGGGCTTATACTGCCTGAATTCAAGATTTACTGTAAAGCTACAGTAATCATGACATTGTGGTATTGGTGAAAGAAATAGACATATTGCTGAATACAACAGAAAAAAACACATACTAACATAGGCAACTGATCTTTGATGAAGTAAGAAAAACAATTCAATAAAAAAGGATAACCTTTTCAACAAATGGTGTGGAAACAACTGGATATCCATATGTAAAAAAATGAAACTAGGCACAAACCTTATAAAACCAAAAACTCGCTGCTGTTGAGTCAATTCAAACTCATAGAGACCCTATAGGACAGAGTAGAACTGCCAAAAAGAATTTCCAAGGATTTGCTGGTAGATTCAAACTGCTGAACTTTTGGTTCACAGCTGTAGCTGTTATCCACTGTGCCACCAAGGCTCCACAAACCTTACATCTTTCACAAAAATTAATTAAAAATGAACTACAGACCTAAATATAATATTTAAAACTATAACACTTCTAGAAGATAACATGGGAGAAAATCTAGGTGACCTTGGGTTTGGCAAAGACATTCTTAACTACAATGCCAAAAGTTCAATCCATGAAAGAAAAACATAATAAGTTGGACTTTGTTAAAATTAAAAATTTCTGCTCTGCAAAAGACACTGTGAAGAGAATGAAAATACAAGTCACTGACTAGGAGAATACATTTGTAAAACATATATTTGCTAAAGTACTCATATATTCAAAATATACAAAATAATTAAAATTCAATAATACAAGAAAATGAATTAAAAATGTGAAAATATCAGAACAGACACCTCAACAAAGAAGATAAAAATATGGCAAATGAGCATATGAAAAGATGTTCAAAATCATTTGTAATTAGGGTATTGGAAACAAAAACACAGCAAGAAGAATCATTAATATCCGGAGAACTGTCACTATCAAATGCTGATGGGAATGTGGTGCAGTGAGAAGTCTCATCTGTTGCTGATGGCAATACAAAGAGGTAAAACCACTTTGGAAAACAGTTTGGCAGTTTCTTACAAAGCTAAACATTGTTTTACCATATGATCTAGCAATCATGTTCCTAGATACCTACCCAGTTGAGTTGAAAACTTACATAAAAAACAAAAACTCTGGTTCTGGGAACATGGCTCTATAGACAAAAACACCACCCTGTCCCTCCAGAGCAAAGATCCAAAAAACTAAGTCAAACAGAGACACACATCAATCCTGAAAGTCTAAGCATCAAAGAAGAGATAAAGAACTCAGCCAAGCACCAAATGGAATAAGAAACTGACTGAGAAGAGAGAACAAGGAGAGATACATGCAGAGGTCCCCTATCAGCTAATGCAGCACAGATCCACCATCTTGGAATCCTATCGGAGATCAGTGAACGGGGGTACAAGGAAGCAGCTTCACGGAGTTTCCAGCAGGAGACAGAACAACAAGTAACCAGTGATATACGCTTTCCCAACCCCCACCATTCTTCACCCACACTCGGCCTCCTCTGCCTCCTGCAGCCACCGTCTCTTGGCTGGGAAACACCAGCTTCACCTTGGTGTCACTTTGATTGTGCCGTCCCACACTGGCTGGCTCCCTGAGTGCCATTTGTTGGCTGCTGGTGTTGCATTTTCTGCTTCTTTAGATTTCTTCATTGCGTCTCACCACCCTCCCCCGTTTCTCTCAAATACCTGACTCCGTGTGCTGTCTTTGCTTCTTTCTGAAAGGTTGGGAAACACCACTCGAGCATGGGACTGCTTCCCGGCCCATGCCACCATGCTGTTGGGACTCCTGGGGCTTTTTTTGTTTGTTTGTTCTGATTTGTTTGTTTTCTTTTTGTTTTCTCAGCTTGGGAGCCCCTTCTAGCCAGGCAGTACGGTGTGGCTTGGGAGCTACTCCCTTACTCTGAGCAGACACACAGTGACATCCTTGGGGGCATTTCTTTTCTCCTGCTTTCTTTTTTTTTTGTTTGTTTTACTTTTTGTTTTTGCTTCTTTGTTTTGTTTTCTTCTCTCTCTCTTTGTCTTTCTTCATTTCCAGTTTCTCATCTCTCTAAACTTACCTTCTATTCCTGTCTCCTGAATACCTGGCACTGTGTGACACCTCTACCCCCTCTAGCCAGGCTGTACTTCATGGCCTGGGAGCAACTTCTGCAGTCCTAACAGCTGCACAGGTGGGATCCGCAGGGGCTTTTCTTTTTTCTTCTTCTTCCTCTTTTTTATCTCTAATTTTTATTTATTCATTTGTTTACCCTTTTTCTATTTTCTTTTTGTTTTTCTCCATTTCTCAGTCTCTCATCTTTCCACGCCAACAGCAAGCTCCCTTAGCTCTCCTTTTTGTTTGTTTGTTTGTGTGTGTATGTTTTGGCTCCTGTTCCTCTCTTCTCTCTCTCCTCTTTCCCATGTGCATCTTAGCTCCACACATCACTATCTCTCCCCTCCTTTCTGCCTACCTGCACTGTGCACTGAATATCACAACCCCAAGCAGCACAGGCATGGCCTACCAGAACCTGCCATGCACTGACCCCTGGCCCGCCCTGTTGGCCCTAGTATGTGCCATCCCAGCAACTCCCCTTGAGCTTGACCTGCACTGCTGTATCCTGTCTTAGTAACTGACCCTGCCTATTGGAGAAGGAGGTGAAAACTATCGTGCCCACAGACGAGCAAACAACAAAGAACACACAACCCGCCTGCTCAGACATAACCAACTAAAACAAAAAAGCAGGATGAAACAAACAAATCTACAATCAAAAAATGAGGAAAATAACTACTGAATGCCCCGAAGACAGCAGACAATATCAAAAAAAATACAAAAACAGGAGAGAATGGTTGCAGTCAGCATCCAAAATAAAAAAATCAGATGACTTTCCAGTAGAAGAAAAGGCACTAGAACTACCTAATAGGGAATTCAAATCTAAAATACTCAGAATTATCCAAGAGTAGAAGCAAAAAGCAGACAAAAATGAGGAAAAAATAGACAAATTCATGGAAAATACAGACAAAAAAATGGATGATTCAAGAAAATAATACAGGAACAAAATGCTAAAATAAAGTCACAACTAGAAATCATACAAAAACAACAATTAGAAATCCAAAGGATAAACAAGATTTCAGAAATGGACAGTGTCATAGAAGGGCTGAGGAGCAAGTTTGAAATGACAGAAGACATGATCAGCGAAACTGAAGACAAACACTTGGATACCACTCTGTTTCAGGAAAACTCAGAAAAAAGAACTAAGGAAAATGAAGAGACCCTGAGAATTATGTGGGATACAATCAAAAGCAAAACTCTGCAAGTGATCAGAGTTCTAGAACAGGGGGAGAAAACAGAAAACACAGAGAGGATCTTCAACTGCTGACAGAAAACTTCCCCAATATCATGAAAGATGAAAAGATGACCATCCAAGAAGCTCAACAAACCCCATATAGGATAGACCTCAAAAGAAAATCATCAAGACATATCATAATCACACTCACTAAAACCAAAGAGAAAAAAAAATCCTGAGAGCAGCTCAAGAGAAACAAAAAGTCACATACAGAGGACAAACAATAAGACTAAGTTCAGATTATTTGGCAGAAACCATGCAGGCAAGAAGGCAATGGAATGACATATATAAAACCTTGAAGGAAACAAATTGCCAGCCAAGAATAATATATCCTGCAAAAATCTTTTTCAAATATACTGGTGAAATTAGGTTATTTCCAGGTAAACAGAAATTAAGGGAATATGTAAAAACCAAATGAAACTTACAAGACTTACTAAAGGGAGTCCTTCTATCTGAGAACAAACAACATCAGACCACAGGCTGAATCTAGGACACAGGATTGCACTAGTCAGATACCAACCTAGGAAATTAACTCTCAAAGACTATTCAAAACCAAAAGAATTACAACAGGGAACCAGAGAGGTTAATCTGCAAATGACAACAGCATCAGAACAATAAAAGAGGTAATAAAAGGTGTAGGGATAGAACCTTCTAATGGAGAGGAAGGTAAGATGATACCAAGTAATAATAGACTGGTTCAAACCTAGGAAGATAAGGGTAAATTTCAAGGCAACCACAAAGGAACTTAACAAATCTACTCATCAAAATAAAGAAGAAAAACAAAAAGTCTCAGTAAAAACAAAACCTACAAAAACAAAAGAAACTAAAAAAAAAAAATCCAGAAACAAAAAGAATTCAGCACAGGCGACTAAGAGGAACAAAGAAAACGTCAGCACCACAAAAGAAGGCACTAAAAAATAACAGCAATAAATTCACACCTGTCAATAATTACACTGAATGTAAATGGCCTAAATGCACTGATAAAGAGATGGAGAGTGACAGAATGGATTAAAAAATGGCATCCATCTTTATGTTGTTAACAAGAGACACACCTTAGAAACAAACACATAAATTTATTAAAAATCAAAGGATGGAAAAAAAATATCTCAAGCAAACAGGTACCAAAAAACAGCAGGAGTGGCAATACTAATGTCAGATAAAATAGAATTTAAAACAAAAACCACCATAAAAGACAAAGAAAGACACTATCTAACGATTAAGGGGATGATCCTTCATGAAGACATAACTATAATAAACATATATGCACCCAATGACAAGTCTCCAAAATACATAAAACAAACTCAAAAAGCACTGAAAAGAGAAAGTGACAGTTCCACAATAATAGTAGGAGACTTCAACACACCACTCTCAGTAAAGGACAGAACAACTAAGAAGAAACTCAGCAAAGATACAGAA
>NW_004443939.1:19907035-19908630 GCF_000243295.1 Trichechus manatus latirostris | reverse complement strand
CATAGAAAATGAAGGGATACTTCCAAATTCATTTTATGAAGCCAGCATAACCCAGATACCAAAACCAGGCAAAGATGCCAGAAAAAACAAAAATTACAGACCAATATCTCTCATGAATATAGATGCAAAACTTATCAACAAAATTCTAGCCATAAAGAATTCAGCATCATATTAAAAAAAAAAATCACCACGACCAAGTAGGATTCATACCAGGTATGCAAGGATGGTTCAATATTATAAAATCAATCGACGTAATCCACCACATTAATAAAAGGAAAGAAAAGAATCACATGCTCATCACAACTGATGCACAAAAGGCATTCGACAAAGTCCAACACCCATTCCTGAAAAAAAAAAACTCTCAATAAAACAGGTATAGAAGGGAAATTTCTCAACGTAATAAAGGACATCTATGCAAAACCAATGGTCAACATCATTCTTAATGGAGAGAGGCTGAAAACATTCCCCTTGAGAAAAGATAAGAATGCCCTTTATCTCCACTCTTATTTAACGTTGTGTTGGAAATCCTAGCTCGAGCAATAAGGCAAGAAAAACAAATAAAGGGCATACAAACTGGCAATAAAGATGTTAAACTGTCCGTGTTTGTGGATGATATGATACTATACATAGAAAACCCTAAGGACTCCACGAGAAAACTACTGGAACTAATAGATTCAGCAGAGTAGCAGGATACAAGATAAACCTATGAAAACTGGTTGGATTCCTATACATCAATAAAGAGAACAATGAAAAGGAAATCAGGAAAACAATACCGTTTATAATAGCCCCTAAAAAAATAAAATACTTAGGAATAAATCTAACCAGGGATGTAAAAGACCTATACAAAGAAACCTACAAAACACTACTGCAAGAAACCCAAAGGGATCTACATAAATGGAAAAACATACCATGCTCATAGGTCGGTAGACTCAACATTGTGAAAATGACAATTCTACCCAAAGCAATTTACAAATACAATGCAATTACAATCCAAATACCAACAACCTTCTTTAAAGAGATGGAAAAACTAATAATTAACTTTATATGGAAAGGGAAGAAGCCCCAGATAAGTAAAGCAGTACTGAAGAAGAAGGATAAAGTAGGACTCGAAATATCTGACCTAAAAACCTAGTATACAGCTATGTTAGTCAAAACAGCCTGGTACTGGTACAATGACAGATATATTGACCAATGAAACAGAATTGAGAACCCAGATGTAAATCCATCCACCTACGGTCACCTGATCTTCGACAGGGGCCCAAAGTCCATCAAATGGGGAAAAGACAGTCTTTCTAACAAATGGTGCTGGCAAAACTGGATGTCCGTCTGCAACAAATGAAACAGGACCCATACCTCACACCATATACAAAAACTAATTCAAAATGGATGAAAGACTTAAATATAAAGACAAAAACCATAAAGTTCATAGAAGAAAAAACAGGATCAAAGCTAGAGGCTCTAATACACGGCATTAACAGGATACAAACCATAACCAATAACATAAAAACCCCAGAAGATAAGCTAGATGACTGGGATCTTCTAAAAATTAAACACTTATACTCATCAAAAGACTTCACCAAAAGAGTAAAAAGAGA
>NW_004443939.1:19904174-19905264 GCF_000243295.1 Trichechus manatus latirostris | reverse complement strand
CGGAAAAATGTAATTGATGTCACTAAATTGTACATGTAGAAATTTTTGAAATGGTTTATCTTTGGATATATATATTTTCACCAAAAAAAAAAAAAAGGTCCTCCAAGGTCGAGAAGGGAGAGTGTTGACATGTCATGGGATTGTTAACCAACGTCATAAAACAATATGTGTACTGACTGTTTAATGAGAAACTATTTGTTCTGTAAACCCTTATCTAAAGTATAATTTTAAAAAAATTTTAAAAAAGTTCTGCACACAAATGGTTATAGTAGCTTTTCGCATAATCACTAAAAAGTGGAAGCAACCAAGATGTCTTTCATAAGTGCATGGGAAATAAACTGTGGTACATTCATACAAGGGAATATTATTTAGTGATAGAAAGAAAGGAACTATCAAATCACAAAAATACATGCATGAAACTTAAGTACATATTGCTACATGTAAGAGGACAGTTTGAAAAAGATACTGACTGAATGATTACAGTTATATGACATTATGGAAGTGACCAAATTATGGACTATGTAAAAATATCGGTGGTTGATACAAGTCAGGAGCAGATTGAATAGGAGAAACACTGGGGATATTTTAGGGCAGTGAAACTATTCTGTGATATTGTAATGGTGGGTAATGACATTATACATTTGTCAAAGCCCATAGAACATTACAGAGAAAAGTGCACGTATTGCATTCAGATTTTTTTTTTTTTAATCATATAAGAAGTTGTGGAATCCCAGGATAGACAGCTGATTGTGACAAAAGAATTTAACTATATTAAAATGCATGAAACAATCTTACTGAAAGGAGTGGGAGGAAAAGGTGATGATCTAAGTAACTCTTTAAATGAGTGGAGTTTTAAAACTAAAGACAAAAGAAACTGCAAATAGGTTTTATACTCCAATTTATAGTGTTATTTCATATATTGTTGTTAGGTGCTGTTGAGTCAGTTCAGACGCATAGCCCACTATGCACAACAGAACGAAACACTGGTCCTGTGCCATCCTCACAATTGCTTTTTATGCTTGAGCTCATTGTTGCAGACACTGTGCCAATCCATCTCCTTGAGGGTCTTCCTCTTTTTCGCTGACCCTCT
>NW_004443939.1:19894271-19902356 GCF_000243295.1 Trichechus manatus latirostris | reverse complement strand
GGACTAATCTTTTCCTTGTATCCTGTTCTCTTCATTCTCCCTTGCTCCCGAAGGGGTGAGACCAGTGGTGTATCTTAGATGGCTGCTCACAGGCTTTTAAGAGCCCAGACGCTACTCACCAAGATAGAATGTTAGAACGTTGTCTTTATAAACTGTGTTATGTCAGTTGAGCTAGATGTACCCCGAGACCATGGTCCCCGCAGCCCTCTGCCCAGCAATTCAGTCCCTCAGGGAGTTTGGATGTGTCTATGGAGTTTCCATGACATTTCCTTGTACAAGTTGTGCTGGCTTCCCCAGTATTGTGTACTGTCTTACCCTCCACCCAAGATACCACTTATCTATTGTCTGTTTAGTTCCCCCCACCCCGCCCCACGCCTCCCATCCCTTGTAACCAACAAAGATAGTTTCTTTTTGTGTGTAAAAATTTTCATGAGTTTTTACAGTAGAGGTCTCATACAATATTTATCCTTTTGTGATTGACTTATTTCACTCAGCATAATGTTCTCCAGTTTCATCCATGTTATGAGATACTTCACAGATTCATCATTGTTCTTTATGGTTGCATAATACTCCATTGTATGTATGTACCATAGTTTGTTTATCCATTCCTCTGTTGATGGGTATCTAGGTTGTTTCCATCTTTTTGCTACTGTGAACGGTGCTGCAATGAACATTGGTGTGCATAGGTCTATTCATGTGATGGCACTTATTTCTCTAGGATATATTCCTAGGAATGGGATTTCTGGATCGTATGGTATTTCTATTTCTAGCTTTCTAAGGAAGCACCATATCATTTTCCAAAATGGTTGTACCATTATGCACTCCCACCAGCAGTGCGTAAGAGTTCCAACCTCCCCGCAGCCTCTCTAACATTTGTTATTTCCAGTGTTTTTTATTCATGCCAGTAATGCCGGGGTGAGATGGTATCTCATTGGAGTTTTAGTTTGCATTTCTCTAATGGCTAAGGATGGTGAGCATTTCCTCATGTGTCTGTTGGTTGCTTGAATGTCTTCTTTGGTGAAGTGTCTGTTCATTTCCTTTGCCCATTTTTTAATTCGATTATTTGTGTTTTTGTTGTAGAGGTGTTGGATTTTCTTGTAGATTTTAGAGACTAGACCTTTGTCTGACTTGTAGTGTCCAAAAATGTTTTCCCAGTCTGTAGGTTCTCTTTTTACTCTTTTGGTGAAGTCTTTTGATGAGTATAAGTGTTTAATTTTTAGAAGATCCCAGTCATCTAGCTTATCTTCTGGGGTTTTTATGTTATTGGTCATGGTTTGTATCCTGTTAATGCCGTGTATTAGAGCCTCTAGCATTGATCCTGTTTTTTCTTCTATGAACTTTATGGTTCTATCTTTATATTTAGGTCTTTCATCCATTTTGAATTAGTTTTTGTATATGGTGTGAGGTATGGGTCCTGTTTCAGTTTTTTGCAGATCGACATCCAATTTTGCCAGCACCATTTGTTAAAAAGACTGTCTTTTCCCCATTTGATGGACTTTGGGCCCTTGTCGAAGATCAGGAGACCATAGGTGGATGGATTTACGTCTAGGTTCTCAATTCTGTTCCAATGGTCAAGGTATTTGTCATTGTACCAGTACCAGGCTGTGTTGACTACTGCAGATGTATAGTAGGTTCTGAGGTCAGGTAGTGCAAGTCTTCCTACTTTATTCTTCTTCTTCAGTAGATCTTTACTTATCTGAGGCTTCTGCCCTTTCCTTATAAAGTTAATGATTAGTTTTTCCATCTCTTTAAAGAATGTTGTTGGTATTTGGATCGGGATTGCATTGTATGTGTAAATTGCTTTGGGTAGAATTGTCATTTTCACAATGTTGAGTCTACCTATTCCTGAGCATGGTATGTTTTTCCATTTATGTAGATCCCTTTGGGTTTCTTGTAGTAGTGTTTTGTAGTTTTCCTTGTATAGGTCTTTTACATCCCTTGTTAGATTTATTCCTAAGTATTTTATTTTTTTACGGGCTGTTATAAATGGTATTGTTACTTGGAGTATCTTGAAGTTGCTAGAAAGCAAGGAACTGATCAAAAAACAAAAAGACTGCACTGATTAGTGTATACCAAAGGGACACAGGAGCCAACTGAAGGAGCTCTCAATGGCCAAAACTGGAATAATTTGAGCAGCGTTATCGATTGAATAGCATCCCCCAAAAGTCTGTGTTGTATTCCTAACTCCTATATCTGTATACGTAATCCTGTTTGGAAATAGAAGTTTCTTTGTTTTGTTAATGAGACCATATCAGTGTAGGATGTCTCCTAAACCAATCACTGCTGAGTCATAAGGAGCTGAAAAGACAGAAGAACAAGTAAGCACAAACAAGGGAAAATAGATGACACGTGAAGATTGCCAAGGAACTGAGGAACTACAGGGCTATGGAAGCTGAAAGAGACAAGGATCTTCCTCCCAGAATTGATAGAGAGAGAGCCTTCCCCTATAACCAGTGCCCTGAATTCAGCCTTCCGGCCTCTTAAACTGTGTGTGTGTGCTTTAAATGTATGGCATAAGATGAGAATTTATTTTTACTTTTTTTCAAGTTGTTACGCTTTCTGTTCTCCACTTTTTGACTAATTTTTCTTCTTCTCTCATTTATTTGTTATGCAAACTTTACCACACACATAATACTTATTATGCACCATCTTTTCGTTTTCTTGTGGCACTTGAGGAATTCTTTAGGTTTCTCCACCACATCACTGAACCAGTTTGCTGCAGTGTCAGTACTGTTTGTGTGGTAATATCTTGAATATGAATTTTAATTATGTTGTTGCATTTGGGGTCCCTTTGATTAGTTTTTGTTTTCATTGCACATCGTTTCTGTATTTGCACATTCATTTATCTGCTTTTTCAGTATTTATTTATATGTAGGTCCCGTGTAAGTGTTTATTTTGTTTTATAATGTTTTTCTCCCTTACATATTTATCCAAAGGTAAAAGCGTTGTTTCTACACTAATATTTGTTGATAATCTACTTGGCTAGAATTACCAAATAATTTTAGCAGACATATTGGATAGGAAACATTGTTTTAACATACATTGGCAGTTTATATATACAAAAGTCAACTTATACTATAAATGAGAGTATTCATGGATATGTACTGTTTCCTACATATGGTTGTTTTTGTTAGCCACAGTCCAGTGGGCCTCCAACTCATGGTGACTCCATACACAATAAGATTCGACTGTTATGATCAAGTATAGCTCTCTTTCATTAATAATATGAACTAGCTCCATCAATCCCCTTATTATCTTTTCCACCACCTCCTTCATTTCTAAACTACCATTTACATTGTAGCTGTAATTATATTCCTAAAACATACCACTAGTCTTATTTTTCCCCACTTACAGCAAGTTGACAATTTCCTAGTGTCTGTATGTTATTACCTAATGTCTTTCAGAAATATGTTTATATCTCTTTACAATCTTTCCCAAACTATTTCTCCTGCATTATTGTGTACCACTTGCTATTTCACCATTCATTTTATAGTAAGTCTAACAAAACTGATTTTTCTAGGCTCACTTTTCCTCACTTTGTTTCTTATTTTTAGAAGCCCTTTTTATAATCTGTCATGATATAGCCTACTTATTCTTTAAGATAGAGCTCAAATGTTATCTCCAATGTGAAGACTGTTAGTTGCAAATTCCTCTGTGTGCCAGTGCACTTTATTTCTGCCACTATTGCAGTAAAATCTCATAAAGAGAGAAGAATACAAGGAAGATAGACTCAGCCTGGGTCAAAACTGGGACAAGCTATCAAAGGTACACTGTATAGGAGCTGGCATGGGAACTTGGTATGTCCGGAGTCATTCTCATGGGCAATTGTTTGTGTCCATTTCTTCTTCGTACGCCTGGAGTTCCTACTCTGGAAGCAAATATATGCCTATCTGAAAGGTGGAAAAACCTGTACCAAACAATTGACAATTATATATTATTTAGGTTGTCTATATGTGTGCATGTACACATGTGTGCGTGCTTGAGCTATGTGAAAATAAAGTTATGTTATTCATCTTTTTTATTTCTAGAACCTAGTAGGGTGCTTATACATATTACACATTAAATACTTAAGTTCACTCCTTCTTTTATTCTTTCAGTATTTCCTGAGCGTCTACTAAGGGTAAAGTATTATGATAGATTCTAGGGGTACAACAGTAAATAAGAAAGAGATCAAATGGAGCATGGACCATGATGAAGAGGTTTGTGAGGTGGTGGAAACCAGGTCCTACAGAGTCTACATATTATGGTAAGGATTTTTGTTATTCTTCCCAGTATAATATGAAACCATAGAATGGTCATATGACAATATCTGTGTTTTAGAAAGATTACTCTGACAGATTGGGTTATAGGTGTGTACAAAGAGATGTTTAGAGGCTAGTTAAGTTGTACTGGCAAAAGAGAATCATCACCTTATTATTGGATGGTGATCAGAGATGAGTTTTCAATTATTTTTTTGTCACTAAATAGTGAGCAACAAACAAGGCTACATTAAGCATGTATTCTTCTAAATATTTTAGGCTTAATCTAGGTTCAATAATGATTGCTTCAAACAATATTTATATTTGGAATTATTTTAGATATGTTAAGTGTCTTAGTGGTGATAAAATAAAGATACATTTATTACAGTTAACTAAAATAAGGAAAAGAATAATAATTTGGGGGGAATGTTAAAAAAAGTTTTTTTTTAATAACTTGCTTTATAGCTTAAGGCTTTATATTACATAAGTAACCAGTTATTTTAAAATAAATGTAAGCTGTACCTGTTTTTCATATGAAGTTTGTTTTCCAAAATGAAATAACATACAAATATATCAAATAATGTAATATAAAATGGGATGAGCATTTGGCACATAATAAGTTATCAGTGAACATTTGTGTTGGGTTTTTATTATATTTTTTCATATATTTTACCTGTTTTTTCTTAAATATTCTTGACTTGGCACCTGAATTTAATCTCACTTTCCCTGTTCTAGAACCTCACAATGATAATGGTGTCCCAGGTCACAAGACAATTTAGAGAGATCACTAATCATCTAGAACAAAATGTTTTTGAAATAAGGGAATTTGCAAGGTTAAATAATAAATATAAATAGAAATTATTTGAGGAAATAATTATCATAAATATTAATCCATGATCACTTCCATGCTGCTGTCTCCATTCTGCAGTAAAAGTGTGGAATGTTAGAAAATCAATCATAATTGAATAAAGTTGGTTCCAGTCTTCAAAAGCCATGTGATCCTATACCAAAAAAAGAAAACAACAATTATATATGTATAATCCAGATAAATGAGTCATTTGGGAATGCCAAATTGGCTTTTGAATAGTGATATGTCCAAGAGAAAAAGCATTTGGAGAAAATGAACTAATCAGACTATAAGAAATTTTGCTATTGTCTCGCCACAATTCCCTCTCTTTTCTCAGATAAGTCAGAACTAAATATCATTAAGAATACCTGATAGTGTCTGTATTTGCTTTTTGGATAATGGAAAATTAGATCATCCCTAAATGATCACAGATAAATCTTACCTTATAAATCAAATTAAAACTAACAGATAAGTGTAACTCCTAGGTTATAACTATGGAAATGAAGTGTAATTTTGTTTGTTCCAAGTCCTGATCATTTACATTCCTCACACAGAAATTGTTGAGAGTGGGTAAATATCTTTTAGACTGCAGTGTTGTCTCAATTATGAAACTATTTACATTTGTTTCATGCAAATTTTGTTTAAACCAAATGATCATCTCTTAAATATCTTGTATTAAATACAGTGTGTTTGAGTGCTCACACATGCATGCATACATCAGAAAGGGATGTGTACCGGGAAAAAAGGAAAACATTTATTTTTGTAAAAAATATTACATGTCCAGGAAAAGTCTAATTTGTTTAATCCTCTAAATCCAGCCTTGACCTTTTGTCCATTATTCATAATCTATCAATGTGTACAAATTTACATCTCATGGTCTAAATAACTTTCTCTCTTAATCTCTAATAAAAAAATGAATTACATGTCTCTTATATTAAACTAGGTATCTTTTTTAACCATAATGTTAAAAATAATGTTAATAAAAGAGAAAGTAATTACCAGGGCCACTTCACGCCCACTGGTCATATCCAGAGGAAATGAGAGATGAGAGTAAGCATTCTGTGCACAATAGTTAATCTTTTCCGTTGGCAAAGACCAAGTTGACCTGTGATCAGGTAGCAGTCATCCATATTATTCAATTGCTAAACATGTCATGGCATAATCCATCCAATTATTCTGGAAAGAATTTTAGCAATTATATATTATTTCAATCCCTCTGCCTTGCAAGAGCTGGAATGAAATCCAAGGAAAGAGATTTGATCTTTCACCACTCGGTGGCTAGAACTGACAGTATTTGAGGTGTCCTGTTCTCTATTTCGGTTTTTAATTCAGTTATTATTATCACTTAACCTAAAAACACAATTTGAAATTCAGCTACATTCATAACAGATTTGACTTTTCCTTTATTTGTAATCATGAGGTTTTTTACAATAAACATAGTCATCATCACAATTTACATATATTGCCATCAAGTTTTTCTAACTGATTGACATAAACAACCAAAAATGGTGATAGAAACACAAAAATACAGATTGGTAGAAGCATAGCCATTTCAGTGGTGTTCTGAAATATCTGCTGGGCCAGAGAAGTCTTGTAATTAAGAATGTTCATTGTACATCAAAGTTATACAGAATGACCACGTGGGGTTTGTCTCAGTTATACAAGGCTGGGTCAAGAGTTGAAAATCAATCAGTGTAAACCACCATATTAACAGGTGAAAAAGAAAAATCACATGATGTTAACTGATCCAGAAAAAGCATTTGCCAAAATTGAACACCTATTTGTGCTAAAAATTCTCAGAAAGCTAAGAATGCAGAGGAATTTCCTCAACTTCATAAACAAAGTCTACAGAAAACTACAGCCAACAACATACTTAATGTTTTTTTATCAGAAATCAGGAGGTAGGCAAGGATGTCCACATTCACTACTGCTATTTAACATAGTACTAGAAGTTGTAGCCATCACAATAGGGCTGGGGGATAGGGATGGAACAAAAGGCATACAAATTGGACTGGAAGAAATAAAACTGATGATATGGTGGTCCATGCAGTAAATTACAAGGAATATACCAAAAAAAACCTAAAATAAGTGAGTTTAGTTACAGAATACAAGGTCAATATACAAAAATTAATTTTTTTCTATACAATAGCAAGAAACGTGGAGACAGAAATTAAATATATAATACCATTCACAATTGCTCAAAAAAAATAAAATATTTAAGTATAAATCTAACAACTTACATAGGATTTATATATTGCAACTATACAACATTGATGAAAAAATTAAAGAAGTTCTAAGTAAATGGAGAGACATACTGTGTTCATGGATTGGAAGTCTCAATATAGTAAAGAAATCAATTTTTCCAAAATTGATATACAGGTTTAACATTATTATTATTAAAATTCCAGCAAGATTTTTTTGTAGATACACACAAGATTATTCTAACATTCATATGGAAAGGCAAAGGTATTAGAATACCTAAAACATCTTCAATAAAGAATAAAGTAGGAGAAATCACTCTACTTGATTTGAAGAATTATTATATAGTTCCAGTAATCAATAAAGTGTGGTATTGACAGAGAGATCGAGCTACAAATCAAGTATTATACAGTTACAACAATTAAGAATGTGTGGTATTGACAAAGAGATAGACTGTGGTGAAATGAGTTCCTTTATGTGGCCTTCGGCTTTTGGAAAACAGCTTGAGAGATTATTCCCCTAAGCCCTGAGGAGCTACCTTTGCCCTAGTTTTCTACCCTAGAGGGTTTGTTACTTTTGTCCTTGTTGATTGACATTTCATGGGCAAGCTGTAAACAACTTGACTTTTTGTCTGGCCCTGGGGTGCAGCCTGCCTGTGATTGGTATGCACCTTGCAGGGATTGGTCAATGGACTATGAAAATGAAGTGACTATAAACTATGCAAATGAAGTATCTGTAGCCGACTATGTAAATGAAGTGTCTATGGTCTACAGAGAGGGGATTGGTCAGTTTATGGCCCTG
>NW_004443939.1:19884078-19894171 GCF_000243295.1 Trichechus manatus latirostris | reverse complement strand
ATATATGCAGCCAGCCCCGCAGAGGTTTTTGAAGCAGAAAGAAGTAGGAAAAGAAGCAAGGAAGAAAGAAGAGAGAATAGAGAAGAAGCTGACAGAGAGGAGGCAAGGAACCTCCTTAAAGGTCTGTGACATGGGTCAAGGGCTGTAACACTGAAGACAGTGACAGGCCCTAAAGGGGCCCAGCAGCAGAATTGGGGCAACAGGCCTGAAAGGGACCCTGTGGCAGAGTTGTTGGTGACAGAGCAGGGCCAAGAGGCACCTGTTCTGAAGGAGCTGAGAGGAGCTTGTCCTGAAGGTACTGAGGGGAAGCCTGCACAGTCGAGAGGAGCTGAGAATACTGTCCTACACTGAAGAAGGGACACTTTCCCTACATGTTCCTGATACTGATCCCAAGTTGTAGCCCGTTACTTTCTTAATAAACGACTTAAATGCAAATGTCTTAGGCTGGGTTCACTAGAGAAGTAAAACCAGTGAAGTGTATGAATATATATAGAGAGAGATTTCTATCAAGGAAATGGTTCATGCAGTTGTAGAGGCTGGAATGTCCCGAGTACTTAGGTCAGGCTGGAGGCTTCTCCTGACTCATACAGCCACAGGGGCTGGTAAACCCAAGATCAGCAGGTCAGATAGCAGGGTTCTTGCTCACAGACTGCGAAGATCTGTGAATTCCAAGACCAGCAGGTAAGACGGCAGGTAAGCTGCTAGCTCAAGTCCCAAGAACCAGAGATCAGAAAAACAGGGGCTAGTTGCAGAATCCAGAGTGAGCAAAAGCCCACGAGCCTTACTGGAAAGTTCACCTATGTTGGATGCAGACCATACTCCCAAGGAAACTCCCTTTCAACTGATTGACTACTCACAGCAGATTCCTTCATGGAGGTGATCACATTATCCTTCGACTGACAAAGTACATCATAACTGCCAAACTACTGAGAATCATGGCCCAGCCAAGTTGACACACAACCTTAATGATCAGAGCAAGTATGGTCTGTGAGTTCTGTGTGGCTATTGTGATGGATTATTAAACCCAGAAGAGAAGTAAAGAGTGCCATGTGAAGGACAGCTGGCCTCAGAATTGGTAAAAAGGTTGAAGGGTGAAGGTATATTTGACCTCCATTTCATGGGAATCAACCTTGGGCTGATCATGGTCATTATCCCTGCTGAAGTTAGATAGGTTCTGACATTATACTACTACTGCCACCATTTTGCATAGACATACAGATCAATTAACAGAATAGAGAACCCAGAAATAGCCCTCACACACTGATTTTTTGACAAAGGTGCAAAATAAATCCAATGGAGGAAGGATAGTATTTTCAGCAAACGGTGGATGATGGTGAAGCAATTGCATAACCATAGGTTAAAAATAAAAATAATAAAAATAAATGAACCTCTATGCACACCTCACACCTTGTACAAAAACTAACTCAAAATGGATCATAGATTTAAATGAAAAACTCTAAAACATCTGAAAGAAAACATAGGAAAAAATCTTTGAGACCTAGGGTTTGCTGAAGTGCTCTTAGGCATACCAAAAGCATAATTTATAAAAGGAAAAAAAATGATAAATTGGACTCAATTAAAATTAAAAATGTTTGCTCTATCAAAGACCTTGATAAGACGATGAAAAGAAAAGTACAGCATGGAAGAAAATATTTACAAACCACATATCTGAAAAAGGACTCATATCTAGAATACATAAAGGACTCTAAAAACTTAACAGTAAGAAAAACAAACAATCCGATTAGAATATAGGCAAAATACATGAAGAGACGTTTTACAGAAGAGAATACATGGAAGGTAAATAAGCATATGCAAAGATATTCAATATCACTAGACATTAAACCAAAACCAAACCTGTTGCCACTGAGTGGATTCCAACTCATAGCAACTCTACAGGACAGGGCAGAACTGCCCCATAAGGTTTCCAAAGAGCATTTGGTGGATTTGAACTGCTGACCAGTTGCCAATCATGGTTAGCATCTGAGCTCTTAACCACTGCACCACCAGGGCTCCGCACTAGATATTAGGGAAATGCAAATTAAAATCACAGTGAAATATCACTAAAAACCTATTAGATAGATACATAGACACATAACCATCCAGTCAACTCTGTATCATGGCCACCTATGTACAACAGAACAGAACATTTGCCAGGTCCTACATTATCCTCATGATTGTGGGCATGTTCAAGTCCATCGTTGCAGCTATTGTGCCAGTCCATCTCACTGAGGGTCTTCATTGCCCTCACTGGCACTCTACTTCACCAAATATAATGTCCTCGTCCAGTGATCTCTCCTGATGATGTGTCCAAAGCAAGTGAGTCTGACAATGTTCTCTTGTGATCAATAGATTTTCACTGGCTAATTTTCAGAAGTATATCGCCAGTCCTTATGTCCTAGTCTGTGTCAGTCTGGAAGCTCTACTTGAATCCTTTCTAGCATGGGTGACCCTGCTGGTATTTGAAATATTGATGGCATAGCTTTCACCATCACAGCTCACACAAGCCACCCCAGTACAACAAACTGACAGATGAGTGGTAGACAAACCTATTGGAAAGCTTAAAAAGAAAAAAAAGTGACAATATTGTATGCTATGTACTAGACTTCCCATACATTGCTGTTGGAATGTAAAACGGTATAGCCACTCTGTAAAATTGCTTGGCAGTTTCTTAAAAACAAAATAAAACAAAAACTAAACATACATTTATCATGCAACCCAACAACCACACTCCTGGATATTTACTCCAAAGATAAAAAAACTACATCTAACCCAAAATAATACACAATTGTTCATAGCAGTTTTTTTTTTTTTTTGTAATAGCCCCAAATCTGTAAACAACTAAAATGACCTACAACTGATGAATGGTTAAACAAACTGTGGTATATCCATTCCATGGAATACTCAGCAATAAAAGAAACTACTAATATTAAGAATCAAGTTAGATGGATCTCAAGGGTATTATGCTGAGGTAAAAAGGTCAGTCCCAAAAGGGAATATAGTATATGATTCCATTTATATAATATTGTCAAAATGGCAAAATAACGGAGATGGAGAAGAAATCATTGGTTGTCAGAGGTTAAGGAGGGTAGAGGGAAGAGGGGGTGGTTGTGACTATAAAGTGGTAGTACACAGGAGATCCTTGTGGTAATTGTGAATGTAGTGGTGGTTATACCAATCTGCACATGTAATAAAATGACATAAATGTATATGCACACATTGTACCAAAGACAATTTCCTGATTTTTGTATCATATTGTGTAGTTATATAATACGTAACCATTGGGAGAAAGTGGGTGAAAGGCACAAAGGACCTCTCTACACTCTGCAGCTTCCTGTGAATCTGTAATTATTTCAAAGTAAGAGAGACATTTAGGGGGAAGAAGGGAACTGAGCAGTTGTTGTTGTTCTATACGCCTTATAAAGACTCTTTTCTCAGGAATGCCCTAAGCATCTTTCTTAATTACTGGGTTAGGTTTTGGGGGACAGCAGAATTCCACAGCGGTGAGCTAGTACTGGCTGGTTTTGCCACAGGAGCAAATCAAAAGGCAGTTGAAAGACTGGTGTTGATAAGACCAATTGAAAGACAAAGATGAATCTGGTACACTTGGTGTGCAAGGGAGTCCTGTGTCTGGAAACACAGTCCTTCTGAACACTCAGTTCACAGGATTTGATTGGCTCTAACAGAATAAGGGAAGACTTTTACTAGCTATCAGTTCAAAATGGAGATGCTTCAGCATTCTTATCTGTTCCAATTCAAAGTTGGTTTTTCCGGTATTATATTTGTGACACAGCTTCAAACAGCAAAGATGTTAAAGGTCTGTGATTAAAACGAACACAAACAACAAAAAACAAGACTTTTCTTCTATGTCCTTCATTTAATACGATTTAAGGGAGAATTTTTTTTTTCCCTTAATCTTATGCACTTGATTTTCACAAGAGAAATTTTATGATTTAACACTGACCTGAAATTCTGTCAGTTTCAAAGGGTTGCAGTGACAAAAATTGGGGTGTGATGACAGCTAGCGTTGGGAATCTTGATAACCACCCACTAATTTAAGCTGAGATGAAGGAGGGCTACCCATCAGCATATGGGTAAACTAGAAGTAAATCAGTATTCCCAAAGACTTGCAGCCCAGTTTTGTGTAATCTGGGGGAAACTTGACTGCACAAGCCCAGGAATGTTAATAGCATCACTGCAAAAGGAAAATATGTAAAACTGAAATTTCTCCAGCAATATAATGGGTAAATATATAAGTGTATATTCATACTATATAATACCACATAGATGCAAAAAATGAAGCTGCACAACAGCACAGAGGAATACTAAAACATAATGATCAGCAAAGGAAGTTAAACACAAAGAAAATATATACTGTCTAATTACACATTGTATGATGTGATGTGGCTTTGCATGAGTACATATAAATGCAAGCTATTGTTTTGGAAATCTGCAAAACTAACTGGTAAACATGTAAAGAAACACGAGGAAATGATGACCATGAAATAATTATAGTGATTACTTTCAGGGGAGAAATTGGAAGTTGTGATTAAGAAAGAGCTTGCAGGAGGCTTTTGGGATGCTGGAAATTTTGTTTCTTGACCTGGGTGGGATCAAATAGGTGCTAACTTTCTACGCTTACCATTCTATTTTTTGCATGTTTCTGAAAGTGCATTGTTAAAAGTGTGTTGTATCTTAGAATAGAAAAAGATATCTTGAACATGGGTGATTATTATCAAGTTTGAAAACTTGCAAGTTATTCTACTTCAAACCTGGCTGATATTCTCTAATCTTAAGAAAGACCAGTGATTTATTTCCCTATGATTATCATAACTTACTACAAGAGCAATACAAACTTAAATAGTTGCTGGAAGTGGTCATGGAATGAAATGGCAATAGTTATTTTGTTTCTGCTTATGACTATGTTTTAAAAGGCATGTTTTCACACTCCTGTGTTATAAAAGCTATGTAAGTAATAAAAAAAATTGTCCACATTAAAAATTACCAATTTCACTCAACATGGCTTCGTAAGTCTACAAAATATGGTGCCTCCCCTCATTTCTATACCAATTATGACAAAAAATGATAAAGGGATAAAACTAACAAGTCATTGCAGGGTTTGAAAATATACAAGATAAACATCTCTGCAATCAGAAAAAGATTTTCAATAAATTTGACAGTTATTTTTTCATAGATGCATTTGAGATTCCTAAAGCCTTTTCAGAGGTAGATCAGGAAAGTTTTTAAATAAATAAAGATAGATGTATGCATTGGTTTTTCAGAACTCATGCAAATATATAGTGAGATGTAAGCTGTACTTAATGACCTTACAAGTGTTAAAATACTGCAGTACTTTTAAAAACAATTTCTGCCGACATTTGTCATATGATTTCTCTTTCTGGTTAAGCATTTTGGTGAAAATTTCAGGGCTATTCCATGTGAATGGTTTGGAGATCTTGGAAAGCAGTACAGGTATTTTTTAATTATATTAGTATGTTAGACACCCCCTCCATACTTATTTTCTCTTTGCTTACCCTCAAAGCTGTTGATTGATAGATAAGATGTTAAATAAGTGGTAACTGATTGAACAAATACATGATTTTTAAATAGAGTGATTCAACAGGGAAACAATTTTGCATTTTCTCTCATTTATTAACCATTTCCTGAGTGCATACCCTGTGTATGTAAAGAACAAGTTAGTTCTTGCCCCAAAGAAGCTTGCTATCAACTTAGACTTTTACTTGAGAAGCCAAAAGATGACATCTTCTTTTACAATGGGAACTACCAGATCAACTGTGCCTTAAATAAGAGCCCTACCCCCACCCCAAGTCACAATGACATTTATAACTGAACGATATGCATTTAAATTCCAACAGTATAGAAGGATATTTGCTGGTTCATAATCATGTTATTTGAGCAAGCCTACTACAGTCCATGGAGAAATCATAGAAAGATGCTGTGGTTTGGCCAGCATCCATGTTCATTGCATTCTGGCCACTTAACACATAGCAGGAAAATGTAGAGATTGAATTGACAAGGCAGAGAAACTACTTTTTCTACTTCAGAAATTTAAATATAGAACTTTTCTGTTTTGACCACAAATATGCTTTATAATTTTATTTGAAAAGCCACAAGATGGCATATATTTTTAGAAATGTAACCTATAATACAGTGGTTCTCAACTAGGGGTGAGAACCACTTCCATCCTCAAGACATCTAGTAATGTCTGGAGAAATTTTAGTTACCACAGGTAGGGGGAGTGTTGCTACCGGCATCTAATGGGTGGAGGCCAGGGATGCTGCTAAACTTTCTCTAATGCACAGGACAGACCTCACAGAAAAAAAATTATCTGGCCCCAAATGTCAAAAGTGCAGAGGCTGAGTAACCCTACTATAATGGAATAGTCCTCCTCCCCCAATAAATTTCCTGAGCTTTGTAGTTCTCACCCATCAAACCCAAAACCCACTTTTGTCAACTCATAGCAACCCTATCGGACAGAGTAGAACTGTCCCATTGAGTTTCCAAAGCGATAAATCTTTATGGGAGCAGACTGCCACATCTTTTTACTGCAGAGAGACTGGTGGGTTCAAACTGTCAACCATTCCGTTAGTAGCTGAGACTTAAGCTTAAACAGTTCACCACCAGGGCAGCTTTTGGTTCTCACCCATCCCACTGCCATCTAGTCAATTTCGACTTAGGTACCCTGCAGGGCAGTAGAACTGGCCCACAGGGTTTCCAAGGCTGTAAATCTTTATGGAAGCAGACTGTCACATCTTTCTCCTGCAGAGCAGCTAATGGGTTCAAACTGCCAACCTTTCCATCAGCAGTTTAACACTTAAGCTTAACCACTGTGCCACCAGGGTACCTTGTAGTTCTCACCCACCCTACTGCCATCTAGTCAATTCCAACTCATAGGGACCATGTGGGACAGAGTAGAACTGCCCCACAGGGTTTCCAAGGCTGTAAATAGTTACAGAAGCAGACTGCTGCAGACTGCCGCATCTTTCTCCCACAGAGCAGTGGGTGGGCTCGAATGGACAACCTTTTGGTTAGCAGCAAGTGCTTTAACCACTGCACCACCAGGACTTCTTGTATTTCTCACACAGACATGCAAATCATCACTACAGGTCAGTTTTAGCTGGCCAGGTGCTCCAAGCTTAAACCAGTTTATTTCAAATATAGAATCAATTATGGCCCCATTTAGAGAACCATCATTCATATGTCGTGTTTATAAGGGCTCCCTGACGGACTCTTTCAGGAATTACAAAGTGCTCACATTAGTTCTTTCCATTAGGTCCTGGGACCTATGCTGCCTAAAATTTCTCAAGCCCAGACAGTATGAAAGATGAAGCTGGGTTTACTCACTATCAAAAAGAAAATGTGAATTCATAGTCTAATTTTTCCATAATAAAAATCTTATTTATACTGTCGAATAAAAACCAAGCCTATTAAAATAAGGAAGTTTAAGAAGCTTCCTTATAACCTTACCCTTTCCAACAATGCTGAACAATTCAAAATACACGTTATAGGGTATGAAAGACATCAGTGTAAACCAATCTAGATAATGGCATAATTAGCTATCACAATCAGGCTTCACGTTTCTCCTTCCAAACTAACTCCATACTAGTTATCATATTTCTTCAAAAATTGTGCTTTAAAATCAGAAAAAAGTACATGATTATAAAGGAAGTAGTAATTTACTCCAATGTCAGTTTATAAAAATTCTGACCAAGGAAGTATCCAACTACAACCAACCATTCCAACCCTCACCATCTAAAAACTTCAAAACAATGTTATTAACTATTCTTGATATTTAAAAAAAAAATTCTGCTAAGGAACTCTGAGCTATTTGAGTTGGGAGGTAGTCTTTCTTCCGTGGTTTGTTGTTTGTTCTTGGTTTCCTTCAGATGGAGCCAAGACTGCCAGGATTTGAGCCTCTGCTTGGAAGAAATTTAGGATCTCAAAAGCAAATATAGGAAACCTTGTAGAATCCTCTCAGCTATATGCTTTTAGAAAGGACGAGGGGGAAAGAAAGTCACAAAAGTTTTTAAAAATCATTTTTCCTCTCTACTCAGAAGGAACACAGAAGTACACCTTGTTAGAGGGGCTGCCCTGATTGACATTCTTGCACTCACTTTAAAGACTAGTGACCTACATGTAAATAATCGCTCCCACTGTCCATGCATCTCTAAACTAGGTTTAGTTATTGTTTCCTTTGGATAGGTTCTGTGAGAGTTAAGTGTTCTGTGATCAGTGAATAGAGTTTGAGATAAAAAGAGGAAAATAAACTCTTTGAGTTTAAATAGAAGTGCTTCCAGTTTCCGTTTACAAGCCTAAAGGGTTGCTGTATACATCAAAAATGCTGCATAGCTCCAGTCCTGGTCACAGAAATCCTCCTCTTCTCCCCCCTTCCCTACCCTTCCTGCCCCGTGACTACTGAGGATGTCAGATCTTTGATAAACAGCAGTTAGGAAAGAATGTTTTTCCCAGCTTGTACTAGAAAACGCTGGTTAAAAAAAAAAAAAAAAAGGACCAAACTGAGTCACAATGCCAGAAGCTGTGCTCTCGTCCTCTCTTCAATGGGATCTAGATCATTTCTAGTGAAAATACTAAGTAATACTAAATACTTGTACTTTTGCCCATGTATGTGACATGTCACTTCTTCTAATCCCCCGTTTGCCCTAGATAATTTTAAGCTTTATCCATCAGTGTGCCACGGGAGAAAGAAAAACGCAGTTAACAAGATGATAGTGTTATCTAGGTATCTGGTATCAATATTAGAGAGAGGCTGTCATTTGACATACCAGACGGTAAAGAAAACGTTTTCATTCATCCGCAAATGACTAACATTTTATTGATGTTTCAGAATGCGGCTGAATACTATTGCACTCTCAATTCTGAGTCGTTTTGAGAGTTAAGTCTGAATACTAGTAATATCAGTAACTCCTGCTGCAAGTGTCTCGGTTAATTGCTGAGCCTTGGAGTATTTCAGTTCAGCAGGGAGGTGTCTCTGGTTAGGAGCTCTTCGATTAGTCAGTCTGGGTGGTCACAGGTGATGGGAACCCTTCCGTTTCCACGTATACCCTCCCTCATGCACCGCGTTAAAAATCACTCTGGGCACTGCTACCGCCAAGCAAAACGACTCCCTGCCTGCCTCGTAAAGAGCTCAGTCTAGGGAGGCAGCCGGATGCTGACCCCTGCAGAGATTGATCGCCTCTGCGCGCTTCGCCAGTGGACTCTGCTAACGTTATGGAAAACGAGTTCTGGATGTGCGAGGTTTTGCTTTACTTATTTCCTTCGAGGGAAGAATGTCTGAGGTCAGGCGAAGCAAATCTTCAAAGACTGTTAAAGGGGGATAAGGGTGGAGGGACAGAAAAATCGAGGTGGGGTCGCTTATTTTTTAATTACTTGTTTTTCTCTCTGGCTTCCCCGCTGCTTCCCAAACTCCTCACTGAACAAGACTGATTGGCGTAATTTCTATCGACTCCAGCCCGGTTTTCGCATTTATCTGCAAATGGCCCAGGAACAGCTAAGGGCTCTTGAATCTGGAAATGAGTTCAAGAAGGGAAGAAGAAAAAAAGAATAGGGGTCAGCCCCATGCCCAGCACCCCATTCCTCTCCAGGGCAGAGGCTCGCAGCCGCCCGACAAGCGACGAAGGGTCTGCGGCGTGAGAAGCTCGGGTTGCCGTGAAGGAAGCCTGTCCAGTCTGGTTTGGAGATTGCTGAAAAATATAACCCCGTAACTCATTAAATCCGATAAGTCCGCCCACCCTTGATTCGGATGCGCTGATCATTCCAAACCATAGGCTCAAACGGGTTAAACTGATTCTTACATAACAGGACTGCCTGGCTCCACACAATTAAAACACTTGATCGCAGTGTCTTCCCGACTCTGCATCCTGGCACTACTCGTCCGGTCCCTCCCAGTGCGCCTGCGTGCCGCGCGCGCACGCCTCTCCGCGCGCTCGGCCCCCCGCGCATAGCCACAGCGCGCGCAGAGCCACGCGCTCGCGCGCGCACACAACACACGTAAACACACACACACGTAAACACACACACACACACGCGCGCGCGCGCTCCATACAGACCACATCCC
>NW_004443939.1:19869613-19883978 GCF_000243295.1 Trichechus manatus latirostris | reverse complement strand
CCCACAAACAACTTAGTGCCAACAACATGCACGGGGGAGGGCGGGCGTCCTCCAATCCATAGTGACTGACGCGACAGCCTTAGAAGCTGCTCTACCGCAAGGCCGTGCATCCCCTCGTGGCCACCCCCCCCGCAAAATCAGCCGCCCATGTCTGCTTATTCCCGAAGAGGGGTAGAGAGTGAACTGGTAGGCCGCCTGTTAACTGAAGCATGCCTGCTGCTGTGAGGTAAAAACTCACAGTCGTTCGCATCATGATGGCGCCGACCACAACTTGGAGGACTTTAAACTTACAGTGCCAGGAGAGGTAAAACACACCGGAGAGGAAAAGTGCCCCTTTGCCCTCCTCATCCCAGCCCTGATACAGAGACTTTTCTAGCAAATCATCACACTAGTGCATACGACCGAAAAGAAAGCGTTCAGTATACGATGCATCTCTCTTTTCCCCTCAGTTTGCATATTATAATATACCTCCTCCTGAATTTTTTTTTTTTAGTTTTCTTTTTTCCCCACCTTCCCTCCCAGCTCCATCCTCAGTCCCCGGGCGGGGTTGCTAAGGAAACGGCCGCTTGGCAACGCGCGCGAGCCCGGGGGCCGGCGGCGGCCGCTGCGCCGGGCGCAGATTCTGTTGCTGCTGCTGCGATTGCAGCCGCCGCCGCCGCTTGCCCTGCCTCCGCCGCCGCCGCGCCTCCTCCCTCACTCGCCGGCGCGCTCGCCTCCTCGCTAGATAGTGTGCGAGCCGCCCGAGAATTAGACACTTCGGAAGCGGCCAAAAGCAACCAAGAGGAGGTGTAGTGTGGTGCCAGGGGGTGGGAGGGGAGGGAGGGAGGGAAAGCGAAGAGGAGGAGGAAGGGAGGCAAAAGAGAGAAACAACACCCAACAACTGAGGGGGAAAAGAAAAAAGAAACTCACCCCCCCCCCAAAAAAAAAGAAAGAAAAGAAAATCCTGTGGCGCGCCGCCTGGTTCCTGGGAAGACTCGCCAGCACCAGGGGGTGGGGGAGTGCGAGCTGAAAGCTGCTGGAGAGTGAGCAGCCCTAGCAGGGATGGACATGATGCTGTTGGTGCAGGGTGCTTGTTGCTCGAACCAGTGGCTGGCGGCGGTGCTCCTCAGCCTGTGCTGCCTGCTACCCTCCTGCCTCCCGGCTGGACAGAGCGTGGACTTCCCTTGGGCAGCCGTGGACAACATGATGGTCAGAAAAGGGGACACGGCGGTGCTTAGGTAGGAAAAACCGCGTGCTTTTCGTACTTGTCTCAGTCTGTCTCTGTTTTCAATCTCCTTGCCTTCTTTTTAAACCGAGTTATGGTGCTGATGTGATCACCATCAAAATATCACGTCTCAAGAAATCTAGGGGCTGACTCTTCCCGGAACCCTGTCCCCTTTACACTGGGGCAGGTAGCAAGCTGGACTCCTGATTGTAAAGCACTTTGCAGAACGCCTAGTAGTAGCCCCGGGATGAGTGAAGTGTGAGGTTTAGGAGGAGGGGCAGGTGCCACTTTGAAACTCAGTTCACAGGTCTCTGTTTTACTGTCATGGGGTACTCTTGGAGAGTCTGACAAGTTTATCAGGTTTGTTTCTATTTTACTGTAGCATAAGCGACTTTTCCAAACTGCTAGCTCCTTGCTCCCATTTATTTTCCCTCTCACTTGAACACTTAAACTCAATTTCTTCCTCTTCAATGTTGTTTTTCCTCTTCCCTTGTTCCTTTTCTCCCTCCTCTTTCTCTTTTTTTCATTTTCTTCGTTATTCTCTTTTCCCTCCATTGCCTCTTTTTATCTTTTTTCTGTGTTCTCTTCCTCCTTTATTATTTTTTATTTATTTTCTCCTCATTTCCGCCTCCCTTTTACCCCACCACTCTCATTTATGACCCTCTTAACACCCTTTTCCTCCAGTCTTCACCCTTCTTTTTTCTACATTCTCCATTTTTCTTCCTCGTTAATGTCCCTATTCTGTGTCTTGTCTTCCCTGTTTTGACTCCCTTTCTATTTCCCACCCCTCTTCCCATCCCCTTTTTCCATCCCTGTCACACACACAGGGGCATGTTCCCTCTTACCCCCGCCCCAGTACCGTTTTCTCACCCTCACAAATCTCTTTTTCATAAACAGACTCCCTCACATACTATCTCAAATCCTCACACACATTGGCACTTACATGCTCAAACAACCACTTGCACATTCAGATTTTCTTTTACTTTAAAAGGCACACACTCTTTCACTGTTCGACACTCTGTCACTCTCACACATGTGTATGTATGATCTCTCTCTCTTCCTCCCCTCCCTTCCTACTGTCCTCCTGCCTTCCATTTTCAGTTTTACTCCTTTTTACCACACTCCCCTCTTTTCTTCTTTTCCCTAAGCTTGAGCATTGAAACGGTTTGTCACTAACGAACATCCATAGCTGGATTTCACTCCTAAGCAACACTGCAGAGTGAGCTTCTGGAAACATTTCCTCTCTGGTGAGAATATAAATTGATGATCAGCAGTGCTTAGATCTAAACAAGACTAAATGCTCCTTTTCCTTCATTTCTCATCACCCTCCCTTCTCCCCCTGACACCCACACCTGACACACACCTCACATCTCTCTGAAAGATCTTTCTCTCCACTGGGTGGTAGTTGGCTTGTAAGTGTGGAAGCACAAAATAAGTATGTATAGCATGTCTAAAGTGAAACAGAGTAGGATATGTTTCTGCTTGAATCACGCAACATATTTTAATTTTAATGATGTGGGTGTGGTATATGACTGACACCTTCTTAAACATAATTATGAGTCCAAATTTATGTGGAATATCATTTTCTAATATAAACTAAGAGCACATGTTTTTTTATAACATATGTTGTTATTTTTGCTGTAAACCAAGAATGCCACTGAATGTATACAAAAATAACTACTTTGTTTTAACGAAGTAAAATAGTTTTTCATTGCTGGTGACAGTGATGAACTTCTTTGGAAAGCACAGCCACAGAGGATATGAATTAAACCCATATTTGTATTCTTTGTATTAAGTTTGTTTTAGAAGTTTGAACAGCAGTGGTAAGGATGAAACACTCTCTTCAAAGGCTGCAAACACATATCATGGGAGCTGCAATCTATATGTTCTGTAGCAGCATATTGCTTATTTGTAATGAGGATTAACATTTTCCTCCTAAAGTGTTTAATAGAATGCTTGCTTTTTGATGATATATTTTGGCCATTTGTTTCCTAATGAACAAGCCAATAAATACTAAGCTTCATTAAAATAGCTGGACCCACCTTGTGCTTCTAGGAGATGTTTAGTTCACTCATTGCTTCCAGCAGTGAAGCTTCTCTAACATGTGAGGACAATACCTTTCCAGTGTTGTTGGTTTGGTGCAGTCCTTGTTTACTTTGTGTGCACTGCACCTTTTCCATTTCTATATATGGATATGGTTGAGTTTTGTGATACCTTCTTTTCGTGAACTTTTGACTTTTAAACTTTTAAACTTGTCGCTTCTCAATATTTCTAACCAATTACAGGTTTTTATTTTTTTTTTAAATAAACAATCATTTCTTATCATGTGAAACAGAAATTTGATCTGGATTACTTTTTACTGAAAGTAATTTGCTTATAGTAACTCTGTAATTCTCTAAGGAGTATCTTATTTTCAAATTTTTTACATTTTCCATAGATTTTAAACTCATTTAACATTTAGCTTGTATAGAAGAAATTCTCTCAGTTAATAAAAATGTTAAACGGTGTCAGTTATTTTTCTTGACCCTTACAGCTGGTATTTACTGTTTATAGACCAATACAGACAGAGCCTAAGAACTGAGAGTGTGAGTCATATTCATGGAGTGAAAATTTTTCATCAAAAGTAATGTCACAACATTTTACTTTATGTTTTTATTTTAGATACTCAGAATCACATTTAATGTTATTGTCTAATTCATTAGAAAATGAAAAGACAATTCTATCCTTCAAACATACACCCCCTCCCGTCAAAATACATGAAACTAGTGATCAAGAGAACAATTTACTCAATTACTTGATATCATTTATCAAACCCTACGCAATATAATCCATTTATTTTTCATGTAAAATATTCCTCAAAGATTTTAATAAAAGCAAATAGTGCAATAACAGTTATCAAGCAACTTTAAGTGTTAAAGGCATAAAAGTGCAAACATGCCATTCAGTGACTCTGTTGCTTGTGGTTACATTAATGAAACAGAAGTTTAAAGGTCAAATGATACATTTCTATGTCCAAAGTGCCAGAATGCCAGAATGTCTGTTTTTGTGATGAGAATCAAGGAAAACAAAACTTCCCTTAAGTGAAGCTGTAATAACCAAGGGAAATTTCTTTCTGTCATCTCCTAACTGCAGTCTTCATTTTGCGGATCATCTCTGTTTTTCTTAGATAAAGCACTTATAATAAAATTCCATGTAATAACTTCAGCATCTTTATCATTATAACTTTGCCTTTTAAGGTTAGCAAAGCAATATATTAAATGTCAAATGCACTTTACTTTTAATAATGTTATTCACTGTTACATCTCTTAAGGACCCAGGCTATTTGGACCTTCTTATATTTAATAACACATCTATTCAGTATAGTAACATTTGATACCTCCCTTAGTTGAAGTTTAGATTGGGATTTAAGTAAATACATGAATATCTACTTTGTAATTTGCTATAAACAGGAAATTATTATTTTCATTAACTTATAAAATATAGACTTTGATTGCTACTATGTTTAATACTTCTAGTATTTTATGCCTAAAAGAGCTTGTTAATCTGTGTATAGAGAAATTAACTTTTTCTCCAGTCTTCAAGTTGCGTTTTGTAGTACATGGAGGATTTGAGTTGATGTGTTATAGGGAAAAGTAGCAGAGAACAAGAGATGCTAGAACCACACTGGTCACACTTGCGAGTGTTTCTAGACCTGGAGAATTGAGGGGAACGTAACTCTTTCTTGGATCAACACATAAATTTCAGAGGATTTTTAAAAATGGTTTTGCAGTTCCTTCAATGTGAATTAATTTTCTTATTACTTTATTAAAAAACACACTTTTGTGAACATGTCCAAAATATATTCCAAAATATTCTTTGGAAAAAATACTAGGAACATCCTCATTTATATACTCCCAGTGCTTCCATATTTTTAAAAAACTTGTCATTGTTAAGCTAATTTTTTCAGTCTCTTCCAATTCTACTCTTCTGTGTGAATTTGTACATTTTTAGCCACCTTCCTGATATGAATTCAAAATACCCTATTCTCTGCTTGTCATACTTTAATCAAAAGGAGGAAGGAGATTCTTTTCTTAAATGTGATCTCTTCTTTTACTTTAGCAAAGTCGAACTCAACTTTGTCATTTTAACGCAATAGAATTGTATGGAAATTATATAAGATCCTACTATGATGTTGTAATAAGGAGGAAGACTTTTGCTTAGAGCAGGGGGCACATTTCCAGAGAAGAAATTTCCACTGGAAACCAAGAAAGTTTCGTGAGTAAATTTATGAGTGGATATGGCAAGTGTTTTGTTACTTCTCGGCTTATTTGTCTATACATTTTGCCTTTTGATAGGCTACATTAGTTTTCATTTGAAACCTATGCTATTGAATACACCGAAGTAAATGATTTTTGTATGAGAATATAGAATTACCCAGAGCACTGGAAATCAGTTATGCTGTACACTCAGGTTATATGCAAGAGTCTGTACATAGTTTGTTTAGTCATTCTTGCACATTGATGCATCACATGTTCCAGATACACTGCAACTATATAGATTATAACGTTAAGGCATTTAAAATATTATATGCTCATTAAATGGTGTTATTGAATAAATATTTTTAATATTCTGAAGTTTTTTTTCCCCCCTTCTTAAAAAAGACTAGGGGTATATATCATCATACTGAGTCAGTTTGGAAAAGTATGTTCCAGTATGTGGAATGAAATGCTGAATCATTACCTGTAGTGATTTATGGAACTATTCTATTAGCATGACATATCACCTGATATATTAACACACACCCATATTTATATTAAAGAACAGCATAGTATTTTTAAATTTTCTGGATGAATTTATTTTTGCCTAATCTCTTTAATTCAGAAGAAGTGGTAAGTCCATTGTAGTTGTATCAGTCTTTGAGCACAAGCATTTTAATGAACTAATTATTTTAAATAAATTAGTGTTACAATTAAATGACTTCTTGCAATAATTTAATTCTGCAGTGACTTCTAATGAATTTAGAGAAATGTTCAAATCATGGTCTGTGTCAGTTCTGGGCCTGACTGACCACATTCATTCCTCATCCTTCTGCTACTCTGTGAGGCTGGAGGGCTGGGGAGGAGCTGATACCTCAGGCTGCATTTCCCAGTCTTTCAGGTCAGCTGTCTTCAGGCTGCAGTTTACCAATGCAAGGTAGTTTGGGTAGGAGGGAAGACATGAGGAAGGGAGAGGCCAGAGTATTTTCCCCCCATCTTTTATTCCTGTGAAACTATCCAGCAGTGTCTCTCTCTCCCACAGAAACTCTTGGTTCCTACTTCTACCAGATAACTGTGGCTCTTTTACTCCCCCGGTCTCTTTGTTCCTCCAAACTACCAGTGGTATTGGCTTCGTGCTGTTGCTGACCTCTAAGATATCTCACTATCATCACCTGTTGGGTTTAACAGCTCTTCATCCCCTGTGTATTCAGTTCCCTGCATTAAATTCCCTCTGTTTTAAATATACAGCATGGTTTACGTTTTGCTGGTGGGACACTGATTGATACATAGTAAAAATAACGGTTTCAGTGACTTTTATTATATTTGATTAAATGACTGCTTTGCCCATGGCACCATAATTGTTGCTTACTAATGCTGTATATAATACTTGCTTAAGGACACAGACGTAACAACATTGTGACGTATTACAAAGAATTCATTTGGGCTTTCTCCACACTCAAATTATGGTAAGAATAATGAGCCAAATGTATAAATATTGAATTAAATATACCACTGGATACACAATTTCAGTAGAGAAAATATGTAATGTTGGTATGGGTGGGAAGTTTATAAGTTGATGAATATGTATGCGAAAGATTCAATAATACAGTGTCTTCTTTGACTGCACAAAAGAGAACTAGGGCCAAAACCTGCTTGTGGATATGTGATCAAAATGCTGAGGCAATTCCTACAGTGTTGCCTATCAAAATCAATAGGAATTAAAGGTCTTTCTTTTATGTAGCTTAATACCTGAGGAGCTAACCAAAGTTTCTAGTTTCTTATGTAGTATATGACCGTAATAGTGCTCATGATTCAAGTCTTTGACCATTGTAGGAATTAGTCTCTGAGACCAATTGACTCTTTTGATTAGAAATCATAATTCTTTGTCCCATATCCTGTTTCAAAATGGCATAAATTAAGTCATTATACACATTGCATAACTTACATAGTAGAGATAAGGGAAGCTTCAAAAGTGGGTGGTTGGTTTTTTTTTCCCCCAAGTCTCCCTCTTAACTGAGTACTAGATGATGTGTTAACTTTCCTCCTTACTTCTATAAAACACTTTCTGAAAGACACTTATGTAAGTGTGCTTCAATATAAGCAAGCTGTCACCATCAAGTCCTACATTTGCTGTATTTCTCTGAAGTTTTGCATAAAAGATATTAATTTAAAACCATCATTAATGAAATGGCTTTTTCTCAGGGATGCTCTAGAGAGGATTTCTGAATTGGGAGAGAAGTTGAACCACTTGATCTCTGCCCTCTCAAAGTTTTGCTGTTCCGTTAAAGATTGTTATCGACACTTATTATGGATAACAGAAAATATAAATTATTGCTGTTTTTTTTTCCTAGGCACATCATATTACCTGCCTTTTGGCATTTCTAGAGGAAATTTAAAATTGGGTCACATGCTATTATTCAGATATTTTATGTGTTTCGAACTCACCAGTGGAAACAAGAACTTCTCATACTAACCAAAAACACCCAAACCAGTTTCCGTTGAGTCTATTCCAACTCATAGCAACCCTATATGACAGAGTAGAATTGCCCCATAGGGTTTCCAAGGAGCAGCTGGTGGATGTGAACTGCTCACCTTTTGGTCAGCAGCTGAGCTCTTAACCACAGCGCCACCAGGGCTCCACTATACTAATAGAGTGAAATCTATGATTTTTCTACATAGGCATAATTATTATCAAATTGGATTTTAATTACTCCTCTGTTTACTTATTAGAGGTAAAAATGTGGTATTACAAGATCTTGAAATAAAGGATAGAATTTTTTTTATGTTTTGTCAAAACACACTTTGTACTCTTCTTTACTGTATTAGTTTTAATTGACAAAACATCTGAGTGTGTAAGGTCCATGACTGTTGTTCACCACTATATCTGTAGGGCTTTTGCATAGAACCTGGCATATTCATGCCAACGTCCATTCTTTTTTGAATTAATGAATCCATGGAAGTATAAATGAAGGAATAAGTGCATTTGTGTATTTTGTTGATTGTCTCACATTTTAATAATTCTAATATCTTTAATACTCCTGTAGGATCTGCAGGATGATAGTAATTAAGTACTTTTTTATTGTCTCTATATGTCAATATTCTCTACCTTAAGTAATTCCTTCAGAAGTCTTAGAAGTGGGTAAAGACACATATGTTGGAATATTTCAGTATCTTTAATTGCAGAACACAATCTACTTGAAGAAAATATACTGAGTACTAATAGTTTTTTTCCTAAATGAAATGTAAAATTAATCTGAAGGCAATGCACATAATAAAGGTAAGTATTATTTTCTTAAAATTTTATTTCACTTGTGTATTGTGAACTATGTCAGGATTTCAGATGTGTTTCTTATAGTGGGTTGCAGCTGAAAAAGTTTGAAATGCAGTGGTCTAGTTGGTGTAAGACTTTGAGGTGTAGTTATAATTTTAAGAAAATATAAGATTTTTAATTTATAGGAACATTTTGCTCTTTGCAATTATAATCAGTAGATAACAAGAACAGTTCAAAATACCCAAATGTGTCTTGTGACCTCCTAGCTCTTTTTTTGTTTATACCTCAACTCATGGAGCCTCCTCTTCCTTTCTCCTAAGGTTTCAATTAAACAAAATCAATAAAGAAACAGAGGTAGAGAGAATTGGGTATTTGCTATGGATGAGTAACTCTCAATTGTGAAAAGTAGCTACACACCCCAAACCAGAGCAGAACTTTTGTATCTTTCCAACCATCTCCCAGAGGTAGGTCAACAGTACTTTGTAAACCACAGGGTATTGATACTAGCTGATAGAATTTTAATGTGGCCATATGGCTTTGATTTATAATGTTGAGGAGGTTATCTATTAACATAGTGGTTTCTAAGCCATATCAAGTTCTGAATCCAGACAGAGGACCTCTGATGCTCTTAAGCATCCAGCTGGCATGGGAATTGGTCTCTTAATCGCTTTCTCTAAGAGAAGGGGAATAGAGGAAAGGAGGAATTCAGCAGTGTTGTTAGCATTAAGTGTTGCTCTTTTGAACAGAAGCCAATACATTGTACTTTCTGAATAGCTGATAATTTGCTCAATTTAAGGAAGATGTTTATAACCTTTTTCAGTCTAGAACTAAATTGTTCTTTACTGAATTATACTAAGTCATTTGGACACAGGTCCAGTGCCCATGGTTATACAACCCAACAGACTTTCTTTAAAACTATAGCTATTGCCTTAAAGCATTTAAAGGTTTGTATGATTTAATGGGCAATGGGAAATGTGTGTTCTTGTATCTTCAGGAACCCTTCTTCTACCATGCAACTAAATTAAATTTAGAGGTATTAAGTGGATTTAAGAGATATTGTGAACATAAAAGCTATAATCAGAAGGCAAGAGATTATTGTTTGTATCATCTCTCCAACAACATTACATCCTATTGCATAGAGATATTAAATTAATAAATCAAAGTGATCATAATGTTTTCCTAATCTTATTGATAGAATATTTCTTATAGAAGAACATATTTAGGTGTGTTTGATTCATAAATAATATTTTTTTCAAATTAATATATTGGGTAATTCATCAGCTGAATATAAAATGGTGTTAAAATGTCATCTCTACTGCTTAATATAGAGCTTGGCACGTAATTAGTGTTCAAAACTATAATGCTGAGTCAAGGAATGGAAGACAGAGGGAAGGAGTGAGGAAGAAAGGGAGGGAGGAAAATATGGTATATGAGTGACTCTAATCAAATTACCTGAAACTTAAATCACTAGGATTACATAAAATGAAGCCTGTAATTTGCACTGTATGGTAGAACTGCAATGAGAGGGAATAAATTTTATTTCATATGATTCATTAAACAATGGGAAAAATCCTAAACCTATATCCTTCCCATGATGAAATGATGTACATTGTACAAATTGAATTTCTAAAATCATATTTTTTAATCTTTGAAGATATTGTATTAATAGCACTGTTCTTACCAGATTTGACACCAGAGAATGCTGTCTTGTTTTTCTAAAATTTTTTTCATAGTAAATTTATATTTCTTTTCTTTATCTAATTTATCCAATACTTCTTACTACCAACACAAGTCAGTGCTGCACAATTCTATTTTATGTGGAGAAGGCTGCATACAGTTCTTGTCCAAGAAGCTTAATCATTCCACCACATCCTTAAGTTAACTACTAAGGCAGTTTAAAAACTAAGTAAAGACAAAGATTTTAGTTTTATAAAATCATAGGATCAAGCGTCTAGTGACTAGGAGTGGCTCTGGAGATAGTGCTGTCTAAGCTTCAGATTCTTCATCTGTAAAATGGGGAAACTAGAACTTTCCTCCAAGATTTCTGTGAGGAATAAATGAGATAGCACATATAAAGCATATAAAGTGTTTCAATACCTTACACACAGTAAGGGATCAATAAATACTATACATTGTTGTTTTTATTTCTCAGGATCACTTCCCTCAGTGTATATCTTCCTTCCAAGTACTAGCCCAGCTATAATTATTTCAAAAGATAGGTAGTAGCTCTATATCTTGGCCTACAAAGAGGGTCCGAGGTTTTTGTTTTGATTATGTTCACTAAAGAAAATTACGTACAACTCTTTGAATAATTGCCCACTTCTTTTCTTGAGCACATATCCTTGATCAGTTATTTGCCCATGCATCATTAATATGAAATGATAGATATGACAAGTTACTTTTGCTTATGCATGAGACCTTATCTTCCATCTTAGATGTTTAGTTACATTGACTTTGGTCATGCTTTTAGGAAACCTGATGGGAGTGACCAGAGTTTTAGTCCCTGCTTCTCCTCTCCCTGGCTATGCAACCATGAACAAATGCCTTACCCTCACTTAGTCTCAATTTCCTTATTTATAATATTAGAAAACCAGTACCTCCATAAAAGAGATGCATGGATTATATGAGATAATGCATGTAAAATGCTTACCCACTACCTAGCACATGCCCTAACCAAACCCCATGCCGTTGAGTCGATTCCAACACATAGCCAATAAGTTCGGCACTATTTATCCTCTCATTTATGGATAAGAATGCTGAGACTTGATACAGTTAAGCAGCTTCTGTGTGCTAAACTTATGCATAACCAAAAGAAAAAAAAAAAGAAACAAAAAACCAAACCTGTTGCCGTCAAGTTGATTCTGACTCATCGCGACCCTGTAGGACAGAGTAAAACTGCTCTGTAGGATTTCCAAGGAGCGGCTGGTGGATTCAAACTGCCAACCTTTTGGTTAACAGCCAAGTTCTTAACCACTGTGCCGCCAGGGCGCCACCTAGCACATAGTAAAGGCTAAGTTTATATCTGCTAATAATATTATGCTGATTTTCTTCTCTAATCTCAACCTGAAATTTACTGGCACTGTTTACTTACTGGCATGGATATATGGTCCCCATTTAATTTGCTCTACCAATTATTTGTGAACCCTCTGTAAAATATGCATTGAACATATATTTTATATTTTAAAGATTTCATTTAAACTTTTATTGTAACTCAGCAGATATGCTTGTATTTGTTGATGCTGCTGAGACAAATAACAAATTAAATTACCCCAAATATGAAAGTAAATACACACCAAAACGGGTTTTAGCTATTAGGGTGCAGACCCAGAGCACTCAACAGCAGTAGAACCCCAAATCTGATGCTCAACAGACTGTGATGGTGATTTGATTCACTTACCAGAAGTAAGAGATCGCTGTAATTGAATTGTCACATGAAACATCCAGGACATAGATGAAAAATTTAAAGAGAGAATAGAAGAAATAAGAGGGGTTAGAAAGTACAACATGTTAGTGAAGGAGCTAGAGGGTGAAGATTAACACTGATGACATAGTTTAGAATGGAAGAGGTGATAACTAGTGACAATTTTGGAATAATTGATAAGATGATTAGAATAAAATAAAGAGTTACCCAACTCTGAATTCTGGATGGGGTGGCAAATAATATCCAGGAATAGATATCCCTGTACATTTTAGTGGTTCTTTGGAGCATCCGTGTGTTTTGCTGAAGACAGTATAATTCAGAAGCAGTCTCTGGGCAAGAACTTTCCCTGTACATTGCTATTTTAACCATAGACAGCATACTGCGTAGAAGTATGAAAGCTTGCTCTAATTCTGCATATTTGCATATTTTCCAAATGCACAGTAGAATGATTCATGTTCATAACGATGGAGTCATCAACATCATGATTTAGATTCAACTAACATTCACTGAGTACCTACTATATATGTGGTACTTTCACAACAATAAGTAATAAAGTATTGCTTTCCCAGTTTTCTAGTGAAGTAAATTCAGTCTTGGAAAGGTAGGGTAACCTGCCCCAAGTGGAACAGGTAGGAGCGGCTGAGCTAGCATCCAAATTTAGGTCCCTTTATCACAAACCAAATGCATTGGCCGCTATTCTTTTTGTTTCTCACTCAGAAAAGATCAAAACAATGGATACATTCATTACTTTTTCAGTTATTGAACATTTATTGAGCACCAACTATGTTTTAGCTACTGTTAAATATGCAATGATAAAAAAAATCAAGATGATGTCTTACATATTTGAGAAAAATGTGAAACTATTTTAAGTGAGATTTTGTCTTAGATAGTCATACACAATTTCTGGATTGGAAAATAGTGAATTCTTAAAAGTATAGATATTCTGAGGAAACAAAAACAACTCTTATCCAAAAATGCCTTCTTCCTTAATGATTACAACCTCCTGATAAGACAAGAGAAAAAGTTAACAGCTATTGAACAGATTTTATAGTTAGGCATTCAGCATTATTTGGTTACCTCATTGGATCTTCAAAACAACCTACAACTTTTCCACTTTATAAGTTGGGGAAACTGAAATTCTTTGAAGCCAAGAAATTTGCTGTTGTTTGTATAGCTAGTAAATGACAGAACCAGGATTTGATCCCCGGCTTGTGTGACTTCCAATCCATGCTCATTTTTTCAAAACCACAATATTTTCAGGAGCTTATTATATACTGTAGTCCTTAAGAGAAAAGAGAGGTAACAGTTTCCTGCTGGAGTATTCCAAGTACCCAGTTGAATCATTTAAATGCCAGTTCTGGTATAACTGTGAACAGCTAGATCACTTTGATTTACTCCTTTGAAAGGGTTAGGCAGCATGCAGTGTTGAGATCATTGTTTACCAAGATAGACAGGAAAGTAAAAAAAAAAAAAAGAATCAGAGACCTGTAAAAGATGTTTTCATTCCAATTTCATTAAACATGTCAGTAATATATTACAGAATCTTATGTTTTATTGCAGTCAGTGAATAAAATCAAACATCATAATTAAACATGTTGCCTTTTTCTGCTAGTTGGTTGAAATGAGTATATGTAGTTTATAGCTTTATTGAGTGAAAACTTGTTTTTATCTGATGGTATGCAATTTAAGAATTTTCCTTAATGTGTTTACATGTCCACCTTCTATAAACTTTATGTGTGTGCCAAAGAGGAGGGTGAATTTCATGAATCTTCTCCCTCGTGTTGACTTCTTCCTTTTTGTGTATCCAAATCTTTTCAAATATAAAGTCTTATTTTTGCCTCATATCACTAATTAACTTTTTCAGTCCTTTCTAGCCCAATTTGGTCTTCTCCTTCTCTGAATCTCTATTTATTTCCATTTTATAATGTTTATTCTGTCAATTTTATGTTGCAATATATTGTCATTTTGACTCTGCCAAAGAATATAGTAGGCAATGCCTTGTATAAGTAACATTGACTTATATCATCTCAAATCCTTAACTGAACCTTGTTGTTGTTGTTAGGTGCCGTCAAGTTGGTTCCAACTCACAGAGATCCCACGCACAACAGAAGGAAACACTGCCAGGTCCTGCGCCATCCTCACAATTGTTGCCATGCATAAGCCCACTGTTGCAGCCACTGTATCAATCCATCTCATTGAGGGTCTTCCTTTTTTTTTTTTTTGCTGACCCTCTA
>NW_004443939.1:19833038-19869513 GCF_000243295.1 Trichechus manatus latirostris | reverse complement strand
ATATTCAGTATTCTTCACCAACACCACAATTCAAAGATGTCAGTTCTTCTTTGGTCTTCTTATTCATTGTCCAGCTTTCACATGCATATGAGGTGATTGAAAACACCATGGCTTGAGTCAGGCACGCCTTAGTCTTCAAGGTGACATCTTTGCTTTTCAACACTTTAAAGAGGTCTTTTGCAGCAAATTTGCCTAGTGTAACACATCGTTTGATTTCTTGACCGCTGCTTCCATGGGCATTGATTGTGGATCCAAGTAAAATGAAATCCTTGATAACTTCAATCTTTTCTCCGTTTATCATGATGTTGGTTATTGGTCCAGCTGTGAGGATTTTTGTTTTCTTTATGTTGAGGTGTAATCCATACCGAAGGCTGTCGTCTTTGATCTTCATCAGTAAGTGCTTCAAGTCCTCTTCATTTTCAGCAGACAAAGTTGTGTCATCTGCAAAACGCAGGTTTTAACGAGTCTTCCTCCAATCCTGATGCCCCATTCTTCTTCATATAGTCTAGCTTCTTGGATTATTTGTTCAGCATACAGATTGAATAGGTATGGTGAAAGGATACAACCCTGACACACACCCTTCCTGACTTTAAACCATGTAGTATCCCATTGTTCTGTTCAGACAACTGCCTCTTGATCCATGTGCAGAACCTTAGATATTGCTATTTGTTTGGAATATATTTACTAAATTCTAGGATACTTGAATTTATTGTTTTATTTTCCTTTCTGTGTTAGGAATTTATTTTTATTTTTTTTACTTATTGTGTACTTTTTCCATAAGGAACAGGTTCTTTCAGACATTCATTTGCCCATTTAACTCAAAATATACTTCTTGAGTTCTTGTCATATGGTGGATACTTTATGTGAGTTTGAGATGCATGTATGATAAAACATAAGGTCCATTCTATTACAGACTTTACCTCCCAGTTCAATCTGTATCCTTAAGCAGTGTTTTGCAGTATAAAGAACTCATGCTTGAATCTTCACTTCATTTCACCAACTGTTAGCCTTTTTATTTTTTTAAAGTTTTTCTGAGACTCAGTTATCTTGCCTGTAAAATGGAAATAATGATAATTACTTCAGATAACCCAAAAATTCAAACCCATTGCCTTTGAGTTGATTCTGACTCATGATGACCCTGTAGGACAGAGTAGAACTGCCCCATAAGGTTTCCAAGGCTGTAAACCTTTATGTAAGCAAAGTGCCACATCTTTCTCCCATTGAGCTGCTGGTGGGTTCAAAATGCTGACCTTTGGGTTAGCAGCCGAGCACTTTAACCACTGTGCCACCAGGGCTCCGTTTTACTTCCTGTACATATTGTGAATATGAGTAATAACGTGTTCTGGGCAGAAGTTATAGCTATAGGAAGAGGAAGGGAGCAAAGAAGGAAAATTGGCATTGAATGAGCACCAGCTCTTCCTATTGTTATAACTTATGCCCAGGAATGTTTCGCTAAAGGAATTTTTACATGTCACATTTTGCTTGGTGTATTCTATTTTTTAATAACTTCTGAGGCTTCAGTATTTCTAATTCAAGGCAAATTTTTGATACTTTGAAGAATAAAGGTAATCTGAACATGTGATGACCATTTCATTAACCTTGTTTCTACTTCTTGGACACGTTTTCTTCATTTGAGATGCTTTTCCTTTATACTCTTCTGTCTTTAATTTTTTTGTATGAGGATTGTTTCCTGAGTTTATTATCATTTATTGACATATTCTGGATATCTATGAAGAATATTTTTTCTTCCTCACAATATCTATGGTTAGTATTAAAACCTTCTTGCCATCATTGTGTGTTTCTTCCATAATCCCACACTTTTCCCAGTATACTTGGATGTTCATTTTTCTTGGCTGGAAAGGTAGTATGTGTAAAGAATGTTTCATAAATCCCACCTCATCCTTTGTTTGACCAACACTGCAAACAATATATGAAATTCTTCTGCAAACAATTCTTCATTGAAATAGTGCTTCCACTTTTGGAAGTGGCCTTTGCCACTTTATATTCTGAGTTATTTTTACCCCAACACCCCAAAGGAAAGGATGATAATTCACTCTAATGTCAATAATTGGTGAGATGATTTTCTGAGTTTTCCTTGGGCATTCTAAAAATTCTGTTCATGCTTAATACACATGATCAGTTGGTTTCTAACAGACTATATTTAGACTTCTCTATATGACTTAAATTTAGGTAGCATAAAATGTGTACAATGTTTATATGGGGAAATCACTAAAATGTAAATTTTTACTTATGTTCTTTTTTTATTCACATTAAAATTTACCTTTCTTCTTCTGTACAAGAACATTGTGCTACTTCAAGTCCTCCTGAAACCCTTCAGTATCCTCATCATTTCCTTGCTTCAAGCTACCTATACCTGTGTTTTTAGGCTGGATTCTTAAACAAATTGTGGCTTATTTCTTTGGATAATTAAAAATATATTGCATTAGTAAACTGACTTGAACTTCTTAAGATTAGTTTTCTCACTGTAAAGTGTGTTACTGATAGTACCTTATTTTATTATACAACCTTTTTTAATTGCCCAGAGTTGAAAAATTAAAACCAAAAAATGGACAATATATGTGTACACACAAACACAATCAGTTGCCATCAAGTCATTCTGACTCATGGCGACTCCATGTGTTTCAGAGTAGAACTGGGCTATGCATATATATCTACATAGATACATATATACATATGTATACATATGTGAAGCCCTGGTGGCACAGTGGTTAAGGTGCTTGACTGCTGATCAAAAACTTGGTGGTTCAAACCCATTATCCATTCCATGGAAGAAAGATGCAGCAGTCTGCTTCTGTAAAGATTTATAGCCTTGGAAATCCTATGGGGCATTTTACTCTGTCCTATAGGGTCTCTGTGAGTTGGAATCAATTTGACGTCTGTGGGTTTAGTTTTGATTTTCGCGTATACATACATGGTATGTATATCCAAATATAGGTAGACAGAGATACAGATGTAAAATTCACTAATTTATTTACCTCATGTCTTTGAAGCTCAAACAGTTAATTCACATTTAATGTTGGATTTAACAAAATGTGTTTAGTGAACGTAAGCAGTTCTTTTCTTGCATTTTAGTTATATACATGTTATATAAAAAGATCTTAACTATAGACCTTGTGACGGCAGAATTTTTGCCTTAATTGTGTTTGTACCACTCAGAACCTGCAACAGGCTTGACACAGAGAAATATATTTACCCAAATGAGTCACTTGATGTACAAAAAAAAACCTAGTTTCTCTTACTAGTGTCCTTTGTATGTTTAGTTTGAGAATGTATCTACTTATGAGATAAGATGTATTTTTAATTTGTTAATTTATTGTAGTTTGATATTAGTTAATGTATTTTTACACGGATCCCACTTGGACTATATAGTATGGCGAATACATGTCCCCATCTCTATTTGTTAGTTTTCCTTTTAGGGTTATGTCAGTTATACATAAGAGGGTTCGTGAGTTCAGGAAACAGATTTTCCTGATAAATATCGCTGCTGTACTCCAAGAAAATGTTCATATCAGTAACATTATGATGATACAGCATGGTTGGGAAATATTTTCACAAAGAGCATGTCAGGAATTAAGCAATGTGTTACTTTTTTACGTGTAACACTGCCTAGTATAAAATATTGATATTTCATTAAATAAAATCATTTACACTCTAGAGTGAATGGTATTATAGTATTCCACACCCCTAATATTTTAAATTCTACTGCTATCCATAAGGTTTTTACTGGTGAGTTTTTTTCAGAAGTAGATCACCAGGTCTGTCTTCCTAGTCTGTCTTAGTCTGGGAACTCCACTGAAATCTGGCCATCAGGGGTGACTCTGCTGATACTTGAAATACTGGTGACATAGCTTCCAGCATCCCAGCAACACACAAGCTACCACAGTCCAACAAGCTGACAGATGAGTGGTGCATTGTACAAATCTGCTGCAAAAGGCCTCTTTGAAGTGTCAAGAAGCAAAGATGTCACCTTGAGGACTATGGTGTGCCTGACACAAGCCATGGTATTTTCAGTCGCCTCATATGCATGTGAAAGCTGGACAATGAATAAGGAAAACTGAAGAACTGATGCATTTATATTACGGTGTTGGCTAAGAATATTGAACGGACTGCCAGAAGAATGAACAAATCTCTCTTGGAAGAAGTACAGCCTGAATGCTTTTTAGAATCGAGGGTGGCGAGACTTTGTCTCATGTACTTTGAACATATTATCAGAAGGGACTAGTCCCTGAAGAAGGATATCATGCTTGATAAAGCAGAGGGTCAGCGAAAAAGAGGGAGACCCTCAAAAAGATAGATTGACACAGTGGCTGCAACAATGGGCTCAAACATAGCAACGATTGTGATGGCGCAGGACCGGGCAGTGTTTCAGCCTGTTGTACCTGGGGTCACTATGAGTCAGATCTGACTCAATGTCACCTAACAACAGTAACAATCTTTTAAATAAAGAATTACAAAGTAGGTTGTCACAAACGGGGAGGAAGAATTAAGTTCCTATCTGAGAGGACCAATCAAACAAATTGGCAGAATGTGAGAATTGTGATGAATAATGTGTCATGATGATAATAATGCCTGTGATTTTTATATCCTAATAATAAAATTAGAATGACAGCTCATTGGATGTTTTCTGTTTACTTTGCAGGTGTTCAGGTTCCTAGTAGGTATACTTAATATTCCATGTATTAGGAATTTAAGAACTAAAGAGTCCTTACTTCTGTTTTAGAGATAAAGAACTTAGGATCTTTGATCTTGCAGGCACTCAGTGGAACATTCAATAAATATTAATTGGTTATGTTGCATTTTCTTGAATACTTGAACTACTCTTCACCACTAATTTTCATTCCTTAGTAAATCAGAGGATACTTTGGGACAAAAGTTAATTTTAATTTTCAGATTAAATTGTGATGTTTGCATCTCAGTCATTTTCCTTAGAAAGAAATATAAAAAAGAGGAAGCTTGATGTACTCTGAGATTAAGTAGACATACTGAAAGTGATCGACTTTAATACCACAAAAATAATTAAAAGACCAACAAAAACTTTTCTTAAAGAATCAATTTATTATCTATTTTGAATGGTTTTCATTTGGCATTAGCAAATAGGTTGGTCATCAAAAGGCAAACAGCTATCATCAGTCATGCGTAATTAAAACACAAGGATCATCCAAGAGTTTAGATTAAGTATAACCTAGAGGAAAGAATCTGACATATAAAATATATGTAAATTGGTAGTAATGATGTAGTTACACAACTTTTGATTAAAGAGAAAATGTTAAATTGTATACAGTTACTGAAATATTTTATGAAGAAATGAATAAATACTTAAAATTTACTCTGCACGGAAATTTATATAATAAGTTATACATTTATTGCAATAACATAGATAAACCAGAAAACTATATGAAATTAATTCCTGTTAATGTCTTTTCCAACTATAGGAAAATTAGCCTTTGGTACATTTAAAAATTGTTTTTATTTTCAATAAGAGAGTTTGTCGAGAATTAATATATTGATATTTTAAATGATACTTCATTAGAGAAGTCTATTTCTTATGAAACATTATTAAAAGTGATTGAGCCATTTAAATATTGTAAAATAAATATTTTGAAAAAAATTAAATATTCCTATAAAACTATTTGCTCCCCATACATTATTTTACTTAATTAACAAACAATATAAAACATTGTAGGCTAATAAATATCAAAAAATAAAAAGGACATGATCCTTGAAAATAGTTAATTTTAATTATGAATTTTTCAAGTAATATTTTCATGACCTGTTTATTATCCTTCTAAAATGAATCTCACTGTATGAAACAAACAAAAACCATCATTTTATAAGTATACTTGACATTTTTAGGAAAGATTTGTGTTGACATGGTCCAACATTTTATGAGCTTCTGCTTAAAATTTCTTATTTAAAACACCACAAGAATTTTTTTTCAGTAACATTGTGTTTCTTGACTAATTTCATAATTCTGTGACTATCAGAAAGGAATGTAATTACCCAATCTGTATGTAAATGTCAGCTTTGAAGAATTTGACTTCCTTACAATATGATAAAAAAACAGTATCAAGTGTGACATTGCATAGAATTCCAGTTAGAATTCGTTTTAAACTATTATAATCCAGTCAACTACTTAAACAGTACGCTTCATTGGGGAGAGTTAGTCAGTTTGAGGAGTGTGTGAAAAAGAGACACTGGAGTGTCATCACGTTTAATGTCATCTCTAAAGTCACACTACTTTGTGTTGAATCACACCTTTGCTATCCTCTGAGTGACTTTCCGCAAATTGCTTAATTGCCCTGTGCCTATTCCCTGATCTGTAAAGTAGGGACAATTATAGTGCATATTTTATAGAATTGTTGTTAGGATTTTTATAAAACTTGTGAATCACTTAAAACAGTGCCTGGCTTACAGCAAATGCTTAGTAAATGTTAGTAAATTACTACATGTAGTTTGCTAAAATAGGTCATGTAATTTAAGGGATGAGAAGAAAGTTCCTGTTCAAAAATATTGTTCAAACCAATTGGACTTAAAATTAAGAGTATCAAATCTGGACTGCTGAAGGATGTTTCAATGCTATATAGATATGTATTGGGAGAACTATAGTTTTTTAAGCCCCTAGATTCAAAGTCAGATCAACCTAGACTCTTACTTCCTAGCTGTTGTAACATCAGGCATTTCACTAAATGTCTCAAAGCCAACATTTTATTATCTATAAAATGGGATGAGTCCATACTTCATAGGATTGCTGTGACAATCAAAAGAGGAAATTTATATAAAGCACTTAGTGCAGTAATCGATACATGGTAAGTGATTGTTAATTGTTGTTGAATTGGGCCCCAATTTACAGCAACCCTGTGCATAACACCTTTGCGATCCAGAGGGTTTTTATTGATTGATTTTCAGAAGTAGATTACTAGGCCTGCCTTCCTAGTCTGTCTTGACAGGTAGGTGGTGGCTGTGCATGAGATGCATTGGCTGTGAATTGAACCTTGGTCTCCCACGAGTGGTGAAAATTCTACCACCGAACTGCCAGTGCCCCTATAAGTGATGGATAGATTGTTGTTATTGTTATTATTTTAGAAAATAATTTTAAATTGAGAAAAAGGCACAGTTGTATAAACACAAAAATCATATGGTAAAAATAGGAAGAATTAGTACTAAGAACTGAAAGATAAGAACAATAAAAGAGGTGAGAGATAAAAAGGATAATTTTTGCCTGTATTGTGATTTTGCCTAAGACAACTACATACAAGAATAGTTTTATTTGTACCTCATTATTGTTGAAGAACATTTATTAGGCTTCCACATGTTCATGCTCTTGTAAGGGCCCATTAAATAGACATGATACTTACCCTTTAGAAAGATATAATGAGATGCATTCTCTCTGTATATAATCTCCCTTTCTGTAATAGGTTTGATACGTTTGGAAACTACACCTTGTTCCTGAAATAGTAAAAAAAAAGTTCCTCTTGGTACAGATGAGATAAAAATCTTCTTCTAGTTTTGAGATACATCCCCAAAAAATTAAAAAAAGCACTACCATAATTTAGGTGATACCATGATAAACCAGCAACCCTGGAGGTGCAGTGATTAAAAAGGTTGGCAGTTTGAATCCACCAGTCGCTCCTTGGAAACCCTGTGGTGCAGTTCTACTCTCTGCTATAGCATCGTTACGAATCAGAATCGATTCGATGGCCGTGGGTTTGGTTTTGTTTTTTTGTATGATAAACCAAAAACACATTTCTTCAGTGACCACAAGGATTCATGTTTTGACTGAATGTGTACAGAAAAGGGGGATTTGAGGAATTAACAAATATGTGTCAATGTATTGAAAGAGAAAAGGAGAGCAGACAGTAGTGTGGAGGGGATTATCCTCGTTAGGTGCTGTCTAGTCTCATACCCACTGTATCTCATCTGTAACCATCTCTTCAGAAGGCTGGCTGCTTCTCAGTTGTATCCTCATCATCTAGCACAATACCTGAGTTAAGTTTAACAGAATTAAACTCAACCGAATTGAATCGAATTACAATCCATGGCTCTTTGTTTTTAATGTAACTTTCTAATGCTGATTCCATATACTCAGTAAATGATGATGTTGGAAATGTTGGCTTGATTAGGCTTAGACATAAAACCATTTATTTGCTCTTTCCATAGTTTAATTCATATGATGCAAAAGGAGAAAGAAAAGCACTTCTAAAATTTATAACAAGAAAAGGCTAGGCAGTCAGCAGAAAAACATTTTATATTGAGGTACTTGTCTTAAAGAACCTTCATAATTTATTCTTACTTGTGATACCCAGAATAGCTCAATGAGATGTTGAGAGAATTGTATAGTAAGAGAGAGAGAATAATAAAGTTCACATAGCTATTTAGTAAGAGAATTGTAACCTAAAATGAGATATCCTGGTTTCTAATGTATTGCTCTTTTTGTAAAACTAAAATGTGATATGTGAATATTAGTATGTGAAAATACATGTTAGTGGATTTACAATTTAATACATTAGCTTATTTTTCAATTATAGACTATTTTTTCAGTACTCATTATACTTTGAATTTTTTAAAAGTTGTGTTCCAAAGTAACTAGGAATTTACATTCAGTATATTTATACCATTTTCATTATAAATTTATATTGCATATAATAATTTGATCACATAATCATCCTGTGAGTTCAGGGTAATAGCTAATTTTATTTTAGAAATGCCCATAGTTTACTTATGTATAATTAATCTATTTTTTCCCTGCCCTACTTTCTACTGATATGTTCACTTTAAATCAGTGGTAATTAAACATTTTGGGGCCATATTTGCTCTTGACAATCTTAATGTAAGTGAGGGCCCTGGGAGTGGGGATTGGCAAATGCTCAAGCACACTTACCTAAAAAATTGCTATCACATAACCATTGTGGACCTCTGAAAGCCTGTTACATAATTTCATAATCTCAGCACTATTAACATTTTGGGCTGGATAATTATTTGTTGTGTGGACTGTTCTGTGTATTGTAGAAAGTTTAGCAGCATCATTGGCATCTATCCACTAGATGCCAGTAACGCTCCCCAAGTTGTGACACCCAGAAATGTCTCCAGGTATTGTCAAATGTCTCCTGGTGGGCAAAATCATCCCTGATGAGAACCATTGAACCATTGAGCCATAGTCCAACAGCCTGTGGTTCATGAACCCCAAGTTAAGAAAACCTGCTTGAGTGGAGATTTGGGAAGGGTAGGAATATTGAGGAATATTTCTTTGTGTCCCATTGCCATCTCTAACTCAGGATACTTCAAGCTTTTAACCTCATCTTCACCATAAAACAATGACAAGAATAAGCATTTTTCAAATTAGAGAATGTTCAATGTGGCTTCCTTGCAAAAGTAATCCAATACTTTATACGGGGAAATGACTCTTAAATATGTAACATTTGAATTTTCATTAATTATTAATTTAAGATAGCTGATCTTCAGAAGTTTTGATTCCCAGAGAAGACTGATCAGGCAACTCTGCTAAACTGATATCACGGTTACCATCTCTCAGGACTGAGAAGATACAGTAGGGCACAAACAAACGTGTGCTCCCAAACCAGTGAGTGAAAAGACACTTCAGGAGAGGAGGACACTATGTTGCCTTCCCCTTTTCACACCTTCAGTTTATTCTTGATAGAAATACTGGTACTTAAAAAGAAGAAGGAAATGGTACTTAAAAAAAGGAAATATGAATAGATCTCAAAATATATGAAAGAGTGGCATATGGAACAGAGGAAACATAAATATGGTGTCACATGTATGTTTTTATCTATTTCTATAAAAATAACGATGATGAGTTACCCTTTATTAAGTGCTTCCTATATATCAGAAACAATGTAAATCAATTTAACATATATTCATATTTGCATTTAATCCTCACACAACCTTTGAAAGGCAAGAAATGTTTTTGTGTGCTCTTCCTAACTATTTAGTTAAATAAAATACAGATGATGAAGTTAAATCACATAGGTCAATTTGAGTTTGAATACAAGCCTGACTTACCCCAGAAACTAATCTGCTAACCACTCCATTACATCAGTTTTATACTCTCATTCCATTTTTGTTTTATTTAACATTTTATGTAGATTAAAGTTTTCGTAGTTAAGCTGTATTGTTTATCTAATCTGATAAACAAAATTTACAAAAGAACAGCAAAGAAAACTAAAAATCTTGTTTATACTCAGAGTGTATATTCTTGTTTTTACATAAATTTTAGCTCATTAATTTTCCTATCCTCCTGTGAACTGCAATAATGAAATAGAAGTTAGGAAACAAATTAGGTATGATATGTATAAAGTAACGAAGTTACATGATTAATTATAATTCATAATTCAGTTTTAATTTCAAATGTGTATTTTCTGCCTCCCCATCATTATAAACTACTGTATTTTTATGTAAATAACACACACCTTCTACATTTGTTTGCCAACTGTGCTCCACCCCCAAGGTATTTTAATAAGCGCTGGTATGCCAATTTTTTTATAGCAACATGTAAAAAAAAAAAGTTACAGCTGCACTTATGAAAATACCTCGCTGGAGGAGGGTAAGGTTGGCAAATAAATGTAGAAGGTGTGTGTAATTTGCATAAAAATACAGTAGATAAACTAGATAAATAAACAAAAAGCATATTCTTGTTCTTTTCCGTTGAGGTTGAGAGTCTAGAGGAAAAGGAGCTGGCCAGCTGGTGCAGAGTTACAATTTGCAGTAAATAGCAGTGAAAACAGACTTGTTTGGACTCTCCAGCTGGATGAGCATTGTGTCAACACTGTTGTGATATTTCTTGATGACATCATGATAGTCTGAAGAGCACTTAGCAGATACCAATTATCATCTGGTGAACACTCTATAGGTGAAAAGGTGAAAATCTATGCAGTATGTGCAATGCATGCTCAATTGTTAACCTAAACTGAAAGCTATTAAGACTTAATGTTTTGGTGATAGTGTAGGTGTAAACAAAGCAGATGTGCAATAGTCTATAAAATATATGTTTCCCAGTGATTCGATACCAAATTCTACTATTTTTATTATTGAGTTGTTCAAAGAGATTAGCTATATTTGATGCAGCTCAGGTTATTGTCCAATTACCAAGTAAAACCCAACATATAAACTTTTAGGTTGGTCTTCAGTATGATTTTAAGCGATTATTTAATTTGGGGAAAAGATAATAAATGTTTTCTGTATTTCAATGAAAGCCTTCTTTAAAATTAACATATATTTTTGATAAATTATACTCGGTGTTCTTAAATGAGCAAATCTGAAGTAGCATATATGGGGCAGAGTATATCAATACCCAAAGTAATGGAAAATGATGTCCTGACTTTTGATTGTATTCTGGACATTAATTAATTAAATATCTACTTGTCACCAAATATGTGCCAGCTGAGTTAGCTATCTTTTCAGGTTGCTGGAAATAAAATTATTGGTTTTCATGAATTCGATCCAAATGATTTGATTGAACGATTTCTTGTTATTTACTAGTTTATTCATATCATTTGTAATTGAAATTAGATACACCAACAGTAAATGAAATTCTGTTAATAATGGTGTGCATGTTAGATTAACACACAAGGGGAGATTTTTACTTAGCTGCCTTTTGAGGTCAAATATGCACCTGCTCACAAGTTTATTTTTCGTAACGTTTCAACTTCATTTTGTAGCATAATAATTGTGAAGCACCATATTAAATAGAATTGAAGATGAATGGAATGAAAGTTTGTATGAGCATTGAGGAAATAGAAAACTTGATGTGAATAATTGAGAAAACACTTGGAAACCATTAAAAAATTTTAAAAAGCAAATAAAAATATATACATTTTAACTACATCTATAGATCAACAACAACAAAAAAACAAACTCATTAGTATTGAGTTGAGTACCAACTTACGGCAACCCAACATATTAAAAAGAGTAGAATGGCTCCATGGGAGCTTCTTGGTTGTAATCTTTACAGAAGCAGATTGCCAGGGCTTTCTTCCATGGTGCTGCTGTGTAGGTTTGAATTACCAGCCTTTAGGTTAGTAGTCAAGTGCAAACAACTTGTGCTACCCAGAGACCTTTATTACATCTATAGTTTTATATATATGTCTTCTAAGAGTTATCTGGGAGCCCTGGTGGTGCAGTGGTTAAGGGCTTGGCTGCTAACCAAAAGGTCGGCAGTTTGAATCCACCAGGTGCTCCTTGGAAACCCTATGGCGCAGTTCTACTCTGTCCTGTAGGGTTGCTATGAGTCAGAATCCACTCGACGGCCGCGGGTTGTTTTTGTAAGGGGTATTTGAAAAAATAGGAATGGCTGTAACTCTTCTGTGAAAGTTCAGCTAGAAATAATATAGAAAAGATTGGTTTTTAGACAGAAGGATTATAGTTTAATGGAACAGAAAGACAAAGCACTTTATAGAAAACATCAACATTTTACTAGCTATTGAAAATTTTCTTGGTATGTACATGAAGTAGGAGTCAAGGTATCATTTCTGAAAACACAAAAGCTTTCAGAAATTTACCTTGATGTCTTGAATGTCGGCTGTGCTCCTGTATCATTCATTTCATCCATTCTACAAGTATTTGTTGAGTGCCTCCTAAATACATACAAGTCTACTAGGTGTTGAGGGAAAGTTATAAAAATACTATCCATTAGAAGACAGTTCGATTACAGCAACAAGACACACACCTATTTAAGAGTTAATTATCAGTGCACTACATATAAAATACATTCTAAAGGCATTACATGATAATTAAATACAGAATACCCGTTATATTCTAAACTTGATATAGAAACATACAGGTGTTGTGCTAGCATTAGATGAGATTTGAGGTGAAACTTGGAAGATGTATAGAATTTGGGTAGGAGAGAAGATAGGTCAGTCTAGAGAATGTCATCCAACTCTGCCTTGGGAAGTTTGTTCCTTTGGCCTTGGAAAAGTTATTTGTAGCCACTTCAGGTTTCAAGTTTTTCATCTGTAAGATGATGGAGTTTCTAATCATTTAAAAATTCTGTGATTAAAATCTTTCTTGTTGAATTTATCTTGCATTTCAACTTTAGCTGATGTCTTTGCTGATTATCTTTTCTTCCAAAATCACATTCACGATCCAGTCTTGGATCCAGTTGCCTGAAATCTACATTTCAATTTTATGGACTCACTCCACATTCTTTATGCTTGACATTGACTCTATTGCCTATCTCTGCCAATATCCTGAAACCTAAATAGTACCATTGATCCTAATTAAAGACATAAATCATTGAATAATATTTTTCCTGTACTTTATTTCTTATAGCCATTCAATTTACATCTATTGGCAGCTACCTCATTTCCATTTCAATTAGTAACACAGTGTTCTAGTATTCGTATCTTCCTGTATGAAGCCTTACTCACTCCTAACTTATTTTCTTGTATCTTCCTTCATGTTCCATTCTCCTATAATTGAATGGGGGGGAAAAAAAAAGCAAAAAACCATACTTGGCTGTGTCTCAAGATATGGCAGGAAGAATAATATACTAAAGTGAAGATGAGTGTTGATTTATTATTTAATCTCTCTTCAGGCTTATTGTCACTGCATAAAAGTATTCTGTTTCTGTGATTTGATCTGCAATTCATTGTATGACTTCCCTATATGAACTTCTGGGCATCTAGCCTAATAAGATGGAAGGATTTCCTAGAGAGTCCCCAAAGCATTGTAACATGAACTTTTGATTCTTCAAGTAATTTCAAAAGAGAAAGAATGAAAATGGAAGTATTAGAGATTCTGTGTTGACAACAAGAAAGACATGATGGATGAGGCAGTGGAGTATTAGAGCACAATATCCTGAACGAAGAACACTGTCCAACAAATTCAGCATTGACTGTGAAGCTACATTACCAGATCGTTCAAACAATGTCCACATCTTGGGGTCGGTAGAGCCAGTGCACCCAACTACATGAACCCACCCTGATATTACACTTATACAAATATTGCTTGATGTTACAAAAGGTTTTTTCAGTTAAAATAACAACAATGACAAACTATCTGAGAATGTATGCCCCTCTTAGGTAGACAGCATCAACTCATTTTTCCTTGGAAATTTAATGGTTATAAACTCAGAAAACTTCAGGTGCTCTAAATGTGACCATGTATAATTAGAGGTCTGAACTGGATGGTTCATAGATCATAAAAATCATATGTATTATATAATATTCATATAATGTAAACAAGGAAGATTGTATCCTCTTTAAGGAGCTGTATCTGTAGACTCCAAATGAGCACTCACCCTGATAAAATTGGAACAACCAAAGAAACGTCAAAATAAGACTATTCTCTCTCTTCTGTCTCGCTCACTCTGTCTTCTACACATGAACACACATACATGCACACACACACACATACATACTCCTTACTCTTTACACAAATAGTTCTAAAGGAAAATTAATATATAAACTATAGAGTACACAGTACAGTCTAGATAGGAATTTTAAGAGTAACACAACTTTGTTTTGGAAGAAGAGAAATCAACAAATGTGTTTCAGACATGTACTAGAACTGTTAATAAGACTTGTGTTTATCAAACCCAAGAGGTAATACTAAGACTGGTATGCTAATATTTCGGAGCTTTGAAAAGAACTTCACATAAGACCACAGTGTTGCATATAGAATTTCTTAAATAAATTCACGGGCTTTCCTAGATAAACCCGTAAGAGACTAGATACTACACTTTTTTTTTTTTTAACATAATTCACAAATGGATGCTCTGGGAAGATTCAAATAAAATAATAAAACATGGTGTATGAGCAAATATTCTTTGTACTTACATAGTCAATTATTTGTAGCCAAAACACCATATCTACAAAATCAGAAATAAAGTGCTGAAATTTTTCTAAATAAAACACTCTTCCTCTGTCAGTCATCTTTTTGAGGAAATAAGTTTGGCGGGAATGTATCCTTTAATCCAAAGGAAACTTTCTTTGAATAAATATTATAAGAAAAATGTTTTATGGTATATAGATAAAATGAAATTCTTCAAAAAATGGTGTGCATTTTGTTCTTTAATTTTTTGTTGTTTTTGAATGTGTATTTTTTGTGATATAAATATATTGGGATTAATGTATATTTATAGATTTTTATACTAATGTATTTTTATAAATCATTGGAAGCATACGATCTGCATAATGCATAAGACTTCTTTTGTTTAAAATAATCTTTTTGCTTCAAAAATCAGTGTGAAACTGGTAAAGAAAAGGTATAGTGGTCAGCAATATCTAACATGTCGCTTTTAAGATATAGTGTGACCTAGCAAGATACAATATGTTTCTAGGCTACTCTTTCTCATACACATTCACAGGAGAATTTATAGTAAATTGGAGGTGATTTTATTTTCCCATTACTCTCCCTGCAAATTTTCCGTTTTGCCAAAGGATCCTCACATAGGCATAAGAAACTCTCTGGTGAATTCAGCTGGGGTTTCCTACAAGAAAAGAATTCATGAGTTCGTAAGTCTTTCAGTCTCTTCAGTTTATCTGGAGAGTTATGGATAGCATGCTGGGCAGCAGTACGTGGAGCAGATCATCTTGAAAAATAATGCGATCTCCATAATGGCGAGGTTGCTATTTCCCAGTGGGGGTGAGCTGTTTAGGCTGTACAGATATGACCCTATTACAGATTACTGCTGGCAGGGAAAATCACATTCTTTTTGATTTCCATATTGCTTTGAATATATTTCAGTGCCTGAGACTTTACTTAATTATGTCAAAAAAAGCACATGTAATCAGTTAAGATTTTGATATAAATATAAATTTTGATACTAATTTGATATAATAAATGGACAAAAGAAAAGAATTTCACAGTTAAGTGTGTCATTCGCTTCTTAAAGCTCTCTAATGTGTGAAGGTATTATAGGATTCTGAGATTATTACATGATATTTTATGCCATGTATGTTGTATCATTAGGCACAATGGCAAACGAGTAGATAATCTGCCTCGAGTTGTTTTGCATATTTCCTTTAGATCTGATTATTCATCATTTGAAGGTAAGGATTTACATTTCATTGTCACTAAGTAAACAAAAGAGCAGCTATCTTCCAAAGTCATCATCTTATGATGTGGTAAGACAAGAAGTATCCAGTCCCACTTGTAATCTTGCCAAAAAATTTTTATCCTGAATCTATTCAAGCCTCTATAACTAATTACACATTTCTAAGAAATATAATGAGTAAAAGAAAAAAAAAATATACAAAACAAAGACGCCGTTAGCCAAAGCCAAACACAAAACAAAACTATTGCTGTCAAGTCGATTCCGACTCATAGCAACTCTATAGGACAGAGTAGAACTTCCCTGTAGGGTTTCCATGAAGCAGCTGGTGGATTCGAACTGCCAGCCTTTTTGGTTAGCAGCCAAGCTCTTTAACTACTGCTCCAGCAGGGCCCCTCAGCCAAAGCCAGAGGTGGTAGATTCCACAGGAAAAATGATTTCTTTCTTTAAGTGACTGAATGGCAACAAAAAGAGTGTGTGTGTGTGTATAACTTCTATAAATTAAAAGAAACTTAATAGACATTATCAACCAAACACAACATGTGAACTTGTGTGAACCTTGATTTGGATAAATTTTAAGACAATTGAGAAAATTTGAACATGGACTGGATACTATTTGGCTTTTAAAACATAAACGCATTTTTTTTCTTTTACTTTTTATATTTTCATTATGATTGACTATAATATCCTACAGGGACATTTTACACATTTTATATCTTTCCAAAAATTGTTAGATTTGGATATTAAGCTTATCAGTCATAACTCAACACCAAAAAAATCTAATCAGAAGCTTCCTTTTGTAGTGTTCCAATTAAAAAAAGGATTTAAAGTGTATAGAAAATAGGGCTTCTTGTCAAAATAATAATTTATCTGTTGTATATAGTGACGTTAGTCATTAAATACAAGGGTAAGTCAGAAAGTATTGCTACAAAATCATAGAAACATTTATTAAACAAAAATATTAAAATGTGGAGCTATTGTTTCTTGCCATGTCCTGTATCTAGGTCTATACACTTTCGAAGGCGGTGTTTCCATCTCTCTAACCCTTCCCCAAAGAATTCCATGCTGCTCGATTTACACCACTTCAAAACAGCAGTTTTGGCATCCACGAGGGACTCAGTCATGTTCCTTTTAAATGTCCTTTGAGTTTTGGGAATAAAAAGAAGTCTAAAGGAGCAAGATCAGGGCTGTAAGGTGTATGGGGTAAGGTTAGGGTCCTTGGAGAAAATCTATCAAGATTACTCCTTTGGATTCCCAAGAACAGTTGCCATAACCTTCTGAGTAGTCCCTCTCTTGGCTCATCTTTGAGGTGTTCTTGGCCTTCCTTAAAGCACTTGATCCATCGTAGAACTGTTGTTTTATGTGAGACAATATTCCCATAAACTTGTTGCAAAGTGTCAATGATTTGGGAAGATGTCCACTTGAGTTTTGTTAAAAATTTGATATTAGCCCTGATATCAAAATCGTTTTTTTCCATGATACAGAAAGTATCCTTTTTGTTGAAGGCATCATAAGGAGACTAAGACAAGTGTATTACTGAGGGGACTTGTCTGCAGCCATCCACTGATCACAGAGACATTTTAAAACACATTTTGTTTGGAATAAACCTGTGCATGTATAAACTGGAACCCTAATAGTGATACTTTTTGACTTACTCTCATATAGGTAAAAATGTTCAAAAGCAACTATATAACATATATCCATTTTACTTGGATCCACAATCAATGCCCATGGAAACAGCAGTCGTCAAAGGACGCATTGCGTTGGGCAAATCTGCTGCCAAAGACCTCTTTAAAGTGTTGAAAAGCAAAGATGTCACCTTGAAGACTAAGGTGTGCCTGACCCAAGCCATGGTGTTTTCAGTCGCCTCATATGCATGTGAAAGCTAGATGATGAATAAGGGAGATGGAAGAAGAATTGACACCTTTGAATTGTGGTGTTGGTGAAGAATATTGAATATACCATAGACTGCCAAAAGAATGAACAAATCTGTCTTGGAAGAAGCACAACCAGAATGCTCCTTAGAAGCAAGGATGGTGAGACTTTGTCTCATATACTTTGGACATGTTACTGGGAGGGATCAATCCTTGGAGAACGACATCATGCTTGGTAAAGTAGAGGGTCAGTGAAAAAGAAGATCCTCAAGAAGATGGATTGACACAGTGGCTGCAACAGTGGGCTCAAGCATAACAATGATTGTGAGCATGGCGCAGGACCGGGCAGTGTTATCATTCTGTTGCACATAGGGTCGCTATGAGTCGGAACTGACTGGATGGCACCTAACAACAATATCATATAAAAATGACTTATTAACACAAAAATTCATATAGATATATAGTAACTAGAAATTGTTTTGTGCCTCTTTTTGGCCTATGTTTACTTGTCAAGATAAAAAAATAGCTTAATTCCATTAAGCAGAAAAAATAAAAATTCCTTCCTGTGAGGTGGTTTTCCATGGCCATGTATTTGTTCCTTCAATAAATGGCCAAAAATTAATATTACAGTACATTAAGGGAATAGTTAGATATGAGTCGACACCTAACAACAACAATGTGTTTAAAAATAAGATTCTGGTTCTAAAATCAAAAGCCACTATCTAATACATGAATTTTCATTACCCTATAAGCTTAAATACTAGACTTTTCGCCCATTCCTCTGTTCAACACATGTATATTTATTGTCCATAGAAATTTTAACAATAAAAGTATCAGGACTATTTTTAGAAAAGCCTATTAAATGATTTACAAATGCATTAGAAAAAAATTGCAATTAAGTTGATTCTGACTTGTGATGACACTGTATGACAGGGTATAACTGTACTCTAAAGGGTTTTCAGTCACTGATTTTTTGAAATTAGATTGCCAAGACTTTCTTCCGTGGTGCCTCTGAGTGGACCCAAATGTCTAACCTTTCAGTTAGAACTTAAATTATCGACCAAGTACTCTAAAAAGCACTCAATGGCTATTATTAATATTATCATAAATTATATCTCTCACTTTGCTTCTCACAAAACATTCTATGTATTTTTTCTTACATTTATCACATTTATTTTTGTGAACGTTTATCTAATGCCAGTCTTGCCCATTAGCCTTCTTTATAGCCAAGACCATGTTGGTTTGGGTACTGCTATACACTCCACACCTAGCACAGGGCCTAGCACATAGTAAGCCTTCAGTTTTACTTATGTGTGAATATTTGTTTTATGGATTTAGAAAGCAAAGCAAAAAGGAGCAAATTAATATGTTCGTACAATAAAAAAGGAGGAGCTTAGATTTCGTTACATGTTTGGCTTCAAACCTTGTAATCTTTGCTGCATGCCTGCTGACTCTTATTTTATTTTGCATTGTTTTGTTTTGTTCTTGACTGAAGATTTCATTAAAGGTAAATAAGCGGAATGACAAATTTTACCATTCATCATAAGGGAAATAATTCTGAAGCTATGTCTTATTTTAAAGGGCACCAAAAGACCTATGCTTGTGATTTAAATAGAATAAGAGAAAATCACTTAGTGCTATTTTTGTATAGTCTATGACAATGCTTTTAGCAGCTGTGAACACTTGGTGAAGACCTCCATTGTATGCCTCCTAATTGCTCTCTTTGCCCCCACCTTGGCCCTCCCATAATCTGTTCACAACACTGCAGCCAAAATTGAAAAATCCTTTAAGAATGAGCAAGTCAGACAATGTCAACCCTCTGTTCAAAATCTCCTCATGGCATCCCATCTCATTAGGTGTAAAATCGATAGACTGTACAGTGGGCAGCAAGACCCTGCCTGATCCGAGAGCCAGGACTTCCTGACTTTTGTCTCCTGCCTCTTACTCATGCCATCCCAGCCAATCATGCTCTCCTCTCGGGGCCTTTGCACTTTCTTTAATGTCAAAACATTGTTCCCTCAGACATCCACATGGCTTGTTTCATCACCACTTTCTTTTTTCTGATCAGGAGTCGGAAAAAAGGCTTTCATGACCAGTGCTCACCAGTGCCCTACATACTGTATCTTTTACATATTTATTTGTTCACTCTTGGGTGTAGGTTGTAAGCTCATGACAGAAGGGGTTTTGCTTGATTTGTTTGCTACTGTGTCTCTGGCACCTAGAAAAACTTCTGATGTATGTTAAGTGTACAGTAAACGTTTGTTGACCAAACAAATTAATAATTGAGAGAGGATTTGGTAGATGTGTTCACTATTCATTCCTCTAGATTCTTCAAACTGGATCCCTCATAGTAAATTAGAACACCAGAACTCAAAGCATCTTGGCAATTTGAGCTTAATTACCTGCAGAAATCTAAACATTCACTGAAGCTCATTTTAATGTGTAGCAAACACCACTACAAGGCATTTTGAGTCAAAACCCTCTAAATTTCCATTCTGGCTTAGCCACTTACTGTTTGACAATGGGAAAATTACCTAAATTTGCTGACTGTTTTCTCAAAAATTGAAATGGTGCTAAAACCATTCACAACTTCCAACTCCATTATCTAGTTAGTTACCGAGAAGTATTTATTGAGATACTACTACATGAGCCATATACCAAAATGCTGTTTTACAAGATCGTCTTATAGGATAATAGGGACCGTGCTTAATCCAGAATAAGATCTCAATAATCAATAATATTTGTATTTACAATGACTGAAAGAAATGCAGAGATAAACTTGTTGCTCAACTCTAGAAGTTTTTTCATAGCAAGGGTCTAATGACACTTACTGCATCTTTCTTTCACCTGAGGCAGAGGGGGTGTCTAGTGATTAAGAGCACGGAATCTGGAGAGAGATTACTTGATTTAATGTTGTCTCATACACCCACTGGCTGTGTGATCTTGGGCAAGCGTTTTGTTGTATTGATTTTTTTTAACTTCCCTGGCTTTAATTTCTTCATTTGTAACGCAGACAGTAATAACAGTATCTATCTGATCTCATGCTATGAGGAGTAAATGAATTAATATAGCCCAAGTACTTAGAATTCTGAGTGCTGGCTAATAGAAGAATTTGTTGTTAGCTATTATTTGTTCTAAGGAGCCCTGGTGGCGCAGTGGTTAATTAAATGCTTTTACTGTTACACAATGCTTCAGATATTTTTGAAAGTAGATGCTATATAAATCTAAGATAAAAATATAGTCTGAGATAGTTTAGTTATCTTTGGTGAACATCTCATCAAATTCTCAATTCTTTTAATATGTTTTGCTAATGATATGTATAATGAAAATAATTCCCTAATTTCTCTTATTACTTATGAGTTTTTATGGAGTGGAGCATTATCACATTGCTATACTGTTCTGTATTAAACCAAATTGACGCTGAGTATGGAAGAGACAAAGGAGCTTTTTAATTTCATTTTGAAATTCAGCACTCATTTTTTGATTGCCTACATTGTCATAAGCATTGTACTAGTTATTTGTGTTACAAAATTAACAATACAAAACTAATAATAACAATAATAATAAATAGACATTCAAACTAAGTCTTTTGGAAATTTATTCCTGTGTGATTAAGGCAACAATAAATGGATGTGAAAAGTACTGAAGAGCTAAACGATCAGCTTTTATCTGGAGGGAGTCAGGCCAGCTTTCATAGAGAAGCCAATGCTTGAGCTTATGTTTAAATAAATAAAAATTAGGCAGGCTAGAAGAAGAGGGGAGTTCTAAGATAAGGATGCAAAGCATGGAGGCATAAAACAGTGGCATGATTTGGGGGGAATTAAGATCACTACATTATAGTTAGAGCATCATATGTGGGAGAGGCATATCAGGAGGTGAGTCTTGAGAACTAGACAAAGGTAAGCTCTTAAAAGGATTTTTAGGACTGCAAAAGTTTGGGATGTATTTTGTTGGCTGTGGATTGTTTCAAGCTTCAGAGTGATCTGGTCAGAGTTATATTTTAGACAACTAACTGATAGAGGAGCAAAAGACTGGAATTGGCATCATTATTTTAGATTATTACAAATGGGTAATAGGCAGATACATTAAATAACTTTGGTTTTGTAAATAGGATAATATACTTTCTATGATCAGATAATTGTAAGTCATCTCATTGTAATAGTGGCATTCAGATATACCAAGGGAGAAAGCTAATGAGCTTTTATGACATACTGCTGTTGTTGGTTGCTATCGAGTCAATTTTGACTCATAGCGACCTCATGTGACAGAGCTAAACTACCATGTAGGATTTTCTAGGCTGTAATCTTTACAGGAGCAGATTGCCAAGTCTTTCTCCCATGGAGCCACTGAGTGGGTTCGAATCACCAACCTTTTAGTTAGCAGCCAAGCGCTTAACCGTTGCGCAGCCTGGGCTCCTTGAGTACTGGTAGAGTGGTAAATAATTAGGAGCCCTGGTGGCACAGTGGTTAGGCGCTCTGCTGCTAGCAAAAGATCGGCATTTGGAACCCATCATCCTGCTCTGCGGAAGAAAGATGTGGCAGATTGCTTCCGCAAAGAATTACAGCTTTGAAAACCCTATAGGGCAATTCTACTCTGTCCAATAAGGTTGCTATGAGTTGGAATCAACTCGATGGCAGTGGATGGTAAATAATATTTTTTATTTCTTATTTTTAAAATTAATTAAGATGACTTATTAATTTGCCTTCATTTAAGATTGAGATTCATGTGAATAATGGTTTTTAATCTTAGGTTGACAATGTTAGGTTACAAAATTTAGTTTATGAAACGTATTTAAAACCTAGAATTTATAGTTGGTTTTAGATTGATGAAATATTTACTTAGTAATTTTGTTAAAATGAATCATTAATATTATATTTCATCACCCTATATGTAGAGAAATTTATGCCAATTCGAAATGTTTCTCTCATTTACATGTATTTCTCCAATAATTAAAAGTAATTTTTGAATCTCCTAAATGAAGAGCAGAACATTTTCTTATAAACAATATTTTTATTCTTCTACATTTGTTTGAAATTATGATTGAAAAATTGATACCTGTTTGAATTTTTGCAAAACCTGCATTATTAAAATATGAATGAATGCTGTATTGCATTAAAATCGGTTGCATACTTCCAGGAATTATTAATGATTCCGTGACTAAGCCATTGATTCTGAAGATGAATAGAATTTGTGATATGGAAAAACCTCCTTTCCTGTTGGAGCTCAGACTGTGCCAATAGAAATGGCATTATAATCCTTCTAGTCCTATTAATTTCTTTAATAAATTTTAGTTGATGGGCTGGATAATTTATTTAAAATTAAATAATAATTTATTTAAAGTTCTCTAATCACTTCTCAACCAATTAGAAAACTTTGTTGGCCAAGGTCACCCAATATGGAAATCCTAACAACATATTTACAATTTCCCAACTGGTAGCTTTGGCAATGTGAGATAGAAGACCCATCAACAACAGGTGTTTTGCTTTTATGCATATATATTAAACAAAGTTGAAAAATTTGTAGAGTTTATGTTGTTTGGCAGAAAAATCCTGAACTATGTACCATGTTATGTAAAGTAGAAAAAGCTTTACAAAATCTAACAGATCTAACAAAATCTAAAATTTCTTAAATCTTACATAGGTAACCTTAGCTTATTTTAGATATAGAAAGTTCTAAAGAGATGTGTAGAGCCCTGGTGGTGCAGTGGTTAAAAGCTCTGCTGCTAACCAAAAAGTCAGCAATTGGAATCCACAATTCACCAGCCACTCCTTGGAAACCCCATGGAGCAGTTCTACTCTGTCCTATAGGGTGCCTATGAGTCAGAATCCACTCCAGGGCAATGGGTTTCGTTTGGTTTTTTTTTAAAGAGATGTGAGTCTCACAATTAATAACCAACAAGCTAAGGCATTTTTAACAGCCTAGATGCAGTAATCCTCCCTTGCATTCTAGAATTTGTATTTTGAATATGAATAAGGAATTTATTTATATACGGAAAGAAGTTCTCTACCAACGTTTTTACCCAAACAAAAACAAAAAGAATGCTGATTAAAATAATTATTGAGACATAGAATTAACTTGGGATCAGGGTGTACTAGAAAATCAGATTAAGATGCTATACTTAGATAAATCTCAAAGGATAAATCTAGCTTTCTCTATAAATCACCTATTAACCTAAAACAAAAGAGAACTTAATTTCCGATTCAAATTTAAATTAAAAATCTTCCTCTAATGTAAACTAAAGCACATTGCTATTTAGCCAGACTTCGTATCATACTGAAGTTAATATACTTATTTTTAGAAATAATTTGAAGTCATATATAAGATGTGCTATAAGTAATATAAAGGAGCCCTAGTGGCGCCATGGTTAAGTGCTCGGCTGCTAACTAAAAGGTCAGCTGTTGAAACCCACCGGCTGCTCCCAGGAGAAGGATGTGGCTGTCTGCTTCCCTAAAGATTTGCAGCCTTGGAAACCCTATGGGCAGTTCTGCTCTGTCCTATAGGGTCGCTATGAGTTGGAATCGACTGGGTAGCGATGGGTTTGGTTTTCTGGTATAAGTAATATGATAATTGAGCTTCTTACTGCATATAATTAGGTAATGAGAGTTAATGATTATGATGGATATAATTCAGTAAATTTGTGCACATCACAGATCTCATTTTTCTACATTGTATAATTGTAGTCAATTTGTAGTTTTTTGTTTTGTATTATTTATAGGAAAAAAATAACAGTACTCATTCACTTAAGAAATATATATAGTATCAGGACTGTTTAGATTGTGTCATGAAAACCATGACAAGTGAGACAAGTCAGACTCTGCTACAAAGGAATTCACAGACCAATGGTGAAAACAGACACATAATCAAATCTTAAATTTTAATACTTTTTACTACTTAATCCTCAAAACTGTCTTGATTAATAAAACTGAATCATCAAATGTTTCCAACATTATCAGAGCCATATTTAAAAAGATATGAATAAGTTATTAAAAATAATTTTAAAGTGTATAAATAATGAAAAAGAAATAATAGAAAATTTCATTTACTTTTTATTTTTTTTCGGTTCTTAATTTATAGCTCAGTAAAGTTATATGTTATAATGGTGCGATTGATCTTGCCTATAGTAATTATATTGCATGATGGTTTTGAAATATAGCATTAATAGAAATAAAACCAAATCAGAAAATATATAAGTAAAGCAATCTTTTTTTTTTTTGTTTGTTTCCCTAGGAATATGTAATCTTACTTTACAGAAGCATAACTTTATACCCAGGAAACTTACTAACAATGTTCTATGGGAATACATAGAAATCCTTTATGTTTTCCTCCAGGCTGAGTTAGTACCCCCTTTCTCTGTAGCAACAACTCTTTGCAACAGTGTAGAGCAGACATAAGAATGAGACAAGAATGAGTTTGATTCTCAGCTTTAACATTTACTAATTTAGTGATCTTAGCAATGAAATTAACTTACCTGTGCTTTGATTTTCTCATCAGACAAATGGAAATAATAAAGTATCTCATAGCATTGTTGTGCGGATTAAATTAAATATTAAAAGTACTAAGACAGTGTATGTCACGTAAGTGCCTGATAAATCTAGGCATTTATAAATGTAAATATATTGCTATATAAAATATCAAGAGTAAATTTTTAGCTCATGGTAACAGAGATTATCCAGCCCATTAGAGGTTCAGTAAAGAGCTGTTAATGAATAAATGCAAGTTCTTCACTCATTAGTGAATAACCTAAAATCAGTCAAGAAATACTTATTTAGACTATGTGTTACGCAGCCCTGGAGGTATCTCCATCAACAGGACAGTTCTTGTTCCTGATCTCATAGTACTTAAAGGCTATATAGTGAAAATAAAATTATACATATATATATGTGTATGTATGTATTCAGTTATATTTGTTATTATATATGAAAATTTATCAAGGTATTATTTTTTTAATTTGTTCTTATCACAGGTCAGATTTTTAGCAACTCAACTCATTTTACTATAAGTAGAAACATGCAAAAATTACTTATTTTTAAGGGAATGGTATTCAAGAGGATAATTATTTAATTTGTAGTTTAGTTTGAATTATAAATGTGTAACACGTGAAGAAGAATAATTGAGATGTTATCAAGTATATTCTATGATAATGATACTATGGTAAATAAACCACTAAGTAATTTGTCATCACCTCCATATTAATAGTTTACATTATGAAGCACATCATTGTCTCTCCTTCTTTATCTTTTGGTTGGAAAAATAACAGCAATAATAATAATAAACCCTTACTAAAGGAGTTTACTACTGAGAAAATGTTACCTCCTCTATGTGATAGCTAACATTTGTCTAATGGTTGATATGTGCCTAGTGCTGTTTGAAGGGTTTTCCAAGTATAATATTATCTTATTGTTGTTGCTGTTGTGTGTCTTAAAGTCTATACCAACTTATAGTGACTCTATAGCACAGAGTAGAAACTGTTTCACAAAGTTTCCTAGGCTGTAATCTTTACAGGAGCGGATTGTCAGGTCTTTTCTCCCACGTAGCTGCTAGTGGGTTCGAACTGCTGACCATTTGGTTAGCAGCTGAGCACTTAATCATCATACCACGAGAGCTCCTTATATTTCCATCGAGTTGGTATTATATTAAACACATTTAGCAGAAAGGGAGGTTGAGACACAATGAGGCTAAGTAATTTGAACAAGGGGATACTGAGTGGTTTAAAATCTGGAAAGGTGTGTGTCAGGGTTGTATCCCTTCACCATACTTGTTCAGTCTGTATGCTGAGCCAGTAATCTGAGAAGCTGGACTATATGAAAAAGAATGAGGCATCAGGATTGAATGAAGGCTCATTAACAACCTGCAATATGCAGATAACACAACCTTGCTTGCTGAAAGTGAAGAGGACTTGAAGCACTTACTGATGAAGATCAAAGACTACAGCCTTCAGTATGGATAACATCTCAAAAGAGAAAACAAAAATCCTCACAAGTGGACCAATAAGCAACATCATGATAAACGGAGAAAAGATTGAAGTTGCCAAGGATTTCATTTTACTTGGATCCACAATCAATGCCCGTGGAAGCAGCAGTCAAGAAATCAAATGACCCATTGAATTGGGCAAATTTGCTGCAAAAGACCTCTTTAAAGTATTAAAGAGCAAAGATATCACTTTGAGGTCTAAGGTGTGACTGACCCACTCCATGGTATTTTCAGTCACCTCATAAGCATGTGAAAGCTGGACAATAAATAAGGAAGATCAAAGAAGAATTGATGCCTTTGAATTATGGTGTTAGTGAAGAATATTGAGTATACCATGGACTGCCAGAAGAATAAACAAATCTGTCTTGGAAGAAGTACAGCCAGAATACTCCTTAGAAATAAGGTTGGCGATACTTCATCTCATGTACTTTGGACATGTTATAGGGAAGGATGAGTCCCTGGAAAAGGACATTATGCTTAAGTAGAGGGTCAGCAAAAGACAGGAAGATGTTCAACGAGATGAATTGACACAGTAGCTGCAACAATAGGCGCAAACATAGCAGCGATTGTGAGGATGACACAGGACTGGGCAGTGTTTCCTTCTGTTGTACATAGGATAGCTATGAGTCGGAACCAACTCATCAGCACTTAACAACAACAAATTTGTCTTCATCACAAACTGATATGTGATCCAGCTGAAACTTAAATCCAGTTCCAGAATTTGCATTCTTATCACCTGTAGTGCAAAGAATTTAACTTACCTAAAATAATGTGGTCTTGCCCTTGTTTACTAAGTAATAGCTCCATTGTTGTTATTGTTAGTTGCTGTTCAATTGATTTAAACTCTTCGCAACCCTATCTGTGCAAAGTACCACTGTTAAATAGGGTTTTCAAGGCTGTGACCATTTTGGAACCAGATTGCCAGGTCTGTTTTTCTTGGTGCCTCTGGGTGGGTTTGAACCACCCACCTACTAGTAGTCTAGGGCTAACCATTTGTACCCACCCAGGGAATCCTAGAAATAACTCTAAACTCTTGAAATCTCTTGAGTAATTGAGATAACTTTGCTAAATCTAAACAGCACTTGAGAATTTGTGCTAACAGTGGGGTTGGCCAGACCAGAAAGACCATCTGGTATCAACTAACTTCAGGAGGCATGATTTAACCTATCATGCATATGCAGTGAGGCCTCAGTCATGACTACATAATGATTGAGACCACTAAAATCTCTGAACAGAGGCTCCAAGATCTTCCTGGGTGGTGAAGGGACAGTGATGCATCCTCTTTGGGATATGGAAGCTTTGCATTAGGAACCCTACTTATGACGATCCTGGTATTTATCCTTATGCTATAATAAATCTGTAATCATATGTATAGTACTTTCTGTGAGTTTTTCAGTGAACCCAAGGGAGTTGTGGGAGCCAGGAGGTGAAACTGAGGGAGTTCAGGTGAGGCCCCTGAACTTGTGGCTGGCATCCTGAAGGGGTAGTCAGAAAACCCCAAATTTGTGGCCAACAGGTCAGAAATAAGGGTGTCATATAAACTCCCAAGTTTGCAGCTGGTATCTGCCTATTTGGCAGTCTGAATGACAGTGTCATTTTAGCTTGTGAGCTCTGACCTAGTTCCAGGTGGCTAGAGGCAGAGAGAGTGAGTTCCATTTGAGTGGCTGGTGTTAGAGATGATTGAGAAGTTGGAAAGTGGGTATTTGATTAATCTTCACATTTTGGGGATTGGATTTATGTTATTTTCCACTGTACTGCTTCTACTATAAAATTGTTTAATTTTGGATAATCTGTAAATATATAAATAATTGATCCACTGAATTTGGATTTAGCTCTTTTCTGAAACCCATGCTATCATTTTATTTAAAGGCCAAAACAAAGGTGGAAATGTAAAGCAGATACATATTTCTAACTGTAGAATATGATAAAGACCTATTTGACATTAGGTATATTTATCCTGTAGGTTTATGGTTTATTATAATGCTTAGTCCTTTGTTTATTCAGTAACTCTATGTAAGTAGTAATTAATGTAAAATCTGAAGTCATATTAGATCTATGTTGTCATTTTCCTTTTCTTTCTTTGGATAATGAACTGGTGCATTAGTTCAAGTGATTTCTAATTTGAATGATCTCTGAGCAGTAACAGCTCAGGAAAAATAAGTGCAGAGATTTAAAATATCTGGAGCAAATAACATCACTCTTCCTCATGTGATCATGTAGATATTGTCCATTGATTATCTAACTGAGGCACAATGACAGACACTTGCTCAGCACAACTTTCTAGGTAGCCTCTAGCCATTGCTCAGAATTGGTGTGTAAGAAGGAAAGTATTTGTGGACTCTGGTTTATGCATTATACAGAATATGAGTATCTTCAGTGGTTCTCACACTCTCAGATTTCAAAACAAAATAAATTCCTGTCTGAAGTTCTCAAATACAATTAATTAATTAAATCTAAATTAGCCTCAATATAGTATGGTAGAGAGAGAAAATCAGGGACCAAGAAATCTGGGTTCTGGCCCTATCTGAATACTTGAATAATTCAGTTAATCTCTGGGATTCAATATTTTTCATCTGTGAAACAAAACAGAATAAAAACAGGGAATATCATCTTTTATAAAGTCATACTTACAATTCTATAATTACAGTAATAAATACAATTGTCTTAGTCTAGTGCTGCTATAACAGAAATAAACAAGTGGATGGCTTTAACAAAGAGAAATTTATTTCTGCACAGTCAAAGTAGGCTAAAAGTCCAAATTCAGGGTGTCAGCTCCAGGGGAAGGCTTTCTCTGTCAGCCTTCTTCTCTTTGGTGTTCCCCCAAACTAGGAGCTTCTCTGAGCAGGGACCCCGGTCCAAAGGATGCGCTCTGTTCCCGGCACTGCTTTCTTGATGGTATGAGGTCCCCTGTCTCACTGCTCACTTCTGTCTTTTATATCTCAAGAGATTGCCTGAGGACACAGTACAGTCTTGTAAATTTGAGTCCTGCCTAACTAACACAACTGTCACCCATCCTTCTTCATTAACATCATAGAGGCAGGCTTTCCTATAGGAAAATCACACAGTACCAGGAATAATGTCCCAGGCAAATTGACACACACATTTTTTGGGGGACATAATTCAATCCATGACAACAATCAAATTTCAAATCAAAATACCATGTTATAGAAACTTTAAAAAAAGCAAACATATATAAAATTATCACAGCTTAATTTTCGCTTCAGTCCTTTTGATGAATTGTTTTATGTGTGCTGTGGAGGAAAGGAATCAGGCTGTTCTCTTTTGATTTTTTTTTTTGCTGATGATAAAATCAATTCTAAAAACCCTTTTTTGTATCCCTTCTGGCAAGAAATGATGGAAGGCTGTAGGAAAATCTTTACGTAAACTATTTCTAACATTAATTTTCACAACATTAACTTTTTTAATGTTGATATATTTTTGTCATCATATTTAAATTAATTTTCAATTTTCATTGTATGAAAATTATGTAGCTTTACATCAGATTGAACTTCCAGGTTTTAATTTCAAAATAGTATTTGACTACCCAAAAAAATATACACTTCTCGGAATAACAAAATTAAATAGCATAAAAAGCAACTGATAAATAAATTACTTAATTAAAATATTTTGAAAGATGTTTACATCTAAAGATCTTTCTATATGCAGACAAAATAAGCAAACACAAATACAAACAAACAAAATAAACACAAACACTCATTGTTTCAAGAATGAATCTTAGGAAAGAATTTTGACTGAAAAGAAATGATTTGGGAATTAATTGTAGAAGATTATGTTTTGTTTTCCTGAGTGCAGAGGATGGACTGCTTTCATTTGCAGTTTTATATAATTAGGGATAAAACAGCTTTGATCACGGGAAGGGAATAAAGGTGGGTAGTATATTCATCCATATCAAAACCATGTTTTCATACCAAAGAGTGATTGCTTGACTTTGCCATCTTTCAATATATAATTTGCTTCTTTTTTTTTTTTTTTTAATTCATTAAGAAGTAGAGTAATTGTTCTTGAAAAAGCAATTTCCTAGATCTGAAAATCTGGGAAGTAGATTTTGCTCAGAATTTTGGAAGAATTTATAAGATGGACGTCAGGCTAATGCTCAAGAAGGGGAACGTGTACATGCATACCTTGGAGATATTGCAGGTTCAGTTCCAGACCAGAGCATTAAAGTAAGTCATAAGAGTTTTTTGGTTTCCTAGTGCATATAAAATCTTATGTTATACACTATACTACTAAGTGTGCAATAGCATTATATCTGAAAAAATGTACATACCTTAATTAAAAAATACTTTATTGCTAAATAATGCCTTCAGCGAGTCGTAAGTTTTGCTGGTGGAGGGTCTTGCCTCGATGTTAATGGCTGCTAACTGATCAGAGTGGTAGTTGCTGAAGGTTGGGGTGGCTGTGGGAATTTCTTAAAATAAGACAGCAGTGATGTTTGCCTCATTGATTGACCCTTCCTTTCACGAAAGATTGCTCTGTAATGTCCGATGCTGTTTGATTGCATTTTACCCACAGGAGAACTTCTTTCAGAATTGGAGTCAGTCTTCTCAAACCATGCTGCTGCTTTGTCAATATAGTTTATGTAATATTTTAAATCCTGTGTTGTCATTTCAACAATGTTCACAGCATCTTTGTCTGGAGTAGTTTCCATCTCAAGAAAACACTTTCTTTGCTCATTCATAAGAAGCAACACCTCATCTGTTAAAGTTTTATGATGAGATTGCAGCAATTCAGTCACATCTTCAGGCTCAACTTCTAATTCTAGTTTTCGTGCTATTTCCACCACATCTGCAGTTACTTTAATTCCATCACTGAAGTCTTGAACCCCTCAGAGTCATCCATGAGGCTTGGAATCAGCTTCTCCAAAACTCCTGTTAATGTTGATATTTTGCCTCCTCCCATGAATCACAAACTTAATGGACTCTAGAATGGTGAATCCTTTCCAGAAGTTTTTCAATTTACTTTGCCCACATCCATCAGAGGAATCACTATGTATGGCAGTGAACTATATTTCTTAAATAATAGACTTGAAAGTCAAAATTACTCCTTGATCCATGGGCTACAGAAAGGATGTTGTGTTAGCACGCATGAAAACAACATTAATCTCCTTGTATGTCTTTATCAGTACTCTTGGGTGACCAGGTACCTTGTCAGTATTTTGAAAGGAATCTTTTTTTCTGAGCAGTAGGTCTCAACAGTGGGCTTAAAATATTCAGTAATCCATGTTGTAAACTGATAATGCTGTCATCCAGGCTTTGTTGTTCAATTTATAGAGCACAGGCAGAGTGGGTTAGCATAATTCTTAAGGGCCCTAGGATTTTTGGAATGGTAAATGAGCATTGGCTTCAACTTAAAGTCACCGGTTGCATTAGCCCCTAACAAGAGATTCAGCCTGTCCTTTGAAGCTTTAAAGCCAGGCATTGACTTCTCTCTAGCTATGAAAGTCCTAGATGGCATCTTCTTCCAATATGAGGCTGTTTCATCTACGTTGAAAATCTGTTGTTTACTGTAGCCACCCTTCATCAATTATCTTAGCTTCTGCATCAGCAGTTGCTGCTCCACATTGCACTTTTATGTTTTGGAGACGGCTTCTTTCCTTAAATCTCATGAACCAACCTCTGCTAGCTTCAAACGTTTATTCTACAGCCTCCTCAGTTCTCTCAGCCTTCATAGAATTGAGGACATTATGGCCTTGCTCTGGATTAGGCTTTGTTTTAAGGGAAGGTTATGGCTGATTTGATCTTCTATCCAGTCCACTAAAACTTTCTCCATATCAGCAATAAGGCTGTTTCGCTTTCTTATCATTCATGTGTTCACTGGAGTAGCATTTTAATTTCCTTCAATAACTTTTCCTTTGCATTCACAACTTAGCTAACTATTGGACACAGGAGGCCCAGCTTTTGGCTCAGCTCAGCTTTTGACATACCTTCCTCACTAAACTTTGTTTCTAGCTTTTGATTTAAAGTGAAAAGACACGTGACTCTTCCTTTCACTTGAACACTTAGAGGCCGTTGTAGGATTATTAATTGTCCTAATTTCAATATTGTCATGTCTCAGGGAGTAGGGAGGCCCAAAGCGAGGGAGCGAGATGGGGGAACAGGCGGTCGTTGGGGCAGTCTGAACACGCACGTGTATTAATTTCATCTTATATGGGCATGGTTCATGGCGCTCCAAAACAATTACAGTAGTAACATCAAATATTACTGATCACAGATCACCATAACAGATATAATAATAATGAAAAAGTTTAAAATATTGTGAGAATTACCAAAATGTGACGCAGAGACACAAAGTGAGCACGTGCTGTTTGAAAAATGGCACCAATAGACTTGCTTGACGCAGGGTTGCCACAAACCTTTGATTTGTATAAAGTGCACATCTGCGAAGTGCAATAAAGTGAGCACAATAAAATGAGGTCTGCCTGTGTAGACCTTTTGAAAAAAAATGGCTTAGTGCAAAGTGTCACTTTTCTATAACTCAGTCTGATCACGAGGCTACGTGATCTGAGGTGCACTAAAAGATTCTTCTGCCCCACAGGTTGTATCTTGTCTCTTTCTTGCTATTTGGAATTTCTCTTTTATTCACTCTTAGTGTTCTGGGTAAGTTTTAGGGAGGCAAAGGTACTAGCCTGAGGGTCTTTATGAAGAGAGTGGAGGAAGGGCACCCTGAATCGCATGAGTGGTTATTCCAAATGAATTACAGTAGGATTGTATCATAAAAGGAACACACATTGTAGGACATAGGAGAATTTATCCTAAGTCATATTGCCAGATTTCTAATGTTGCTTAGAAGGTGACATTAGTGACTCAGGGGGACTCTAGTTGTATGCCTGAAGTGAGCACTGCGTTCAGTTGGTTACCGTAGTAGTGGACTTTCATTAAAGCACCTGAAACCTAATTTCCTTTTAGGGACTATGTTGTATTTAACTTAAAAAAATTCCATCTGCGTAACATATACTGGTTAATAAGTGAACATTTACCAGATGAACTTGAAATGAGTATTTAGTGTGGTTGTTAGAGTACACTGTCAAATTAAGGGGAATTTAGAACTTTTGTATGTATTTTAATTATCATGTCTACCCAATTATATTGTAGTTATTTGTTTACATGTCTGTCTCTCCAACTAAAAGCTGAGCCCGTCAAGGGCAGAGGCTGTATGTTATTCTCCTTAGTGTTGTGAGCATTTAGCACAGTGCCAAGCAAATAGCTGTTGTATGAGGAAAGAGAAAAGAGAAATATGTGAGGGATTCCTGTCATATTTTTACTGAATGGGTTGCATAGTAAAGGTAAGGATTTGAGGTTAGTAGAGCAATTGATGGAAATTAATCAATTATATGTTATCAAACATTTAAATCACAAGTAAAAAAAAATAATGTTATGCAATAAGGCAAGAAAAAAGACAAGTTTGGGAGAGAGAAAAGCAAGTAAGGAAAAGAACACTTATTGAACACCTACTATTTAATGGGTGCTGTAATAGAACTTTGCTAAATTATCTCATTTAATGCTCACAGCAGCTTCACAAAAGGAAGTTACGACTCCATTACACAGATGTATAAATTGTTATGTGACTTGCCTAAGGCCGTGTGACTAGTAAATATCGAAGCCATAAGGAGGACTCAGGTCTCTAGGCTTCGCAAGGCACTAAGCAAGAGGCACAGTGGGCAACTCCCACCTACATTGCTAGCTGGGTGGTAAGGATCAGCATGGCTCCAGTTCCCAAAGTGTGGAAATAGGTCCAGCCTTTCCCACTTCTCCATCCTCATTGCCAGCCATTCAGGTGGCACTTTGTCTCTTAGTCCCAGCCACCCAGAGCTAGGTCATAGCTCACAAGTTAGACGAACATCTTCTTTCAGACTGCCAAATAGGCAGACTGCAATTCCTGCTGGCTCTCACTGCCACTGCAGGTTCGTTAATTCACTGGGAAGACTCATAGGATTCATGGAGTGTGCGCCGCATTTATAGCTGCAACTTTATTACAACTCAAAAAGATACAAATGAAAAGACACATAAGGTGAGATCAAGGAGGGGTCATAGTGCGGAGCTTCTGTGCCCCAGAGAGTGGTGTGCTGCCCTCTGCTGGGCATGGTTACCAACCTGCAAGCCCCATCTGATCCTTAGGGATAAGGGGTCTTTGGGACTCACCACTTGGCCATGATGGATTATGTCATGCTTCAAGAGGCCTAGTTAGCATTGGGCCCCCAAGTGGTCCCTCTTGGTCTGGTCAGACGCCATTCATTAGCTTCAGGTGTTAATATGGCTTGGAGGAATCAAGAACAAAGGCCAAATGGCTTTCTGCAAGGTGATTCCATACCTCACACCGAAATTTTTCATTAATCCTACCTCCCTAGTTGAAAAAAAAAAACAAAAAACTTCTGGAAACATAAGACTTGCTAAATTTGTATGAGAAAATTACAGATATTTCATTATCAAACTTTTAATAATTGGAAATTGAATTACAGATGCCTCTCGTTTTACAAATAATGTCTTTTCTGGAGCATGTGCAAATCAAATTTTCTTAGTCTGATTGATATCTAATTCATATTGATTTTTAAATTATGGTTCTCTGGTTTCACAATCCTCATCAGGTCACTGCTGATCTGTAAATGAACCTTCAAATGCAGCAAGGTAGTCACTACTTAGAGAAAACATGAATCCTTCAGCAAATCCCTTGCTTTATATGATTTGCAATTCTGGAATGTACTCTGGTTTTTCATAATCAGATTTTAGCTATGAAAATTAAGGTATATATTATAATTATAACTTTTTTCAAAAGTCCATATATTTACCTTAAATTCTACTGTAGTGTTTTTTATTTGTTGTGGAATAGGACTCAGATGATTGTATATTCTGATAGTGCCTATTCCCTATTTTAATCTTCATGATTTATGAAAACATTTAGAATAGCTAATGAAAGATGATACATTAAATAAGAATAAAGGGTGGATAATAAAGGTTAGCATTTTGCGCTTACTAATTGAAAATCAGGAATGTATATTTTAATTGAAAAATCAGCATAGTGTAGAAAACATTTTCTAATATCCTGAATAAACAGAAACTGGAATTCTAACAAAATATTTTAACTCTGGTTTAGAATACTCAACTGCATGGCACACAGTGTCACCTGAATGTTAATAGCGTTGTCTTCATAACAGAAATATCTCAACATTGTTTTGTATATCTAAATTAATATGGTCCACTGAAATATTAGAAGAATGAATCTTATCACATCAGAAAAGGCCTGAGCAACTGAAAGTGACTTTTTCAGGCATTCAAGGATCTCCGTGGAAACAGAACCCAAAGATATGATTGCTAATGCCCTTAATTCCTCTCATTACACTTTTTCAGCATAGAAAACACCTTTACTGAGAAATGTCTCATAACCAATAATTAATATTGAAATAGTAAATAATTTACGTGTATAGTTGAACCCATAAAAGCAAGCCAGCTATTGATTATTTTCAATGATGGACTGGATATTAGTATGGTTATTTCAAACTAGTATTTAATTCCAAGTTTTCCTATTAGGATTTTTAATGTCCATAATCTTACTGTAAAGATTGCCTTTCTAAATATATATATAT
>NW_004443939.1:19800037-19825271 GCF_000243295.1 Trichechus manatus latirostris | reverse complement strand
ATTTGATGTTCTAGGGTTTCAGGATTGTTGATTCTCTGTTTGGCTTAGTTTTTCGGATCTTTGTTGTGGAGGGACGGCGTGGTGCTTCTGCCTAGACCGCCATCTTGCCGGAGTCCCCTCTAAATATATTTTGTTTTAAGATTATTTGGCTTAAACTCTCTTAAATTCCCATATCTAGCTAATTACACTAGTTTCCTAGCAATTCTCCCTAATCAACAATTTCTCTCTGTTCTTAAGTGTTTGAAATGTTAAATAATCCCTTTACTATTTACAATACTAGAATTCCTGCCTCCAGGTCTTACTCAATGTCTGCTCCTCCTTTCTGAAAATAATAGTAATATTTTACACATGCTTTGTATTTCAAATTTTACAAAATGCTTTCACAATTATGATTATATTTGATATCCTCTTGCCACTCTCAAATTTATCCTTATTCTGCTTACCAGAGACATCTCTAAAATGCAAACCTCTTTCTACCCTTTTCCCCATTAAAAAACTATTAATGATTTCCCATTGCCTAACCTTTGATCTTCTTAGCATAGGTTTCAAAGTCTTCCATCACCATCTCCAAACTGCCTGTCCAGGTTAATCTCCAGCCACTAACCTTCAAGGACTCACAGTGTTCCAGCTGTACTATATGTTGATATATCCAAATGCTTCATACGCTTTCCCATTTTTGCATCTTTGCTCACTATTTTCTGTCTTCTGAAATGCACAGTGATACCTTTTTCCCTACATCTTTTCCCTCTGTTCTTCATATTCAACACCTTCCTCTAGGCCAAGAAGAAATACGACCTCCTGTGTAAAAGATTGCCTGATAAGAACAGTCATAAAAATCCCAAACCAAACTCATTGCTATCAAGTCAATTTCGACTCATAGCGACCCTGTAGGACAGTGTAGAACTGCCCCATAGAGTTTCCAAGGCTGTAATCTTTAGGGAAGCAGACTGCCACATCCTTCTCCCGCGTAGCGGGTGGTGAGTTTTAACCACCGGCCTTTCGGTTACCAGTCAAGCGCTTTAACTACTCTTCTCCCCAGGGCTCCATTATAGGACAGCCATAGCAGATAGCTATTCTCTCCTCTAGTCTATTTTAGCTTTTACACTTTGCTTTTAATGGAACTACACCTTGATAAATATTTGTGTATCAGTTTCTTCAGGATAGAAGCTGTATTATATTTCTCTGTATTTCCACATACCCTCCTCCTCCTCCGTAGAGTCAGCACATAAGTGCTTGTTACAATTTGGTAAAAACAAACATATGACAGAGGTATTCTTACCCTATAACTTTCTGGTTTGTGAAGTGAAAACCTAGCTACATTGCCAACTGGCTGTTTTTTAAGACATGACTGTGTATACCTTTTAATTCACTTTCATTTCTGTGACTTTTAGATGTCTCATGCCTTTCTGCTGTTTTCTCTAGAGAGCATAAAAAGAGGCTCTGAGGAGGTGAAATACATTAGAACTTGGGTGGTAACAGAATGAAATTCGTGGAAATATGAGGCTGAATAACTGCCTATATTGTTTTATTCGTCTGCATTCCCCATGCTTCTCCTCTGCCCAGGGCCACAGAATGAAGTGTATTTTCCTTATTCTTCCAGATTAAAAAAACAAAACAAAACAAAAAACTTGACAAAGTAAAAAATAGAGCCCTATAATACAATTGGAACTATTTTTCTTTTACTTTAAAAGAAAATGTATTACTTAAAAATATAGCACACAATTTTATAGACATTGTTTGTCAAGGCCAGATCATAACACAGTTATGAACATGGTAATTCTTGGTAGCACAGCTCATTCAGCTGCCTAAAGATATTTTCCTGTTTCAACTTCTAAGATAGCAGAATGCCCTTACCTGAATAAATTAAAAAGTAGCATATGTGTGCTTTCTGTGCCTGGCCATGCATTAGAATTACTTGGAAAGCTTGTAAAAAATTCAAATTCCAAGGTCACACTAACAGATCCTGATCTAGTAGTTATGAGTATGTCCTGTTTGTATCTTTTTAAATTGTGGTGAAAATACACACAACAAAACATTTGCCAGTTCAACAATTTCTACGTATGTATTTCAGTGACATTGATTACATTCTTCATGTTGTGAAATCGTTATCACTATCCCTTTCCAAACTTTTCCACCACCATTAAAATAAACTCAGTGCCCCCTAAGCAAAAACTTCCCCTTTTTACCTCCCTCTCACCTCTAGTAAATGTTAATAGTTTTTAGTTTTGATATATTTGCTTATTTCATATAAGTGAGATCATGCAATTGACTTGTTTTGCTCAGCAGAATGTTTTCATGGTTCATTCATGTTGTGGCATGTATTGAAACTTCGTTTCTCTTTATGACTGAGTAATATTTCATTGTATGTGTATACCACATTTTGTTTTTCAGTTCCTCTGTTGTGGACATTTTGGTTGTTTCCATGTTTGGCTATTGTGAAAAGTGCTGCAGTGAACATTGGTGTCTGTTTGCATTCCTGCTATCACTTCTTATGGGTATATACCTAGAATTGGGTTTGCTGGGACAGATGGTAATTCTATGTTCAACTTTTTGAGGAACAACCAAACAGTTTTCCACAGCGACTGTACCATTTACTTTCCTACCAGCAATGATGATGAGGGTTCCAGTTTCTCCATAACCTCACCAACGCCTGTTGTTTTCAGTTTTTTTTTTTTTATCCTTGCCATTCTAATAGAGGTGAAGTGGTATCTCACTGTGGTTTTGATTTGTATCTTCCTAATGGCTAATGAACACTTAATTGTGCTCATGAAGAACCTGTACACAGACAAGAGGCAGTTGTTTGAGCAGAACAAGGGGATACTGTGTGGTTTGAAATCAGGAAAGGTGTGTGTCAGGGTATACTTATTCACCATACTTATTCAGTCTGTATGCTGAGCAAATAATCCAAGAGGCTGGAATATATGAAGAAGAATGAGGCATCAGGACTGGATGAAGACTCATCAACAACCTGCTATATGCAGATGACACAATCTTGCTTGCTACAAGTGAAGAGGATTTCTGAAACACCGATGAAGTTCAAAGTCTACAGCCTTCAGTATGGATTACACCTCAACATAAAGAAAACAAAAATCCTCACAAATGGACCAGTAAGCAACATCATGATAAATGGAGAAAAGATTGAAATTGTAAAGGATTTCATTTTACTTAAACCCTCAATCAATGCCCATGGAAGCAGCAGTCAGGAGATCAAATGGTGTATTGCATCAGGCAAGTCTGCTTCAAGCAACCTCTTTAAAGAGTTAAAAAGCAAAGATGTCACTTTGAGGTCCAAGGTGCGTCTGACCCAAGCCATGGTATTTCCACTTGCCTCATATGCTTGCAAAACCTGGGCAATGAATAAGAAAGACTGAAAAAGAAATGATGCCTTTGAATTGTGGTGTGGGCAAACAATATTGAATATACCATGGACTGCCAAAAGAATGAACAAATCCATCTTGGAAGAAGTACAGCCAAAATGCTCCTTGGAAGCAAGGATGGCGACAATTTGTCTTACATACTTTGGACATGTTATTAGAAGGGACCATTCCCTGGAGAAGGACATGATGCTTGGTAAAGTAGAGGGTCAGTGAAAAAGAGGAAGTCGTCAGTGAGCTGGATTGACACAGTGGCTGCAGCAGTGGGCTCAAGCATGGCAATGATTCTGAGGATGGTGTAGAACTGGGCAGTGTTTTGTTCTGTTGTATATGGGTTCTCTATGAGTCGGAACTGACTTGATGGCGCCTAATACCAACAACAACAATGGCTAATGATGTTGAACATTTTTCATGTGCTCGTTGGCCATCTGAATATCCTCTTTGGTGGAGTGTCTGTTCAAGTCTTTTGCCCGTTTTTTGATAGGGTTTTGTTGTTGTTACGTTGTGTTTGTCTTAAAAAAAAAAAGCCCTAATGTGATATAGATGCAGGCAGCTAATGGACAAATGTTTAGTAGATTCCCTGTGCATCTGTATGAGTGAGATTGTGTATTTGTGACTGATAATGAGGACCTTACCAAATTTGTGCTAAACAGGAAGACTGACATTTTATATCCTTTGCAAATCTTTACCCTATTTATTCCTTCATTCCTTCCTTATTACATTCTTCCTAAAAATAAAATTTATTCAGTGTAGTCTCTGTTCAGAAGATCATAAGATAATACCATGCTCTCAAATTGTTCTCAGTATCAGGAGAGAATCCCAAATATTAGCAAGCAAAATTATTACAATATCATGAGTAATGGAATAGATATATACAAAATTATTTGGGAACAAACATGATAAAGTGATCAGTTCTGTCAAGGTGGACAACATATCACATATTATCAATAATTATAATAACGATAATAATAGCAAACACTCAAATAGCACTTTCTGTGACTGTAAGTATGTTTTATACATTAATTGATTCAATATTTAGAACAATTCTGTGAGATAGGTACTATTATTATCCATATGTCAAAGGCTAGGAAACTGATGCAAAGTGAGGTCAAGTACTTGCCCAGATCATATAGTTCTTAAATGGTGGAGCAAGGGCTCATATCCAGGCACTCTAGATTCAGAACTTGTGCTGTTAACCCAAATAATTTATAGAGGAAGCAACATTTGAGCAGATAGTCAATGGGAGAAAAAAATGATCTTACAAAAAGAAAAGAAGAACTGAAAGGCAAATGTTGTGAGAAGAAACTATGGAAGTTGTTGGCAGGGCAGTCTGCAACACTCAGTTTGAAAGAGTGGATGTGAAGTGGATATAAAGACAGTGAGAATATACCTGTTCCTTTCTTTCATCCCTCCACTTTCCTGGATGGCTTCTCCAGCCCACAGTTTTCACTCACTCCTTCATCCTGAACTTGCTATGTTATCTGATCAGGACATGAATCACTGAGGTGAACACTCCTGGACACCTCTGGAATTCTTCTATGACCTTCAGAGATCACAAAGCCAACTTTTAGAAATACTAATGATTATTAAGGAAGTGCACGTATTATTAGAATACCTTAATAATATATATTTGTGACCAATTCTATGTTGCCCTAACCATGTTTCATGGTTAGCATGATATGGTTCCAGGAGCAGTACTATTTCATGTGATACATTATTTGGAAGGCTAAAAGAAGGATGTGTTTATTATGTTTTGGATGACAAGAAGCTGGACACAGTTGATAGAATCTTGGATTCTGTAGGATTAGAACTCAGATTAACTTTGACAAGGGAAATTTTCAGCTTCAAATTAGATACATAGGACCAATTCAGAGTGGACTTTGAGTATAAGAGAAGTGAAAAGATGGCAAGTGATTGCCTAAGAGTAAAACTTTACAAATAAATCTGGGATTCAAGGACTAGCTAAAGGCCATTATTGCTTTGTTTGTAACCTTTCAGTACAAGTCTAGATTTATGTTTGTAATGAAGAACACCATAATTTGATTTACATATTTGATGATTTGTGAAATGCATTCAAAATTTATCTGGGTTTATCTTTCATTAGCAAATCAGTTTCTAACAACAAAGCTATAAAATAACATCATAGGTCCCATTTGTACCAATCAGCACCACATTTTTTAATTAGGTATTAGGTACAAATGGTTTTTGCAATCAGTTATCGTATCATTGTGTCAAAGGGAATTCGTGACCAAGAGAGGTAACTTTATTCTTAAAGAGCAGATTTTAACTTTGAGTGTAAACTTTGTACTTCTTGCTTTGCCAGAATTAGATTGGCAAATGATTCTTGTGATATTTCCAGCAGTGAAATCTGCGAAGTATCTGACTCAATGGTTGCTTAAACAGTTAAATCCTCTGCAATCAGAGAACTCCCACTGAACTAGTGATTATCTGTATGATATATTCCAATGTACTGAGCAACTGTGTAAAGATCATGTGGATTGATTGTTCATTTTACTAACTTCTTAAAGGGATTGAGTGGACAAATTACATGTACACTTTGTACAAAATCTACTTTTTGATAAAAGCAGAATGTCCTAAAAGAACATGGAGTTTAGAAATGTAATTTTCATTACTTGTTGGAACAGATTTTCTTATTTGGGAAAACAGCTTTGACATCAGAGGGTGAATCTAATTCTCTAAACAAATTTTCGTTTTATAGGCTTTTCCAAAGTACATTACAAACTGTGATCATTAGGGCTCTTTAAAAATCAACTTACAAAAACAGGAAAAAAGATATATTGACTAGCGTGAATATAACACTCAAGGATTTAGGATTAGTTTAGGTATATTTTCCAGATTCAAATTTTACTATACTCAGCATTGAACACTGCTTTTGCAATGAAGATTAAAAACTTTTAATCAGTAAGTATTACTTTTGTGGAATATTGGGATTATTTATTTTGTAAAATTTTGAAATTTATTTTATGATTCTGGCCTATTTAAAGCATTAAATAATAGACTCTGCTTTTGATATATAGTATGTTGTTTGCAATCAAAATATTGTTTCATGTATGTATGTGTTTGTGTCTGTGATTATCTGACTGTAAACCAAAAATATCAGTAAGAATTAATACTATAGATTCCATGGTAAACAACCAAATATTTCAGTAGCATGGGATTATACTTATTCATGTCAAGACTTTATAGGCTTTCCTACAATGGGGTTGGAAAAATAATTTTGGTAATGCTTTTCAAAAATACCATATTGATTATTTAGGAACCTACATATATGGAAATGTAAGCCCAGTATTTATTCATTTAATTAGGAATTTAATTTTATTGAATTCCTGCTCTGTGCAAGGCACTATGACTTGGGACAAGGAAGAGAGGTGAATCAGGGTAGACTAAAAACTGAATACTACTCAGATCTTTTTTTTTTGAAGATTTTTTTTTTGATTGTGTTATTGCAGAAATATTAACAACATACTGACATCAGTATTGTCAGAAAACTGATTTTTCATGATAATTCCCTTACTCTTTTTCCATTGCCCTAATTCTGACCTCCACCCTAAGGTGTTAAATTGTGAGAAGCAAAACCTTATTAAAATGCTACAGGATTAGCATTTTTGACATTCATTTTTCTCATTAAGTACAGCTGAATGAAGACATTAGAGTTTTACCATCCAAAGGTCTCTAATTACCCTTTGGTCCATAGATGTTTCAAGGCTTCATTTTTGATACCTTAGACAGTTCGGGGTCACTTAGCATATTTTACACATAGTAATAACATCATTCTTGGTAAAATAGAGGGTCATCGGAAAAGAGGAAGATCCTCAATGAGATGGATTGACACAGCAGCTGCAACATTGGGCTCAAACATAGAAACGATCTTGAGGCTGGCACAGGACCAGACAGTGTTTCGTTCTGTTGTACATAGGGTTACAATGAGTTGAAGCGACTGGACAGCACCTAACAACAAGAAGAGGTATTGACAGAATGTCACCTGGGGCTTTTATAATAATAATAATAGCCTGTATTTAAAGCTCTTTCTATGTGCCAAGCATTGTTCTATGGTAATTATACATGTTAACTCATTTAATACCAACGATGTTATCAGGCAGGTACAATTGAGGTTAAGTAACTTGCTCAAGGACACACAATAGTAGGAGGAAAAGCCAGTATTTTATTTTATTTTATTTTATTTTTTAAATATTTTATTGTACTTCAGGTGAAGGCTTACAGAACAGATAGTTTCTCATGTAACAGTAACACACATGCTGTTTTATGACATTGGTTAACAACCCCACAACATTTTAACCCTCTAAATACTCAACTTTTTTTTTTTTTTTTGGTGAAAATACACATAGCCAAAGATACGCCATTTCAAAAATTTTTTTTTTACATACACATTTAAGTGACATTGACTACGCTCTTCTAATTATGCTGTTATTCTCACTTAAGATGAAGGCTTACAGGACAAAATAGTCTCCCATTTGACAGTTACTACAAATGTTGCCCTATGACAATGGTTAACAATCTCACAGCACATCAACAATATCCTTACTCTATTTTGTGTTCCCTATCATCAGCTTCCTACTCCCCTTCTGCCTTCTGGGCCTTGTCACTGGACTCCTGTACCTCGTTACTCTCATGGTTTTACTGGGCTGTCCACTCGCAGGCTGATCAGTGAACCTCGAAGGTAACTTTACCACTGAGCTAAAAGGGTGTCTGGGGGCCATACTCTCGGGGTTTCTCCAGTCTCCTTTAGGCCAGTAAATCTGGTCTTTTTTTTTTTTTTTTGTGAGTTAGAATTATGCTCTACATCCTTCTCCAGCTCTGTCCAGAACCCTCTGTTGTGATCCTGGTCAGAGCAGTCAGCGGTGGTAGCCGGGCACCATCTAGCTGTACTGGACTCAGTCCGGTGAAGGTCTTGGTAGCTGTGGACAATTAGTCCTTGAAAAGCCAGTATTTTAAATCAGGAAATCTGGCTCTAGTGTCTGGAATCTTAATCACTTGTGCTCTGGATAATACTGGCTAAAACTCCAGGTCCATGTATTGATATCAAGCTGTCTCCAATATTTTGTGAATTACCTTTAAACCTAATGCTTTTTTTTTTAAATTTCTTCTTCTTTATGGTCACCTTCTTTTGCAAACACTCAATCACTTATCCATAGCACATCAAAACGCATCTCTTGATTTCCACAAGGGGAATAAAGTGTATTCTCACAAAGGGTTTGTATGTTCAGTAAAGTAAGGGTTTAGAGCTTAGTGAAGGCAGATGCTTCAAATGGAATAATAAACATTGCCATTCTCAGAATTTATTTTTTTCCTCTCCTTCACTCCAGGACAATATCCAGTCTCCTCTACTCCCATAGTCCTCAGCTTTGTAATGTCATCCTGGTTTTCCCAGTTCTCTCCTGAGAGCAAATCAGTTCTTCTCTTTATTTTGTGTCAGATATTTTCATTCTAATTTCATAATGGCCTCTGCTTTTGCCTTGCCTTCACATTTCACTTTTAGCTCAGTCCTTCTAACTTTAAGGTATTTTCCAATGTAAGCACTTCCCACCATTAGAAGACTCTAGGAATAGTGATCAGGATAATACCCTTTTAACCTTCTTTCCTTAGCACTTATGAGGTGCTCATTATTTATGAGGCGCAATGTTTTATAACATTGATTCTTGTTTTCATGACTTTCGCGTGAGGTAGGCTTTTATCATTTCTGTTTTAAAGATGGGGAAATTGTGTTCTAAGAAAATTAATTAGCTTTTCCAGATTTTAAAGCCATTGAGTGCAGATCCCAGCTTTGATTACAAAATCCATATTCTTTCCAATGGTGTCTTCTCATCTAGGTCATGAATATTTGTAAATTCACTATTTAGACACAATATTGCATGCATATACGTTCAGTTTTTCTTTGAAAGAAATCAGCTTGGTAGCTGTTCTGTCAAATGGAATAGATGGCCAGTTTACGTCTAATATGACAATAATGGAGTCCTCACGTCGCTTAAGACCATTTTTTAAAGTTACAGAACAGAAAGTGTAAATTAAAAGAGACAGCTTTTTCTTGTTTTGCTTTGTATCGAGCTCAGAAATATGAAAGTAAGTACATATGAAATACATAATTCAGTTTCTGGGTCACTGTCTTCTCTGAATTTCCAAAGGCATTATGGATTGGAATCACAATCATTTTATCAAGAAGTGAATAACATTTGAAGAAAATATTGTTAATATATTGGTAAATATTTCTGACAGCCTTATGTAAGTGATAAGTATAGGTGCTTATTTACAAAGTCCAAATCAATCTCTCAATGTAAATTGAAAATTTTTGGATGTATGAATTTATGTATGAAGTTAAATGTAAACTCTCCCTGGACAATTAAGAATTGAGGTTTATAACGTTTTCCATTGAGAGATAATTATCCTCCTCATATTCAATAAAGTCTATGCCCTGTGGCAATGATGAGTCAGAAAGTAGCTATATGTCTTCCATGAAGTATTAGCTTTGGACACAAAGAGGCAGCATGTTTCATTTAAAAAGTAAATCTTTTTGATGCTTAGGTCTTACAGACTTTTAGGCATTCATTGTTGATCTTATTTTTTTTAAAGATCTATGATAGTAAAGTAATTTGTAATATGTCTACAACTTTCTGTTTCTAACAGTAAAGTTCCCCTTTGAATAATAAAAAAGACCTATAATTTGTAATAATATTTTAAGTGAAATATAAGTACTTATTTCCACAAAAGATTAGATCATGATTAAGTCAATTGAAAATTTGTTTGTTTACTTTTATTCAAGCAATATTTATGGCTATTTAGGTTACAATAGATTGAATTCATAAGTTATTTTTTTTCTAAACTTCATCTCTTAGTTTTTTTATTCTACAAAAAGAGTTTTCCTTGTAAGTCAGTTCCTGAAAATGTATATTTACATGTTAATGTAACTCTATAAAACTTTAAAAGTAAATTCACTTTTCAGAGAAATAAATCACCCATCTCATTTTTATCAAAGTCTAGAATAATCTGGATAAAATTTGATACTAATTCTTGTGAAGAGTAGTTGTCTTCCCTGAGATAGTCTGATTTGGTTTTATTCTGCCTCTCATACAATAGCTACCTACATGAGTCTCCTTTAGAAATGATCAGATCTAAAAAAGAAATTAAAATCACTAATCAAGATGGACTATCAAAAAATTTAACTAGCACTTCTCAGTAAAACTCAGAAGTTTACTAGATGATCATTAACGTTGTTGAATATATGCCTAATATGTATATTTATGAATGGTAAATATTTGTTCAGAGTCTCTGTTTCTTAAATATATATTTTCCTTATTTTTAGCCCCCTCTTAACTATTGCTTTTCAAAGAAATAATACAAATTTATGATTATCATCACCATATCTATTACATTATTATAATACAATTTATGAATGCTAGGAGAATTTGGGAAGAATGTCTTTTATAAAGTCAATATTTCCTAAGATAAGAAGTCATTTATAATACTCTGAAAAAATAAATTTTTATATTTAAGAAATATGAATGCTAATAAGATAATTTTTAAATGTACTACTAATGCAAAACTCATATTTAAATAAAACAGATTGCTTTACATTTTAGATTTGATCATCATAAACTAACTTTATTATAAAAGTTACGCTATGGTCTTACTTCATTTAATCCATCTCTGATGAGAAATGAGGGATAGTGTGATGTGGGTAATAATTTACAGTCATTTGTATCAGACAATCCTGGATTCAAATTAAGTTTTATCATTTACTCATGAAGGAATCATAGGTATGTTAATTCTCTGATCCTCTATTCACTCATCTGTGAACAATAATATTCACTTCCACAAGATTGTTGTGAGAATTACATGAGGAAGTGTGTATATGGCACCTGCATTTACTAATAATGTGAAATCATTAATTCTAGTATACATAATTTTTTCAGAATATTTTTAGAATCTCTTAGTAAAGGTCCAGATATTGTCTATTTTAACCATTTTAATGAGCACTTTCTAAAATATATTACCAATTTTAATGATTTCTTGATACAGGATCATTATTAAGAATATAATTGATTCTAAACTGTTGTACTCATAAGCAAGAGTTAATATTTAAATTATAAGGAATAGTTTTCTGCATTATCTCATAATTTAAGCTGTATTCAGAAGAGGATGTGGAACCAGGGGTATCATTGCTAATGTCAGATGAATTCTGTCTGAAAGTACAGAATACCAGAAAGATGTTTACCTGTGTTTTATTGACTATGCAGAGGCATTTGACTGTGTGGATCATAACAAATTATGGATAACATTGTGACAAATGGGAATTCCACAACACTTAATTGTGCTCATGAGGAATCTGTACATAGATCAAGAGGCAGTCGTTCGAAGAGAACAAGGGGATACTGCATGGTTTTTAAAGTCAGGAAAGATGTGTGTCATGGCTGTATCCTTTCACCATACCTATTCAGTCTGTATGTTGAAGAAATAATCCAAGGAGCTGGACTATATGAAGAGGAGTGCAGCATCAGGATTGGAGGAAGACTCAATGCAGATGACACAACCTTGCTTGCTGAAAGTGAAGAGGACTTGAAGCACTTACTGATGAAGATCAAAGACCACAGCATTCAGTATGGATTACACCTCAATGTAAAGAAAATAAAAATCCTCACAGCTGGGCCAATAAACAACATCATGATAAACGGAGAAAAGACTGAGGTTGTCAAGGATTTCATTTTACTTGGATGCACAATCAACACTCATGGAGCAGCAGTCAAGAAATCAAAAAACTCATTGCACTGGACAAATCTGCTGCAAAAGACCTCTTTAAAGTGTTAAAAAGCAAACATGTCACTTTAAGGACTAAGGTGCACCTGACCCAAGCCAAAGTGTTTTCAGTTGTCTCATATCCATGAGAAAGCTGGATGATGAATAAGGAAGATGGAAGAAGAATTGATGCCTTAGAATTGTGGTGTTGGTGAATAATATTGAATATACCATAGACTGCCAAAAGAACAAATCTATCTGGTAAGAAGTACAACCAGAATGCTCCTTAGAAGCAAGGATGGTGAAACTATATCTCACATACTTTGGACATGTTATCAGGAGGGATCAGTCCCTGGAGAAGGACATCATGCTTGGTAAAGTAGAGGGTCAGCGAAAAAGAGGAAGACCTTCAATGAGATGGATTGAGACAGTGGCTGCAACAATGGGTTCAAGCATAACAATTGTGAGGATGGCGCAGGACTGGGCAGTGTTTTGTTCTGTTGTGCACAGGGTTGCTATGAGTCAGAACTGACTTAACGGCACCTAACAACAACAACTATAGGATATAGATTCTGGTCTTAAGGCCTCAGGTAGTGCCACTGGCATATATTTACAGGCATGGGCATTCACATATTCAATGCACATCTGTTAGATTTCTGCTGTATAATGGAGATGCAAAGAGCAGTAAGATTCATCTTTGTAATCAGGTCTCTTGATGCTCAGTTGTCTTCATTTACTTCCTTATTCAAGACTAGAAAGGTCCAAAGTAAAATACATAGTTTTTAAAGCCATTGAAAAAATTATAAGCTGGAATGTATATCAAGATATTAATCAAAGTAAATCAGTACTAATAATTATTAATATCCCGGTATAATGCAATTCACTTAATAAAATATACTGAATAATTTTGACATATTATCTTAAACCTAGACTCAAGCTGTCTTTAGACTTGGTGAAAATAAATGATCAAGGATTTTTTGAATGTATGAATGAGTCAGTCTCTTGCTTTCTCTCAAGAATTAGAGGGAGTATTGATTTGTGGAAGAAGCCCTGGTAGCGGTAACTGAAAAGTGGGTAGTTTGAACCCACTAGCAGCTCTGCGGGAGAAAAGACCTTGCAATCTGCTCCCGTAAAGATTACAGTCTAGGAAACCCTTTGGGGCAGTTCTACTGAGTCCTATAGTGTCATTATAAGTTGGATTTGTCTCGATGGTGCACAACAACAAATATTGCTTTGTGGTTAACAACATAGCTCTGTAAAAAGAAACACCATTTTTAATCCAGACCCTGCAAATAATAAATAGGTCTATCTCTGAGCAAGTTGCAAATTACTTAATTGTGTAAGTCTGGCTTTTTTTCATACACTGAATAATTATAGGACCTACTTCATAAGAAAGTTCAGGGTCAGCAAAAACAAAGGGAACCCTCAATGAGGTGGATTGACACAATAGCCACAACAATGGACTCATCCATAGCAATGATCATGAAGATGGCACAGGACCAGGCAACATTTTGTTCTGTTATACTAAAGACCACCACGAGCCTACTTGATAGCAGCTGACAATAACAACAACTCAGGAAAGTTATGAGAATAACATAAAATATTGCATGTAAAAAGCAAATAATTCACTGCATTTGCATTTCTGTATCCCTTGCCTGGATCTCTTCTTCCTGCAGATACTCAAGGTACTTCATCAGAGAGAATTTCCTCAATTCTACTTTAGATGGCATCCTGCACTGTACCACCTCCCTTCACTGCATCTCAAATTACCTGGCCATACATTAGGAAAAAAGTCAATGAATTTGACAGCTTTCTAACCAGCTTCCCTTGCAGGGTCGTTTTTACTGACGTGGTTCTCAAGAGAGATCCTATAAAAGGGGAACCTCCTTTTCAGAACTTAGAAAATTGTTGAATGCCGTGTATCAGCGAGAGCCTGAGTTCTTGAGGGACGGACGCTTCCATAGTCAATTTGGTGTACTTATGCATATAATAATTTTCTGATCTTTGTCAGAAATACTTTTAATTAAAGCAATTGTCATGCAGCCGTGATGTTGTCACTTATCAGCATAATGAATTTAAACTGAAGGCAATTCTTCCTATGAGGATGGACTGATTAACTAGAGGGACTGCACTGATAATAATTAGTCAGAATAGTGCAGTGGTGCAAATCCATATCTTGGTGCTGAGACTGTCCTTGGGAAATCTAAACCATAACAAAGCTGTCAAGCTGGTGGGAGATAGGGATATTATGATTTGTGTTGCTAATTTATTCTGTGATACGTTTAACTTATATACTGAATACATCAAATATGGAAAAAAATGTTTTGCTTAATAAACTGCATTGAGGCTTTAATTGGTAAACTAGCATGGCATTTTTTTTTAAGGGAGAACGAGCAAGGAGTGTGGTAACTATTGTGTTTTATTTTTTTCTGATGCTTAGCAAATATGCATCACTTGCTGTTTAGTATTATAATTTGCATGCAAGTACAGTCATGTGTGGCATAATGTCCCTTCCAGCATCATCCAACCACGTATAAGTCCTGTCCATGGTCCCATAAGTTTTTTTTTTTTTTTTAAGGGAAAGCAGCTCTCCTTTTGTTTATTATTTCCCGTTAATGGTTTCAAAAGAGGCCTGGTGGCAGTGGTTAAGTCTTCAGCTGCTAACCAGAAGGTTGGCAGTTGGAATCCACCAGCTGCTCCTTGGAAACCCTATGGGGTAGTTCTCCTCTGTCCTGTAGAGCCACTGTGAGTCCGAATCGACTCCATGGCAATGGGTTTGGTTTGGTTTTTAATTAATAGTTTTAAAACTCCAAACTCCCAGAGTGAACGAGGGGCTCCAGAACATAACTCAATCCTCACAGCACCTCCTCCTCCCACCTCCTCCTCCTCCCTGGCTTCACTGGCCTACCCAGCAGTCATGCAGCCCCCCACTCCCCACACAGGGCAGCATCTGCCGCGGGTGCTCCACTCCTGCTGTGCAAGCTGGTGAGACACTGGCTGCCCGGGGTGTGTGTGGGCTCCCGGTTCCAGGTGGCAGCAGTGGCTGCATGTGATCAGGAAGTGGCTGCACCAGCAGGTCCTGGCACCAGCACACTTACTCCTGGCACCTGCACACCTGCTCCTTGCAGCTACCTCTCCTCACACCCCCCACCCCCACCCCCATGCACTCCCCACCCGGTGCCTGGACGTGCACAAAGTTCCAATCTGGCTGCCAGTGTAGCCCCCACCCAGCCTGCAGCCCACACACCTGGGAAGTCTGGCCTCCTGCATCCGGTGGATCCAGCTGCGGGGAGAAGGGGTTAGGCTGGGCTACTCCTGCTCCTGAGGCAGGAGGAACAGTGCGTGGGACTGGGGACTGTATATAATGTGGTGTTTGCGCAAGGTCCAAATTGCATACCATTCTAGTTCACAAAATATATTGTGGACGATAAGCAACTCATGACTGTAATTTTATTTTGAATACTGCATTTTTAAGAGAAAGCAATGTTATAAACTAGGCAGGACCTTTACTTAACTGGAATTATATTCATTCTCATGGCCATTTAAACAGCATATTTTAGAAACACATTATATAGAAGAAAAGTAACTATCTGGCACTCGTCTTAGGTTTTTAGGTTACCAAATTTAATAACTTACTACTGAAGAGTACATTCTGGTAGGATTTTTAAAACTCTGTTTCCTGCATTATAGTCCGAGTTTTCTGCATATCAGCCATGGGATTTTGTGCAAAGCACAATCTTTTGGACCTTAGTTTTCTTATCTATAATACTTAAGAAGTTGGCATTCTGTTCAAGTTACCTATTTTTGCATGTCAGATTACCCCAGACTTTGTGGAATAAAGCAGAAATGCTCATGGAATCTGTAGGTCATAAGTTTGGAGAAGATAAAATAGGAATGCCTTGTTTTGCTACATGATGTCTGGGACCTCAGCAGAGGGTGATGCGAATGTTTGGCAAGAACATCTGCCCTGCTGTCTAATATTATAGCCACTATTTAAATTTAAAATTTATATCAATTAAAATCAAATGCAGTTAATAATTCAGTTCCTTAGTCCCACTGGCCGTATTTCAAATGCTCAGTAACCTCAAGTGGCTAGTGGTTTCCCTTTTGGATAGTACAGATATACAGAAATTTCCATTATCACACAAAGTTCTCTTAGACTGCACTGATCCTGAGGTGTCTTCACTCGTATGTCTAGCACCTGGGCTGGAATGACTCAAAGGTGGGGAACAGTTGAGATTGTTGGCCAGAGTACATATGTGTGGTGTTTCATTTTGTTTTGGAGTTCTTACCTCATGGCAGTTGGGTTCAGAGAAAGAGTCTCCTAAGATAAAGCATTCCAAAAGAACCAAGTAGAAGCTTCATGGCCTTTTATGATTTAGCCTCAGAAGTTATGCAGCATCATTCTTCCTTCCTCTATTGGATGAGGCAGTAGAAAGCCCATAAGAGCATTATGCTAAGTAAAATACATCAGTCACGAAAGGACAAATGTTGTATGAGACCACTATTACAAGAACTCAAGAAAAGGTTTAAACCCAGAAAAAAGCAGTCTTTGATGGTTATGAGGGGAGAGGGAGGGAGGGGGAGGAGAAATCACTAACTAGATAGTAGACAAGGATCAGCTTTGACAAAGGGAAGGCCAGCACACAATGCAGGGGAAGTCAGCACAACTGGACCAAAGCAAAAGCAAAGAAGTTTTCTGGACACATCCAAACATTTTGAGAGACAGAGTGGCTCGGGCTTGGGGACCATAGTTTCAGGGGATATCTAGGTCAATTGGCATAACATAGTTTATTAAGAAAATGTTCTATATCCCACTTTTGTGAGTGGCATCTGGGGTCTTAAAAGCTTTCGAGTGGCCATCTAAGATACAGCAATTGGTTCCATCCCACTTGGAGCAAAGGAAATTGAAGAAAACAAAATACTCGCCCAAAGGACTAAAGGACCAAATGAACTAGAGACTCCACCAACCTGAGACCAGAAGAACTAGATGGTATGCGGCTACCACCAGTGACCACTCTGACAGGGAACACAACAAAGAATCCTGGGCAGAGCAGGTGAAAAATGTAGAACAGAGCTCAAATTCATGTAAAAAGACCAGACTTAGTGGTCTGACAGAGACTGGAGGTACCACTGATACTGTGGCCCCCTGATGCACTGTTAACCCAGAACTGAAATCATTCCTGAAGCCCACTCTTCAGACAAAGATTAGACAGGACTATAAAACAAAAAATAATACATGTGAGGAGTGTGCTTCGTAGTTCACTCACGTATACGAGACCAAATGGGTAACTATTGTCCAAAAGCAGGATGAGAAGGCAGGAAGAGACAGGCAATGGTCGAGTGGACACAGGGAACCCAGGGTGGAAAGGGGAAGCATGCTCACATTGTGGGGATTGCAACCAATGTCACAAAACAATATATGTATACAATTTTGAATGAGAGAAAAAAAAAGTACTGAAAGGAAACACAGTAAAACATCACCGGTAAACTAACAAACAAAAACTCACCAGATTCAAGGAATGTAGATATGGCCCCTGCCACTCAATGGGAAGAATATCAAAGATTCTGGGAGCAGTACTTAAAATCACCACAGACTAAATCTTCATATCTTCAGTGGTGCTTGAGAGCACTAGATGTTTATAGACACAACGGGAAAGGGCTCAGTGATCAAATAAAGATGACTTGGTTTAAACAAAGTTTAACAGGACTTCAAGATTTCTACATCTTTTAGTTTGCTATCGTTCAAGGTTACTTTTGAGAGGCGCATGCCATATATGCCAGCTGTATTTTATCAAGGCATTTTTTTTTTAATTGTACTTCAGGTGAAGGTTTACAGAACAAATAGTTTCTCATTAAACAATAGTCACATATTGTTTTATGACATTGGTTAACAACCCCACGACATGAGTGTCAACACTCTCCCTTCTCGATCTTTTTTTTTGGTGAAAATACACATAGCCAAAGATACATCATTTCAAAAATTTCTTCATGCACAGTTCAGTGACATCGACTACTCTTTTCCAATTGTGCTGCTATTCTCACTTTAAATGAAGGTTTCCAGAGCAAAATAGTTTCTCATTAAACAGTTACTACACATGTTGCCCTATGACAATGGTTAACAACCTCACTACACATGAACACTGTCCTAAAACCCTAGATTCCCTATCACCAGCTTTCCTGTCACCTTCTGCCTTCTAGCCGTTGTCGCTGGACTGCTGTGCCTCATTAGTCCCGTTTTGTTTCATGGGGCTGTCCAATCCCCGGCTGAACGGTGAACCTCAGAAGTGACTTCACCACTGAACTAAAAGTGTGTCTGGAGGCCATACTCTTGGGGTTTCTCCAGTCTCCTTTAGGCCAGTAAATCTGGTCTTCTTTGTGTGTGTTAGAATTTTGTTTTACATCCTTCTCCAGCTCTGTCCAGAACCCTCTGTTGTGATCCCGGTCAGAGCAGTGAGTCGTGGTAGCTGGGCACCATCTAGCTGTACTGGACTCAGTCTGGTGGATGCCTTGGTAGCTGTGGTTCGTTAGTCCTTTGGACTAATCTTTTCCTTGTATCCTGTTCTCTTCATTCTCCCTTGCTCCCGAAGGGATGAGACCAGTGGAGTATCTTAGATGGCTGCTCACAGGCTTTTAAGACCCCGGACGCTACTCACCAAGGTAGACTGTAGAACATTGTCTTTATAAACTGTGTTATGCCAATTGAGCTAGATGTTCCCCGAGACCATGGTTCAAGGCAGATTTTATTAAATTAAAAGTCAGTCACAGCTGGTAACATTACAGTTCCACCCAAGGTAAATTTGGGTAATGCTCAGTTTTAGTTTTCTTCAATTTCTGTAATCCTGCGATTCTTTTATTGCCTTTCTGGAAACAGTCTATCTTTTACATAAACTTTTTTGGTGTTTTAATTAAATTTAAATGACAATTTTCAGATCTTTAGCAAAATATAATAATTGACCTTTGTTCTTGTCAAAGCCATTAGGTAGAAATGGCTTTCTATCTGTCAAAATCTAAAAGATAATTAAAATAAAAAATACCCTTTAACATGAAAGTGGTATAACAAATTAAATTTATTGTTTATATATATATAGATATATACATATCTATATATATATAGTTTTGGCAGAGTATTTTACTTTTACAGTTATGAGTAACAGTTCATTTCCAAACTAACTGATTTCAGATACCAAGTTATTTGCCTATTTAATTTAACCCATTATTAATATTCTTTATAATCAGAATATCTTAATACTGTTGTATCAGTATTATTCACTTGAATTCTTTTTGCCTGTATTCGTAGTAATCTCTCAGTCTTTTTGATATGTTATATCAGAGATTAATAAGGAAATGTTATAAAGCAATCCACTGAATTTGATCAATTAATGGAGAAGAATACATCTGCTTTGCATTAGTGTATGGTATATCACTCTAAAGCTTACCATTTAGCCTGAATTGTAGAGAAACGGCTTCTAATAGGCATTTCAATTATTTCTGCAGTAAAAATAACCAAAGGCAGAAACAAATGGTCTTTCTTTTTTTCTTCTCTCCTCCCTTCCTTCCTTCTTCCCTTCTTTCATTCCTAGACTTGTCACAACCAATCAAAGCTTTATGGGGGGATGGAAGGACATCACACTGGAATTTACTGGTCGTGGGCTCTAATTGCTCCACTTTGACTAGGTGTGTGGACTTGAACATATCACTGATCCTCTCTGAACTTCAGTTTCCTTTTCTTCAGCAACCAACTACTGAAATAAGATCTTCTGTATGCAACTTTCTGATTTCTCAGGCATAATTATGTATTCCATCTTTAATGAACCTGTATCTGTTTGTGCATGGCTCTATTGTGTATTTTCTGTGTTGTACTTAATTGATAAATCTTGGTTTTTTATGTGTCACTTTAGAATGCCAGCTTTTCAAGAGACCTTACATTACTTGTTTGTTTCTTTGTAATTGCCATCTTGTAATATTGGACACCACCACCTCTCTGTCACTTTGTTGTACTGTGGTGGCTTGAGTGTTGCTATGATGCTGGAAACAAAGGTATTCTAAATACCAGTGGAGTCAGGCATAGTGGACAAGTTTCAGCAGCGCTTCCAGACTAATACTAGGAAAAAAGACTTGGTAATCTACTTCCAAAAATTAGCAAATGAAATAGCCTATGGATCACAACAGATAATTGTCTAATATAATACTCAAATATGAACCCCCTAGGTTTGAAGGAACTCAGAATACACAGTGGCTACAACAGTGGACTCAAGCATACCAACAATTGTGAAGATGGCACAAGAATGGGCAACATTTTGCTCTGTTGTACACGGAGTCATCATGAGTCGGAGCCAACTCAACAGCAGTTAACAACAACGTGTGGCACTTAGCACACATTCAATAAATATATGTTGAATGAAGTTGATCCAGCTGACTGTTAATGTGTACCTCAGACATAAAATGATTTTTTTAGACCACTAAGCATGTAAAGATCAGAAGAGGCTGTGAAAGATTTATATGAATATTAACAGTTTTGAGGCTATGTGATGTTTGGATGAACCACATTTTTTTGAAAGTAGGGAATTTTAAATAATAGAAAAAAGCTACTGATATGGTGCCTTCTCTTGGGACATTATCGGTTGACAAGAATAGATAACATCTGTTCTGAGTTTCATAGGGGAGATAATTTGCCCATGAACTTTCCTAGCTTTCCCAATGCTTTTGTGCTGTATAATTTCTGTTCTAACTGGATTGTAGCTGATTGGATCAGGAGTATACACCTGACTTGTTAGCTGAATCAATCAAATATTCTTTCTTGAAAATTTAAACTAAGGAACAAAGAAATGGGGCATTAATCAGTGGTAGTTCTTGGAGCTAGAAGATCTTATAGATTCAAGGGCTAGGGAGGCTAGTTTGGTGCCATGTTGGCTGATGAGCAAACACAGATATTTAATCAGCAGAGAGAGATGAAAATATTATGTGCTCCAGAGACAGAGGAGAGGGAGAAGAACAGAAATGGAGAGAGAGGGGAGAGAGAGAAAAAGAGGGGAGGGTCACAGGCCAGAGAGGGGGAGGAGGAGAAATAAATGATCTGGCAAGTGATGACTACCCGGCTTTTAATTCTTTAATAAAACCTTATTTTATTTCCTGCCTTTGAATTTTGTGAGCTATCCTTGTATTCTTAAAAAATAAATCATACTTTATTAAAATGAGTAGAGTGAATTTCTGACTTCAAATATATATATATTTTTGCCAAAGTAAGTTTTATTTTAGACCCAGTACATTATGCAAATGTGTAGATCTGGCTGTTGATGATCTTCATGTTATAAATGAGAACTCATTTGTGACAATATCTCAGATTTCCCACATTAGGTCAGCCTAGTGAACTTACAGAATTTAAATAATTTTAGTAAATGCATAGTTCTCAGATTGTGCTTTTTATTTTAAAGGTCAGGTTTGTAGTGTAACTTTTAAAGAAACTGTCATTGACAGTGATAATTTTATTCTGTATTAACCTGTGGGTTCAGAAAAAAAAGGCTAAAGTTTTAATATTTAAAGAATTTCTCCCACTAAAATATTAATTAAAACTATAAATTATTCTAACAGACTGTAGCACATTCCAACTACTTATTATCTTGTGTGTTACTATCCTAAGTAGTTGGGGATGAAAAAGGCTGAAAGGGACCAAGAGAAAACTGTCACATACTTTGGTAGCTTTACTGTTTTATAGCAATAAATTTGTACTTATTCCTGCTATTTTAATAAATCATTAGTGTTTTAAGATAGACTACAAGTAGTTTCAGTTTCACTGTCATAGCTATTGCCATGTTTTATGCATAGGCAAATTTTGATTGAAATTTCCAAAAAACAGGAATTTTCCTACCTTCCATCTCAATATGCTACATACGTGAGATACCTGATTCTTTCTGATATAAACTGAATGAAATGATTATTTTGCATTCCATGGACACTCTGTATTGGCACTTAAAAAAAAAAATAACAGCCCAATCTAATATAATTATTCCTAAGTAGTATGCAATTTTCCTCTCATAGCTACCAAGTATTAATATTTTTAGTCAAAATAAATCATACTGAGCATTATCCTTATCACAGAAAGTTCTCACCTTTTTTAAAAATTGATTTAACTTCATTGCTTCAGTAATAAACACTTGGGATTAAATTTTGTTGTTCATTTAATGTCAATATTTTTATATTAAAGGCATTTAATATTTTTTGTTGAAACACTTAATGTTAAATATGGATTTTTTTCCAAAATGCATTGGGTTTGAACAATTTTTTTTTATAATTAAAATATCAGAATCTAGTTTTCTATATGACAGTTTATTCTGTTGTTATAACCTAAGAGCTATAATAATTAGTTTGCTGTAAGCTTACTAAAACTTGATTCCATAGTGCCTGAAAATGTTATTATTAATAATGACTTTCAGAAACATGTAAAATGCAGGATTTCAAGATTTTAAAATGAGGAGATATTGTTGTTTTATCTGGAGACTAATACTTTTATGAGGGATGTACCTGAAACAGTATAGCTATAAGAACTTTGAATAGAAGTGTTTAGCAAAGCTGCATTGAAAATCAATTTTAAATATATAAACAAACAGTGATAAGAAGCATATGAAATAAAATCTGATCAATGTTTATACTGAATTTTTTTATTACTTTGAATCATATATATTGTAGATTCTATAATCATATTAATAATAATACCATCCTTTAGTATATGCTGAACACTCAGGTGTGCTACATGTAAGTCATTCTCTTAACCAAGATACTTTGTTCTCCAGAAGTATTTTTTAAAGTAGTTCTGTGTTTCACTGGTATAATAAATGATTACCCTAATACATTTTAAGATGCAGAAGAGCATCCTAAAATTTTTAGGAATGTTAAAATTGTAGTAAGTAAACTTTATTTTAGTTTAATACTTTCAAAATTAATAACTCATTATATGGTAAATCACCTTTGGCCAGAACATTTGATAATCAGATATAACTATCCAAGTTACTTGTAATTTTGTTTCATTTAGAAATAATAATTATATCTCTAGAAATAGATATTAAGAATATATGAAGAGGCATTGTATTTGAAATTTTAAAAATAAATTTGATGAAAACTTGATTTTTATTTTCATGAATCAAAGGAAGTATATCATTATTTAAGCAGTATTTTGAAATTCCTGCAATGACTAGATTTATTGGTGTTTGGAATATCTCATTTTTACATTCCCTTTTTTCTTCCTGTAATATAATATACAATGGTAGATGAATGCTTTCTGATAGGAAAGTGATTTAACATTTAATGCTAACTGAGGATGTGATTCTAAGTAGAAGCATTTCTTCTGTGCCTGAGCTTCATAATATCTAATGTGAATACTTTTTTAATAAGGATCTTTATAAATTTGCATGCTTTATCATCATGTCAAATCCATGTGTATTTTTTTGTTTGGCAGAACAAAACAATCAAAAAATTTGTTTGCTAAGCATATGGAAAGACTGAGTCAGTTTTGCCAATGTTTTATAAAAATCAACGGAGCAAAAAATATATCTGGCACTATAAACACTGAATTTGTCCTCATATCATTCCTGTGAATTACAGCTTGCTTCCACAATATGTGTGCTCTATCTTCTGCTCCCCGATTAAATTACCTGAAGAATATGAACATTTGCCTAGAATTAATAACTTTCACATTTTTATATGTCCTTGCCTTCTTTATCAATGTGATCAGAAAGATGGCATGATTTCTTTCTATCAGAGTTATTCTTTTCTCCATGCCTTTGGTCCTGCCTTTTCACCTCAAATGACCACTCTCCTTCCTGCCGTTAATTCTAGCCAATAATTCAAACCTTCCTAATTGGCTAACCTCACCAAGTATGACTCAATTGGTTTACCTTACACAGTCATCTCTGACTGTTCAGTGCTACCATCTTATCTTTCTTTTGCTCTGTACTATACAACTTTGTGAGTAGGTCTCGTCATTCATATTAAACTGTTGTAAGTTCTGGTATTGGGGGATATATTATAGGTCTTTGTATCAAATTCTTAGAGCCCTGGTGGCACAGTGGTTAAAGCATCTGCTGCTAACCAAAAGGTCTGCAGTTTGAAACCACCAGTGGCTCCATGGGAGAAGGATGTGGCAGCCTGCTTCTGTGAACATTTACAGCCTTGGAAACCACATGGGGCAGTTATACTCTATCCTATGGGGTCGCTACTATGAGTTGAAATCTACTCCACGGCAGTGGGTTTTTTTTTTTGGTATCAAACTCATGGCCAGTTCTGTTTCTCTATCTTATAATCACTAAGTTTTGTTAAATGAGTGGAAGTATTTTAGAATTCCTGTTTGTTCTTCCCTAAATTCTTCAACTGTTCTCTTCTATACAGTATCTGTGTGGACACTGATTTTTTGATTATTACCGCCTTATAGTTTTTTCCATATGCTTGGAGATGAAAGCTTATAAACAATGAACTACTCAAACTTTGAGTAATAGTTGAGAGTGAGTATTACTGATCTAGATTATAAGAATTACTTCAGAAATTGAGCATTTGTGCCTTTGGAGATTAGTATTGGCTTATATTATTGTTGGGTTTTTGATAAATTTGGTGTCCAGCTGTCCACCACCAAGGTTGGTTTCCTGAGATAAGTTCCAGCCAAATGTTTTAATTTAGGCCTGTCCATTTCAGGATAGCACCTAACCTGTGAGCCATCTGCCACCTTGGGCATAAGAAAAACTGAGGAAAAAAACACTTTAAATAACAACATGAAGGAAAGGAGAACATGGCTTTTGTAACATTATTTGGTCTAGAAAAGATTATGTAATGAAATTTAAACACTATGTTTTTCCAAGATAAATTGACATAAAAAAAGTTTAAAATATTATTATTTTTAATTCTGGCAATGTATGTTCTTAAGATATTGATTAATGTGACTACTTGATTTTGTATCTGGTAATCATACTTATGAAATTATTTTCTAGTGACATTGCATATAAAATAGCTAGTATTTTGTTAGACTATATATACATTTATATGTACATATATGTGTATGTACACACACACACACGTGTATGTATGTGTATATATATATATACACATAT
>NW_004443939.1:19757011-19799820 GCF_000243295.1 Trichechus manatus latirostris | reverse complement strand
ACTCATGGTGACCCCACGTGTGTCATAGTAGAATTGTGCTCCATAGAGTTTTCAATGGCTGATTTTTTATTTTTGGATCACCAGGCCTTTCTTCAGAGGCACCTCTGAGTGGACTCCAACCTGCAAACTATTCACACCACTTAGGAATTCCGTAGGATAGATAAAAATTTAAAATTAGCCTAACTGAACAAACACTTTAAATCACTGCAGAATTGCCCAAAGGATATAATGATACATTTATGTTTGAAATAAGGTTGCCCTTTAGGAAGCTCTGGCAGACTAATGAGAAACGTTTTGTTACCACTGAATCAAGCCATGTTTTCATAGGTGATGCTCTTTAAAAAACAGTCATGAGCTACTGTATTGTAATATGCCTATCATTTCAAAATACCAATTCTTATCTTTGTAAAGAAGCCTTATTAGAGGTATTATTTTAGAAATTCACATCCTTCTACATAAAAATTATATTGGAAGAAAAAACGTATCTACAGATTTCTGTGGAGAGCTGAAATATGTAACTCTCGTTCATTATTTGAGTTAATAAATCTAATAAACAAAATAAATTCCATTTCTATTCAGATAATTAATAACTAAAATCTTATCACAGTGTAATAGAAGTACATGACATAAAACTAAAGGTATACTTGTTCTGGTTTATCTGTATTTTGACATATTATGTAAACAAATATATGGAATTTGTATCAGAGTTCCATAGTTTACCAAATTCTTTAAACGTGTATATATTTATTTCATTCTCTTACCATTAGCCCCTGCATTCTTTACTATGTAATATATACCCAGGGGAGAGGATTTCTATTTTATAGATAAAGAAAAACAGAGAAATCATTTTGTTTCCATACATATCACATAGAATTATTTCTACCATCAGATGAAATTCTCTCAATTTACTTATAGTTCTCTTTCTTTTGACTATCCCTTTGAGCCTCCTTCTTTGATTTGGCAGTATAACCAATAAAACCTTTGAAAAATAGTTTGTGAAGAGGACTGTTCACTTTGCTCGCTTAAATATATTAAATCAATAGAGTAAACGTATGTCTAAATAGAGGCACATGTAAAATCTTGACTATAAAGTTCATTAGCTATATCTGACAGTTAATGATATATATATTTTTAAATCCCAACAATTTTAATTGACATTCATTCAACAAGTATTTATCTAGAAATTACCATAGGCAGGTACTGAAGTAGATGGCATAGCAAATCAATTTCTTTATTACATGCAACATATTAATTTAAATATAGAATTTTGTGATTCAATGTTCTTCCAAAAATCAACTTTCCAAAAATAGTATACAATTATTATTTTGCCAAACTTGGAGTTCACATAAAATGTTTGTTAAAAAGAACAACTATTTACAGTATATCGGTTTAATAATAATGAATTCTTAATGAACATGGCTTATCAGTAATTTGAGTCTATGAAAATTTGTTTCCTGTTTGATTGTTTATCTACAAAAGCTTTTCTAAACCTTAAATCTCTGACTTCCCAAACTTGTTTATTTCTTTTCCCTCAGAGAATTAGTTCAGTTTTTATTTTAATAAGAAAATCAAAGACCTTACTATGAGAACACATACAATGCCCTAATTCTCTTTATTATATGTTCTGTCTCCTGCTCCTGTCTTCTATTTTCTGGTACTAAACTCTGAATGTGTAATTCATCCCATGGTCATTTCTCATCTAATATTTGCTTCTTTGAACCATTCAGTTTTGTTATCTACTGAACTATCAACCTTCTCAAGAGGTCCATGTTTGTTTGTTGGTTTTGATTGTTCTGTCTTTCTCTCTTCTCAAGCTAACCTATTTCTCCTTCCTTTTATAGTCAGTTTTATCAGAATTTAATTTTCATTCATTGCCTTGGCTCCTTGATCTTTTGGTTCTAAAAACCGTTTAATAACACTTACCTTCTTCAATTGCTGAGGGACCTGCCTATTACTAGGGACAACTAACTTTTCTTACCCTTGTCTATGCGTGTAGTTTCTACATTTTTGAAAACTAACCCTTCTTTCTTATATATCTCTCCTCCATTATTCTTTACAATTTATTCTCTGGTTCTCCTATCTTTTAACCCATTCCAAAATTTCTTTGCTTGTTTGTTTATATCTCTTTTTCTTTTGTTTTGCTCTCTCCCTGCTATAAAGCTAGGTATGTCTGCAAGTTTCCATTCTTATTCTTATTGTGGCCTCTCAGCAATTTCACCACTTTAAATTTTATCTTCATGTAGATGTTTAGCACATTTACATCTTCAGACATAATCTCTCTAGGGTATAAATGCTGTGCAGTAATGGACTGGCTGGGAATTGAACACAGGTCGCTTGCAGTGAAGGTGAGAATTCTACCACTAAACCACCAGACATAATCAGAAAAGAGGGCTGTTAAAATATAACCTGAGTATTTCAAGCAATTCAAAAAGAAGGCGAATTCAGAAGCAATTTTTTTAAGTTCTTCAAACTGACAAAATAAAGATGTCACTTGAAAACGGTGGCTGTGTATTATGTCCTAATGGGTGAAAATGAACTCCAGTGTGTCATAAAATGTAACATCATTTGTCCCTCCTCCTTCTTTTAATGGTTGTTTTGACTTTGCGGATCCAGCCTCTTCAGTCTCTAACTCGTTAGTCATCTCCATGTGCTGAATGAATCAACTTTTGGACTGAGAACGAAGTGAAATGTCAAGGTTAGTTCATTGGAAGATGTGGCCATTAAATAAGGTCAAGACTGTAAATGTAGAAAGATAGCAAGTCATGTAAATAGCAGAATCAAATTATGAGACCCTTTATCACTCCATACAAAATTAATATCAGTGGATACTTGCTTGCAATGAACTTTAGGACACTTGTCTTTCTTGAATATTCAGTCTTGCTGTTGGTTCAGACATTTTCATAAATATTGAAGTTACTTTTGTTAACTTCTCATAGTATACCACATTTTCAGAAACGGGTTTGTGTCCAGACTCGCATATAATCATCTGGTATAATGTGTATTTGATGCTTTTTTAAAAATAGCATTTCTCATACACACAGAATTGCCTGACCTTCCTCCCATGCAGAATTAATCATGCCATCTGTGCTCACATAGTATTTAATCATACTTCTAGTATAACATTTATCACATCACATTATGTTAGTTATTTTTGTATTTCTTTGTCGTCTCCAACAACCTATGTGTCCATAAGAGTACAGATAATTCATCCATCTTTCTATCCCCAGCATCTAGCATTATGTGTAACTCATAGAAGACATTCGATAGGACATTATCGGTATTGCTTTACAAAGCAATCAAATAAATAAATGGAAGTATTTTTTTCGTTAACAGAAATCACCCATTTCCTATCATCTTTGAGTTTGAGGCTTAAATTATTAAAAAGTAGCAAAGCATTGTAAAATGTCAGCAATCTTAGAAGACTAACAAACTTCAAGTTCTAATTCTTGTTTAGTGGAAATAGAGTTAGGCTTGAACATGGAGGTTAAGCATCTGCTTGGTCTAATGATATTTTCATAGCAATCTCTAAGTAAATGAAGATAAGATAATTAGCCCCTTATTTCTCTGGTTCTCAGTGTCTTTCTGTGATTGCCAGCCCAACTTGATTTTGTCAGACCTGGACATTCAAGTAGATAGTAGCTTTAGAGTGATGAGACCTTCTGATCTTAGGTGGTTTGGGTGTGAATGGAGAAGTACTAGAAAGTCAAAATAACCTTCAAGCTGATTCTTGGTTGTTTAACTCAAAATCACTTTCAAATTTCATATTAGCAATTTGACCAAGTTTTTTTTTACCTAAATAAAATGATGTCTAATGGGAAAATCTTCCATTTGCAATATAATAGTTTTTCATACCTCCAGCACTTAGCTTTGACTGTCATCAACACAACTTCATATTTGTTTATTGTTTTATATTGTCTTCCACAAGGGCATATAATCATATTTCTATATGATATATATTTTCAAGCATTGTCGTATGCCTGTTACAGATCTGAAAACTTGACGCAAATTTGCCATGAAAAGTTGTAGAATGGAGACTGGAAATATTTTTAGTGCTGCTCACAAATCAGAATTGGGGCTATAACCTGTTTACTTTTTTAATTACATAACATTTTATTCTCATTTGGAAATTAAGCATAAGGTTCCAAATTGTTCTGAATTATGGCTTTGAAGTAGAAGTGAGAGTTGTTGTATATATGTATCTATAAATTATGTCTCATTGACACTGCCTTGAGTATTTTAATACAGATTTTGTTTTTTGTCCTTGTAACCCAAACTATAACAATATTGGAAAGAAGTCAGTATGTAATTAGTTTGGATATATGAAAAACAGATTGTGTTGCTTCACATGCTGTGAGCTGTGAGTGATCCACAATGCTGTAAAAGATAGCAAGCATCAACAGTTTCTCCCCCTTACAGCTCAGCATTCTTGACTTTTCACACATCACTGCTTGGGGAACTGAGCAATGCAGAGTTTCTACTGATATGATGACTATTGACTGAAATGGCTAGATTGATGAGCATTTATTGTCTTATGGCTGACCTCTCTAAAGATTCTTTTATTGTTAAAATCAATTTTGACTTTATTTAGGACTTATGTGCTAGAGAGGAAGAAAATAAAGAAAATGGTAAAGAAGGAAGGAATTACAATTTTTTTTTCTCACTAAATAGAGAGTTGAGTAGTAGATCTAAAGATTTTTACACGGAGCCTACTGAATGATCTTTGTGATCATAGTAAAGAAAAACATTATTCAGCCTACTAGGTAATCCAAGTTGTCATTGTGTAACTTTGTTTTATGTAGTTTTAGCCATCTAACATTTTGAGTTCTTTTCCTGACCTCATTTTCACAGCATAGCTGTTTGGCAGGATCATGCCAGAGTCATATTGTCTCTTCTAGTTATTCTTCTAGCATAAGGTAGAAACAGAAACCGTGAAGAAAAAAAATGATAAACCTGAAAACATAATGTCTTTAAAGACAATCAAATTCAACATTTGTTCCTCTATCAAGATTAAGTTAGGTTACAAGTGACAGAAAACACTAAATAACAGTTGTTTAATATAATAAAAAATGATTTCTGTCACACATTGAGCTCCAGAGGTGGGTGGTCCAGGAATACTCTCGTATTCTTGACTCTCACAGAACCAGTCTCCCTCTACCTTGTTGCTAGGGCTTGCATCTTCTCTATTCCCAAAGTCACCTTTCTCCAACTCCAATATCACAAATGCATTCCAGACAGTAGGAAATAGGGAAAGGAAAAAGAAAACCATACACTCTCTCTTTATGCCTCTTCCTAGCAAATTGCCCATTCCATTTCTTACACCTCCAGTCATTTGGCCAGAACATAGTCATATAGCTACCCTGAACTGTGTAGGATGCTGAAAAAGGTGTTCTTTATTTTGGGCAGCTGTCTAAAAACTACGGGTACCTTTTTCAGCCAAGAAGGAGAGAACTGATGGAGGAAATACCAGCGGCTTCTGCCTCATTCTCCCACAAATCATAGGACATATTTCAGCAACCATAAGAGTAATAGAACATTCTACTCTCCAAAGAGATAAATAATATTTAAGATAAATATAATATTCATTTACTACCCAGGTTTGACTCTTCCTGCATAACTTTGTTTATTTCATCTAATAAATATTTATTAGTTATGAATGTTATGCTAGGTACCTAGAGTACTATCTTGTTAAACAATTCCAGGATTATCATTAAAATTGAATATAATGTGAATGGTTTCCCTGAAGTTTTACAATACAGTAGGCCTGACATTTAAGCCAGAAAATACAAAGCAAAATACTGAACTGAATTTTAACTGATTTTGTCAAATTCACTTTTTTATGTGAAAAATCTAAATTGACTGTCTCCTAATTACTGGCTAATGGAAAGTCTTATTTTGCTTTTAAATCATGACATATAAATGTAGAACTGTCTTTTTTTTTTTTTTTTTCCATCAAAATATTTTGTTTAATTTACTCCTCAGATGTACTTTTCTATTCTTTGGTCTGTGGGTTGGGAATCTAAATGATTTTCCTGGTTGAAATATTATGTAGGAGATGATTTGTCTTCTACAAATGATGACATAGAGAAAGTCTCAGCAATTGAATGTTTACATTGCCAAGTGTCGGACTGTGGGCTGCTCCTTTGCTAGTGAATGAAGTGGTGGGTTTATAACTGTATATCATTAATCAGTGTATGAATTATTGGTTTGAAACTCAATTTGAAATATTCAGTCTTAGTTTACAATAATCTAATTCTCTGCCAGAGAGATGTTACATAGGCCTTAGAGTTAAGTTACTGAGAAAAACAGTTATTTTTCCAAAATTCATTATATAAAATATACTGACTTGAATTCTAAAACCAAAATTGTTAAAGTAGTACATCTGTTGATTAAGGTTATATTCTCAGTCATAACAATATGTAGAATAGGACTGAATAAATTAAGGTTCTATAAGTAACTATCTGGTATTCTGATTTTTAAAAATATTTTATTGTATTTTTGGTGAAAGTTTACACAGGAAATTAGGTTCTCATTTAACAATTTCTATACATATTGTTCAGTAACATTGGTTACATTCTTCACAATATATCAGCATTCTCATTATTTCCACTTTGGTTGTTCTGTTTCCATTAATCTAGCTTCCCTGTTCCCCCTTGCCTTCTCATCTTTGGTCTAGGGTAAATGTTAACAGTTTGGTTTCATGTGGATGATTATTTTGAGGAGCACAGTACTCACAGGTGATATTATTCATTTTATGGGCCAATCTGTCATTTGACTGAAAGGTGACTTCTGGGAGTGGTTAGAGTGCCAAATTTAAAGAGTATCTCAAGGCAGTAGTCTTGGGTGTTCATCTAGTCTCTATCGGTCCAGTAAGTCTGGCCTTTTTTTAGGAAATTGAGTTTTGTTCTGCATTTTTCTCCCATTCTGTCAGGGACCATCTGCTGAGTCCCTGGTCAGAGTGATCTGTAGTGGTAGCTGGGCACCATCTAGTTCTTTGGGTCTCAAGGTAGGTGGTGTCCTTGTTCGTGTAAACTATTTGTGTAGACGTAGGAGTGCATATATCTAGTTATGTCAGTAGTTTTAGGTCTCTAGGGTATATTCTTAAGTGTGGGTTGCTGTATCATAAAGTAGCTCTATTTCCACAGTGGTTATACCATTTTACGTATGATAGAATTTTGCAAGACCTACAACTTCTTCATTGCAAATATCATTTTTTCAACAACATAAATGGTGACTGTCACATGGACTTCACCAGATGGAATACACAGGAATCAAATCGACTGCATCTGTGGAAAGAGACGATGGAATAGCTCAGTATCATCAGTCAGAACAAGGCCAGGGCTGACTGTGGAATAGACCATCAGTTGCTCATGTGCAAGTTCAAGTTGAAGCTGAAGAAAATTAGAGCAGGTCCATGAGAGCCAAAGAATGCCTTGAGTATCTCCCACTTGAATTTAGAGACCATCTCAAAAATAGATTTGATGCACTGAACACTAATGACCAAAGACCAGATGAGTTGTGGAGTGATAGCAAGGACATCATACATGAAGAAACCAAGAGGTCATTAAAAAGACAGGAAAGAAAGAAAAGACCAAAATGGATGTCAGAAGAGACTCTGAAACTTATTTTTGAACATCGAGCAGCTAAAGCAAAAGAAAGAAATGATGATGTAAAAGAGCTGAACAGAAGATTTCAAAGGGTGCCTAGAGAAGACAAAGTAAAGTATCTTAATGACGTGTGCAAAGACCTGGAGGTAGAAAGCCAAAATGCAAGAACATGCTATCATTTCTTAAGCTGAAAGAACTGCAGAAAAAATTAAAGCCTTGAGTAGCAATATTGAAGGATTCTACAGGGAAAATATTAAATGACGCAGGAAGCATCCAAAGAAGATGGAAGGAATATCCAGAGTCACTATACCAAAAAGAATTGGTCGACGTTCAACCATTTCAGGAGGTAGCGTATGATCAGGAACCAATGGTACTGAAGTAAGAGGTCCAAGCTACACTGAAGACATTGGTGAAAAACAAGTCTTCAGGAACTGATGGATATACCAATTGAGATGTTTCAACAAATGGATGCAGCGCTGGAAGTGCTCACTCATCTGTGCCAAGAAATTTGGAAGACAGCTACCTGGCCAACCAGCTGGAAGAGATCCATATTTATGCCTATTCCAAAGAAAGGTGATCCAGCCGAATGCAGAAATTATCAAACAATATCATTAATATCACACGCAAATAAAATTTTGCTGAAAATCATTGAAAAGCGATTGCAGCAGTATATCGACAGAGAACTGCCAGGAATTCAGGCTGGTTTCAGAAGAGGATGTGGAACCAGGGATATCATTGCTGATGTCAGATGGATCCTGGCTGAAAATAGAGAATACCAGAAAGATGTTTACCTGTGTTTTATTGACTATGCAAAGGCATTTGACTGTGTGGATCGTAACAAATTACGGATAACATCAGGAAGAATGGGATTCTAGAACATTTAATTGTGCTCATGAGGAATCTGTCCATAGATCAAGAGGCAGTCGTTCGAACAGAGCAAGGGGATACTGAGTCATTTAAAGTCAGGAAAGGCATGTGCCAGGGTTGTATACTTTCACTATACTTATTCAATCTGTATGCTGAGCAAATAATCCAAGAAGCTGGACTATATGAAGAAGAATGGGGCATCAGGATTGGAGGAAGGCTCATTGACAATCTGCATTATACAGATGACACAACCTTGCTTGCTGAAAGTGAAGAGGACTTGAAGCACTTATTGATGAACATCAGAGACCACAGCCTTCAGTATGGAATATACCTCAATTGCCTCACACACATGCAAAAGCTGGATGATGAATAAGGAAGACCGAAGAAGAATTGATGCCTTTGAATTGTGATGTTGGCAAAGAATATTGAATATACCATGGACTGCCAGAAGAATGAACAAATCTGTCTTGGAAGAAGTGCAACCTGAATGCTCCTTAGAAGCAAGGCTGGTGAAACTAAGTCTCACATATTTTGGTCATGGACTTCATGCTTGGTAAAGTAGAGGGTCAGCAAAAACGAGGAAGACCCTCAAGGAGATGGATTGACACAGTGACTGCAACAGTGGGCTCAAGAGTAACAAAGATTGTGAAAATGACACAGGACTGGGCAGTGTTCCGTTTTGTTGTACATAGGGTTGCTGTGAGTTGGGACCGACTTGATGGCACCTAACAACAACAACATTTGTGCTTTAGACTAGTTTTTCTTTGAGTGTTTGGTTTTCTTATTTCTCTTTAACTCCAGATGAGTAGAGACCAATTATTGTATCTTAGATGGCCGCTTGCAAGCTTGTAAGACCCCAGACACTACTCACCAAGCTAGGATGTAGAACATTGTCATTATGGATTATATTATGCCAATTGACTGGGTTATCCCACGAGAGTATGATCCTAAGCTCTCAAACATAGTAGACCAATCCCCCGAGGTATGTGATTGTATCTAGGAAGTATCGACAACTGCCCCTCCTGTGTGCTTTATTTTATACTTGAAAATATATGCAGCACACATAAACATGTATATACATATGCATAGTTATTCAGGAGCCTGATGGTGCAGTGGTTAAGAGCTTGGCTGCTAAACAAAAGAAGATCAGCAGTTTGAATCCACTAGCTGCTCTTTGGAAACCTTATGGGGCAGTTCTAGTCTGTCCTATAGGGTTGCTATGAGTGGGAATGGACTCGGCGGCAATGGGTTTTTATCTGTAGGATCGTATCATCTGCAAATAGTGGTAATTTTACATCTTCTTTTCCAATTTTGATACTTTTTATTTCTTTTTCTTATTGCTCTGGCTAGGACTTGCTGTACAGTGCTGAAGAAGAGTGGTGATAATGGGCATCCTTGTCTCATTTCCATTCTCAGATGAAAGGTTCTCAGCCTTTCTCCATTGTGTATGTTGGCTGTTGGTTTTTGATACATGCCCTTAATTATGTTGAGGAATTTCCCTTCTATTCCTATTTTGTTGAGAGTTTTTATCAAGAAGGGGTGTTGAATTTTACTGAATGCCTTTTCTGCATCAATTGCTATGATCATGTGGTTTTTTTCCTCTGTTTTATTTATGTGGTGGATTACATTGACTGATTTTCTGATGTTGAACCACCCTTGTAACCCTGGTATAAGTCTCACTTGATCATGGTGTATGATTTTTTTTTTTTTTTTTTTGTATGTTGCTGTAGTCTGTTGGTTAGAATTTTGTGGGAAATGTTTGCATCTATGTTCATAAGGGATATTGGTCTGTAGTTTTCTTTTTCGTGCGATGTCTTTGCCTGGTTTTGGTATCAAGGTTATGCTGGCCTCATAAAAGGATTTCAGTAGTGTTTCTTCCTCTTCTATGTTTTTGAAGAGATTGAGTAAGATTGGTGTCAACTCTGCTTGAATGTTTGGTAGAACTCGCAAGTGTAGCCATCTGGTTCTGGTTGGTTGTTGGTTTTTTTTTTAAATTTGGTAGTTTTTTTTTTTTTTTAAATAACATCTTCAATCTCTTCATTTGTGATGGGTCTGTTTAAATTTTCTACCTCTGTTTGTGATAATTTTGGTAGGTAATGTGTTTTTAAGGATTTGTCCATTTTCCTCTAGGTATTCAAATTTGTTGGAGTATAATTTTTCATAGTAATCAGTTGTGATGGTCTTTATCTCCTGTGGATCAATTGTAATGTTACCAATTTCATTTCTTAATTTTGTCATTTATCTCTTCTGGATTTTTTCATTTGTCTGTCTAGCCAGTGATTTGTCTATTTTGTTGATCCTTTCAAAGAACCAACTTATGGTTTTCTTAATTCTTCAAAGTTTTTTTTCTTTCTTTTTTTTTTTAATTTTCAAACTCATTTATTTCTGCCCTGTTTTCTATTATTTCTTTTTTTTTCTGGTTGCTTTTGGATTCTTTTGCTCTTCCTTTCTATTCATTCAAGATGTTGGTTTAAGTTAGTGTTTTTGAATATTTGTTTTTTTTTTTAATGTAGGCATTTATTACTATAAATTTCCCCCTGAGTACTGCTCTTGCTGTGCCCCAAAGGTTTTGCTGTGCTGTGTGTCTTAGTCATCTAGTGCTGCTATAACAGAAATGCCACAAGTGGATGGCTTTAACAAAGAGAAATTCATTTCTTCACAGTAAAGTAGGCTAAAAGTCCAAATTCAGGGCTTTAGCTCCAGGGGAAGGCTTTCTCTCTCTGTCAGCCTCCTCATCAGTGTTCCTCCAGGCTAGGAACTTCTCTGTACAGGGACCCCAGATTTAAAGGACACGCTCTGCTCCTGGCATTACATTCTTGGTGGTATGAGGTCCCCCTGTCTCTCTACTCACTTCTCTCTTTTATATCTCAAGAGATTGCCTCCGGACACAATCCAATCTTGTAGATTGAGTCCTGCCTTACTAAAACAACTGCCACTCATTCTCCCTCATTAACATCACAGAGGCAGAATTTACAACATATAGGAAAATTCTACAATACTGGGAATCATGGCCCAGCCAAAGTGATACACACATTTTTTGGGGGACATAATTCATCCATGACATTGTGTTTTCATTTTTGTTTGATTCTAGGAATTTTTTAAATTCACTTTTGATTTCTTGTATGACCCAATAATTTTTACTAGTGTATTATGTAGTTTCCATGAAAATTTTTTTCCTAATTTATCCTGTTGTTGATTTCTAGTTTCATACCGTTGTGATCCAAGAAGATTCTTTGTATGATTTCATTTTTTTTAATAATTGTTGAGACTTGTTTTGTGACCTAGCATATGGTCTGTTCTGGAAAATGATCCACGTGCACTGGAGAAGAATGTGTATTGTTCTGATGTTGTGTGGAGTGTTCTATATATGTCCGTTAGGTCCAATTGACTTATGGTTTTATTTAAGTTCTCAAAATGTCTTTAGTGATTTTCTTTTTAGATGTTTTGTCTATAATTGAAAGTGATGTGTTGAAGTCCCCTACTATTATTGTAGAGTTGTCTGTTTCTCCTTTCATATTAGTTAGAATTTGTTTCATGCATTTTGGTACATTGCTGGTAGGTGCATATATAATTGTTAGATATTCTTGTTAAATCGACCCTTTTATTACTATGTAATGTCGTTCTTTATCTCTTATAACAGATCTTGATTTAATGTCAGTTTTATCTGATACCAGTATGGCCACTCCTGCTCTTTTTGTTTACTGGTTGTGTGGAATATTTTTCTCCATCCTTTTGTTTTCAGTCTGTTTGTATCCTTATGTCTAAGGCGGGTTTCTTGTAGACAGCAGAAGGATGGATCATATATATGTATATATTAATCCATTCTGCCATTCTCTGCCTTTTGCATGGGGCATTTAGACCATTTACATTTAAGTTTATTACTGAAAACAAATTGTCTACCTCATTTGTTTTTTTTATTTGCTTTTTTGAGTGCTTCATATCTTGTTTGTTTATTATACTGATTTTTCTGTTCTTTTTTGTATTTGGGTGCTTTCTTGTGACGAGCCGTTTTGTTAACTTGCTTCTTTTCGCCTTCGTATTTCTTCTTAGTTATTTCTTAGTGGTTACTACATATGTTAAATTACATGACTTAAAATTACTACAGTTTCTAGCATAAGAAAAACTGTTAACATACAACCTTAACATAATAAATCTATTCCTGATATGCTTCTACCTCCCCAATTTCTGTTGATGTGTCTCCATTAACATCAATATGTAATCTGTATTTGAGAGATTTAGTTTGTCTCTTAATGTTCTTGCCTTTCCATCTGGAGTACTCACTTGAGTAATACTTGCAAAGCTGGTCTGGTAGTGGCAATTTCTCAGAGCTTCTGTTTATTTGGGAAAGTCTTGATTACCCCATAGTTTCTGAATGACAACTTTGCTGGGTAACTATTCTTGGTTGGGAATTGTTTTGGTTCAGTATTTTATATACGTCACTCCATTGTCTTCTGGCCTCTAGAGTTTCCAGGGAGAAATCTGCACTGATTCTTATGAAAGACCTTTGGTATGTTAAATTGTGTTTCTCTCTTGCTGCTTTCAAAATTCTCTCCTTGTCTTTAGTTTTCAAGAATTTTATTAGGATCTGTCACAGAGTTGACCTTTTGTGTCTCTTCTGATTGGGGTTTGTGTAGCTTCCTGTATTTGCAGGCTTGGTTCTCTGCTCAGGTCTGGGAAATTCTCTTTGATTATCTCTTGGAAAATTGTTTCTATTTTATTATTGTTGTGGTGCTCTGGGATTCCGGTAATTCTAATGTTAGATTTCTTAATTGAATCCAACGTTTCTTTTTGGGTTTGTTTGCTTTTCTTTGTTCTTTTCTCTTGTTTCTCTTGAGACTTGGTGAGTTCAGATATTTTGTCTTCTAATTCAGATATTTTATCTTCTGCTTGTTTAACTCTATTGTTATTTCTCTTGCTTTTTCTGATTCAAGTGTTTCATTCTTCAGTTCCAGTAGTGCTCTTTTTTTATTTTACATGTTTTTCAGGTTCCTTGTTGAATCTCTCATTTTGTTCCTCCATTTGCTTCCTGAACTCTACTAGTTTGTTTTCTGTGTGTTTTTGCTTTCTTTAAACATATTTAGCACCAGAGTCTGAACATTATCAATTCTTTGCATTATTCTGGCCTCCACAGAAGAGATTTCCTCTTCTTCATGTTTTGCTTTTGAGTGTTCCTTCTTCTCTTGTTCATTTGTGTTTTTTACTATTTTTTTTTGAACTTGAGCCATTTTGTTATCTTTTCTTTTAAATTCTGTTTATTGTGGGAAATTTCAAGAGATCCGTGTGCTTGGTCTCTGGAATTCAATATACATGCACAGGATAGGCAGATTTTCTGGGTGCCTCTGCTGGTATACAAGATGGGATCTGACTTTACTGTGGTGATGATGAATTTTTTTTTTTTTTTAATCTTTCCCTCACTGGCATCCCTGCACTGGCACACCCGCTACCCACGGTATACCTCTGGGGACTGCCTCCTGCTTGCATCTCAGTCTGGACCATTCACCTTACCCTCTTGCCCTTGCAGCTTGCAGCTCTTCCCAGTCCTACTGTCAGTTAGCTTTGGGCCTCAGCATGGTTCAACAGTACTGTCATACAGTGTTAATGTCTTCCATCACATGCTCCCACTTGCATGGCTCTCGAACTCCCACAGCCAATTTGTGCTGCCTTAAAAAAATCTGGCTAGAGCTTCCTCAGATAAACTCCCTTTCTGTGTTTCCTGCTTGGGGTGTCATCCAGTCCAGTCCCAAAATGGCTGTGATGAGCTCAGGCTCCTGATGTTAACGGGTAGGATCTCTCAGTTTCTGTGCTGACCCCGTTCCTCCTCTCCCACTTCTGGACTCACCCCGATTCTCCAACTCCTCAGCTGCTGTCTGGAGTTATGAGATCTCAATCTGTGCTTGTTTTTATTTGTTGTTCAGTGTGTTAGTTGCTGGGGAAATAGATAGGAGTGTCCACTCACTTCACCATCTTGCTTTGCCTGCTCCAATCACATTTTTACATGCGCCAAGTGAATAACATCTGCATTTGTCAAGAGTCAGCAGGGGGCTTTTCTCCATGTCATCCTCACTCTGGGACCCAGGCTTACTGAGTCGCCAGCATCAGAAACGAGTCCCGTCAAATGGAAGACAGGAATGTAGTGATCACATAGATCTTGCACCTGCTTAGCCTGGAAGTAGAGATGTCCTCTGGAATTTTTTTTTAAGCAATATAGAATACGATTTTTAAATCTTTGGTTATTTTGTTATCACTTTAGTAATTAAAATTAATTTGAGCATTTATTTCCTTGAATCTTGCCATCATAACATTTTGGGAGGACAGATAAAACATTGGCTTTTGGTGTAACGTAAAAGACCCATATTATATATAGCTCTTCGGTGTTTTCCTCAATTTCCTATGACTCAACATTGCTAAAATTTTCAGATAATTTTAACCACATAGTCTAAGCAACGTCTTATAATCTTCTACTAAAATAGAAATTTGATGCTAGCTAAATTCTCTGATTAATCGTCCCAAATTATATGTTAAGTTGTCTCAAATCTACTTGCCACTGTTATATGGCACACAGGGAAATGAGAAAATGGTTATTAAAATTTTAATTTCATTCCTCAATTATTAAAATTACTTCTTGTGGGACTATGTTTTATTATCTCAATTTGCCGGAAATCCTTTTATTATACTTAAACATGTATGCCATTTTCTTCCCTTCAATGATTATTTTTCTAAGTACAAAATTGTATTCCCCTGTCATTTTCACTTGGTGCATATATTATTTAGTATTTTTGCATGCACTATGACAAAAAAAATTAATGTTAAAATAAAGGTCAAACTTACAATAAACATAGCATCATTAAAAATTTTCTTGTGGTAATCTTTACCCATCCCAAAAGTGCTTCTTTCATTGACATAAGAGAAATTTAAAGATTGTGTATTGCTCCTAGTAACATCCAACTAAAATTGTTCAAAGGAAGGGAAAAAGGGAAAGGATGAGCCTGAGGAAGGTACTAATTTACTTACATCTAATGCTGGAAACACCTTTGGGTCATGCCTACACAACTTTTCTCAGTTTTTCCCAAATGTAAATCACCACCACTACAAGTGTAAGAAGAAAAATTACACCTTGGTGCTGATTTTTAGGACATAATATATAACAGCTGTTAATTGTGTGTATAAAAATAGATTATTTTTAACTGAAAGATTTAAATCCTGGTTTACCTTAGTCGAGTTGCTAGTTTTTAAACCAAGACATAACATCATATAATAAGAAAGGAAATATCTGAGTTATTAAATATTAGAACATTGATTTTAACCAAGGTGAACATGAATTTTAAAAAGAATTTCATGATTAGCAAATAAAAATGTAGAAACAGTTTAGGCCTACTAGCCCCTATGAAAATAATTTATCTGAACTGTGCACTGGAAATTGGGCATGTGTAGATAGTCACAAATGGTAAATTTTGAAATAATTGGGTAACTATTAAATAAACAACACTAAGAGCCATTTCAGAGCCCTGAAGGCACAGTGGTTAAGAGTTTGGTTGCTAACCAAAAAGGTTGGCAACTCAAATCCACCAGCTGCTCCTTGGAAACCATATAGGGCAGCTCTAATCTGTCCTAAAGGGTTGCTATGAATCAGAATAAACTCGATGGCAATGGGTAAGAGCCATTTACTACTCATCATCTGTGAGTTTGTCATATTGTGGTGGCTTGTGTGTTGTTGAGATTCTGAAAGCTGTGCCACCAGGAGGGTCACCGAAGGTAGACAGGCTTCAGCTGAGTTTCTAGACTAAGACAGACTAGGAAGAAAAGCCTGGAAATGTAATGAAAATTAGCCAGTGAAAACCTTATGGATCACAACACTGGATATTGCCTGATAGAGAGCTGGAAGATGAGTCCCTAGGTTGAAAGGCAATCAACATACACAGCGAACTCAAGCATACCAATGATCATGATGATGAGGCAGGATCAGGCTGTTTTGTTCTCTTGTATATGGGGTTGCCATGAGTCAGAGCTGACTCCATGGCAACTGACAACACCAAGAACAGTGACTTTTGACTCTTGAGTGATACACTGGCTCTTCTAAAGTATTTTGGTGGTGCTTGTTTAACAATGTTATAATAAAGGGCCTCCTTCAGTTAGGCCACTGGTCTATGATAATGGTTAAGCATGGCTATTGGATGTAGAGCTCCAGCTCTGTGACTGTTCTTGGTAATTTGCTGTGCCTCGTTGTCATGATGGGACAGTGATATGGTTGATAGAAAGATACCAACAGACACATGCATGAGAGAAGTCCCTTTAATATTTAAGATACAATATTCTGTGCACATATGGTGTTTATGTGGTATACATATCACTACAACAGAGCAGGAAGCATCAAAAGAAGATGGAAAGAATACATGGAGTCACTATACCAAAAAAAATTGGTTGACATTCAAGCATTTCAGGAGGTAGCATATAATCAAGAACCAATGGTACTGAAGGAAGAAGTCCAAGCTACACTGAAGGCATAGGCAAAAAACAAACAAACAAACAAACAAACAAAAAGGCTCCAGGAATTGACAGAATACCAACTGAGATGTTTCAACAAACAGATGCAGCACTGAAAGTGCTCACTCATCTATGCTAAGAAATTTGGAAGACAGCTACCTGCCCAACTGACTGGAAGAAATCCATATATATGCCTATTCCCAAGAAAGGTGGTCCAATCGAATGAGGAAATTATGAAACAATATCATTAATATTGCATGCAAGTAAAATTTTGCTGAAGATCATTCAAAAGCAGCTGCAGCAGTATATCAACAGGGAACTGCCAGAAATTCAAGCCAGATTCGGAAGAGGACGTGGAACCAGCGGTAGGTATCATTGCTGATGTCAGATGGATCCGGGGTATAAGCAGAGAATCTACCAGAAAGATGTTTACCTGTGTTTTATTGACTATGCAAAGGCATTTGACTGTGTGGATCATAATAAATTATGGATAACATTATGAAGAATGGAAATTACAGAACAATTGTCCTCATGAGGGATCTGTACACAGATCAAGAGGCAGTCATTCAGACAGAACAAGGGGATACTGTGTGGTTTAAAGTCAGGAAAGGTGTGTGTCAGGGTTGTATCCTTTCACTATACCAATTCAATCTGTATCCTGAGCAAATAATCCGAGAAGTTGGACTGTATGAAGAAGAATGGGCATCAGGATTGGAGGAAGACTCATTAACAACCTGCGATATGCGGATGACACAACCTTGCTTGCTGAAAGTGAAGAGGACTTGAAACACACAAAGACTACAGCGTTCAGTATGGATAACATCTCAACATAAAGAAAACAAAAATCCTCACAACATTATAATCAACGGAGAAAAGATTGAAATTGTCGAGGATTTCATTTTGCTTGGATCCACAATCAACACCCATGGAAGCAGCAGTCAGGAAATCAAAAGATGCATTACATTGGGCAAATCTGCTACAAAAGACTTCTTTAAAGTGTTGAATAGCAAAGATGTCACCTTGAAGACTAAGGTTTGCCTGATCCAAGCCATGGTGTTTTCAGTCACCTTGTATGCATGCCAAAGCTGGACGAGGAATAAGGAAGGCCAAAGAAGGACTGATGCCTTTGAATTGTGGTGTTGGCAAAGAATATACTATGGACTGCCAAAAGAACAATCAAATTTGTCTTGGAGGAAGTACAACCAGAATACTCCTTGGAAGCAAGGATGGCGAGAGTACGTCTCACATACTTTGGACATGTTATAAGGAGAGATCAGACCCTGGAGAAGGACATCATGCTTGGTAAAATAAGGAGTCAACGAAAAATAGGAAGATCGTCAACAAGATGGATTGACACAGTGGCTGCAACAGTGGGCTCTAGCATAACAATGATTGTGACGATGATGCAGGACTGGGAAGTGTTTTGTTCTGTTGTACATAGAGTCGCTATGAGTCGGAACCGACTCAGTGGCAGGTAACAACAAAAACAACACACAACAGAAAACAGAGCAGGCGTTTTCCTCAACTGGGAGTCATCTTGCGTGGCCTTCCAGTATACAGGAAAGAGCAGGGCCAATGAAAACATCAGATAAACATGGAAGTCTTATCAGGACTTTTGAGAAGCTCTTTTGCCATTCACCAAAAAAAAAAAGAAAAAAGAGAGAGAAGCAAGAGAAATATAAAAATCCCCAAGTGAATGGTAAAGTGAGCCTTCCAAAACCCTAATCAGTTTTTCATGTTTATCAGAAATTTTCATGGCCTAGCACCTTCTCATATGCTAAAGAAAGCAATGTTTTATTCTTTGAGATTGGGGGGATTTTATGGTCAATTTCCCCATTACTATCCCCATGGAAGGCCAGTGTTTAAGCTGCTTATACCGTAGTCTAGTTCTGAGTCAAATGTTTGTTTTCGAGGGAATGAGTTAAGGAATCTTGGAAACCTCCCTGAATGTGTTTCTCTATACTTCGACTCTAACAAGGATTATTTCCTGATAAAATTTTCCATACTTTGGAGACTCCAAGTTAGATGGCAAATAAAATTATTTATTTTCAACAGTATGGTACCAGTAAGAATAAAAAGGTCTCATTTGTCTCATCCTGTTGATTAGTGCCTTATACAAAGTATGCTTACAAATACATCAGCTCCCTTCCCTTTATCCTTTTGATAAATATAGAGAGAGAACAAGGCTATGTAGCTCAGCAACATTTATAATGATCTAGTAAAGAAATGGAACTGTATTTTCATTTGTATGAGAAGCTGTAAAAGAGACAAATATTTGGACAAATTTTAATGCAATGATTGTGTTCAAATACTTCCTTCTTAAAATCCCAGTGATGAATGGATTTCCCTTATGCTTTTTTTGAATTTATCAGTTTTGCTTTTTTCTAAAATTTTCATAGTATATAAATGCTTACTTTATAATTTTATTTAGGTTGTATTCAATTAGGAATGATGCTCATTGAAAAAAATAGCAAAATTATACCATAGATCACTATAATTAATACATTTGATATCATCTCTAGATTTTATATTCTTTAAGTATATTTGAATATTGTAATGGTAAATCCTTGGGGTTGATGTATAGGGAGGGATAAGTCGCAAGAATCACAAATGTTGTATGGTAGATATATTTTCAGGGTTATAATTTGATCTGGGATGCATCTGAATGTGATTGAAAATGAACTTTTAACAAAATATACGTATAATTTCTTATAGTCAAAGAATACCAAGTAGTCTAAGAATAAAAGAATATATCACATTAAAAAATTATATGCCTGATGTTGAGTTAAAGAGAATTAAGTGGCATCTTTGGCCTTAAAATATGTATTTGACCATTCAAAGATCCTGTGTAATTCTTTGTTGCCAGTAATATCACCAGGTGCTTGAAAGGCGTAATGGTGTTGACATTAAAACTAAAACCCATTGCTGTTAAGTCAATTCCAACTCATAGTGACATTATTGGACAGAGTAGAACTGCCCCATCGGGTTTCCAAGGCTGTAAATCTTTACAGAAGCAGACTGACACCTTTTTCCCTTGGAGCCACTGGTGGGTCAGAACTGCTGATCTTTTGGTTAGCAGCCGAACGCTTAACCACTGTACCACCAGGGCTCCATGGTGTTGACGTTCCAAAAAAAAAATCAAACCCGTTGCAGTCCAGTCAATTCTGACTCACGGAGACCCTGTTGGACAGAGTAGAACTTCCCCATAGGGTTTCCAAGGAGCACCTGGTGGATTATTCGAACTGCCAGCTTTTGGTTAGCAGCCATAGCTCTTAACCACTACACCACCGTGGGAGCTGTTAATACTAACTGTAGTCTTACAATTATTTTTACAATCTACAACTACAAAATTTCAGAGAAGTATAGTCTCTAGCTTTTTCATTTTTAATTGCACTAAAGAATTATTACAGATTTTCTGTTTTACTGACACTTTACATTGCATTACGTTTCATTGATTTTTAGAATTTTTATGTACTGACACTTGATTGTTCTGTATGAAATTATTGCAAAGATGGATAAGGAAGAACTTGTTTTGTTTTTCAGTTAGAAATCACCCTATTATCAGTGTTTCCTTGATGACACAGACAAAACAAAAGCTGCATATATTCAAAGGAGCCCTGGTGGCACTGTGATTAAGTGCATCGCCGCTAACCAGAAGGTTGGGAGTTGGAACCCACCAGCTGCTCCGAGGGAGAAAGATGTGGCATTCTGTTTCTGTAAATATTTGAAGTCTTGGAAACCCTCTGGGGAAGTTCTGCTTTGTCCCATAGAGTCTCCATGAGTTGGAATCAACTCAGTGGCAGTGGGTTTTTCGGTTTATATATATTCAATTATATGTAAAATCAGACAAAAATTAATTTTCTAATATCTTAAAAACATACAACTTGCTCTGTTTATCTGGGGCATAGAAAGGTTAAGTATATATTATTTAAGGTTGGCAGTGAATGATTCCATCATTTACTAGCTCTGTGACCTTAGGTAAAAAACCTGTCTCCTTCCTCATGGTATTCAACAGCCATTGCCTCGAAATAAATATTTTCTCCTTAAAAAATGTGTTAAATATTATTGGCTATTGAGTGGGAATAATAAACTAGCAAGGCATAATCAGGCCATCAATAACCAAATTCTTTTCAGGTATTATAGATAGGGGAAAAAAAAAAGTCTGTTATAAAGCAGGACCTTAAACTGAGGGGAAACCATTCTACCATCCAATGGCAGAGACCCTAAGCATTTATAAAAATCTGGGCATGGTAAATCCTATAATCATAAACTATAACCTGATTAGGCAAGGTAACATCCAAAAAAACACCACCATTATAATTTGACAATATCCAATTTGATATAACTGTGGTAATACATGGAATATTTGAAGCTTAATTAGTATTTTTAGTTACCTAAGTGAAATATTATTCTTCTTATTGAATCATTGCTAAGAGTATGTCTCACAAAGACATATGCGTATGCCCTCCTAGACTATAATTTACATTTTTAATATTTGTAATTTGTAATTAGCACTATCATTTGCCTTTTATTTGGGAAGGTATGCTGAATCAGTTCTCTTGAAATTCTAAGAAAAAAATCCATATTTTGTAATGTTCTTCCTAGAGTATATTATACCGTGATGTATTTTACTGTCTGCCAAAACTACTCTCTTTAACAGCAGAAGATAAATCATTCTTTATCTCTGAGCAGTCCTTTTTCACCATAGCCAGTGGGATTCAATACCACTGATTCTTTTTACAATCTTGGTTTAGAAAATTAAAGACACTCGAGTAGCACTGCTGCAATCCGTTCATGGCTAATACATCTTGTCTCGCATGACTGAGGACAAGTGCCCTCCAGATTAAATTTTGCTGCTCAGTACTCTGCATTTTCATAAACTATAGTTCTTACATAGCTCCATGAATATCCCAAGCATGTGGTTTAATTTAAACTAACATGCTTGAGTCACCCATTTAAATAAAATGTTTGTAATGTTCCAAAACTGTTTTGTAAATGCACCTTCTGAAAATAAAGGAAGAAAACACTATGGTTTCAAATGAGATAAAACAATATCTCGTTCAGTGATAATCAGACAGGACTTCAGGGAGGGTTACCTGAGTTATTTTACAGACTGGCCATCTGTTTCTGAATACTAATTTATAAAAGAGCAAGGTGGCATTGCCAGCTGTGCTATAAGTCAGTGTAGGTACTAGATCAGGCTGCCCAGCTCCAGTACCCCCATGACCAAAGCAACAGTGATAGGCTGGTATGAGTAGCCTAGCAAAAAAGCTACTTTCTCTTGTAATGCTCTGTTCAGGCTGCATGCTACTCCGTTTACAATCACAGTTTAAAGGTGGTCTTTGAAAAGATTTTGATAAAGTTTATTTATAAAATGATATTTTGTATGTGAGTTTGGTAAAGGTAAATGAGAGAAAAGTGGATTCAAAAATGAATAAATTGAGGCCCTGCTAGTGAGTTATTTGTAGTGATGTATACACAGACTATCAATGTGCTTTTATTATAGATGATTTTTATTTTATAAGAATCATAACTTGAAGTCAAAGGAAGCATTTCAGTCTTTTATTAATGATGAAAGCAAATTAAAATAAGGATATGGCACTCCAAGTTTCTCCTGCTTGTTTTTTTTTTTTTTTTTTGTGTGTGTGTGTGTGTGTGTGTGTGTGTGTGAGAGTGTCTGTGTTCTGGTCTCAAAGTAATGTATCAGGTGATGCCTCATAATCATAAAAATTAACATTACATTAGAACTTAGTCACAAGATTTAGACCGTGTAAAAACAGTGCTTAAAATTATCAGTGGAAGCGGCAGTGTGCATCTCTGATTATTAGGACAATGTTAGTAGGATATTATGTACACAGGGTCCTGTATGTGTGTTGGGAGCTTTTGGGAATCACACCAAATGATCTGCTGACACAGGGACATAGGGATTCATAGTTACTAAGTCATCATGTAAGCTTTTCCTGTGAGTAAACCATTTACTAACAATGCAAAAAGTTTATAAAATTAATTGAGCCATTGTTTTTTGTGTTTTTCGTTTGTTTTGTTTGTTTTCATACAGGACTTAATGAGAAAGGTAGTTGGGACAGATCCCTGAAAACTTACCAAATTTTGTAACTGGAGCATTAACGGAAACAATAATGATCTTGATAAAAATTCCTGCACCAGTTAAACCTCTACCAGCATTTGTTCCTGGTACCACAGCCAGTCAATGCTTTGCAGCCTTGAGCCCTGGGGCTCCTCATTCCTCCTTCAAGATGTAGGTCCTGGATATTTTTGCTTTTTTTTTTTACTAACTCCCCATTCCCCTCTCCACCTCCGATCCGCTGGTAACCACTAATCTTTTGTCTTGATGGATTTACCTATTCTAGATTTTTCATATGAGTGGGATCATACAACATTTGTCCTCTTGTGTCTTATTTCACTTAATATGTTTTCAAGCAATGTTCATCCAAGTATTGACATATTTCAGAACTTTGTTCTTCTTTACAGGTAAATATTACTCTATTGTATATGTATAGCTCATCTTGTTTATCCATTTGTCTGTCGATGGACACTAACTTGTTTCTACCTTTTGGCTACTGTGAATAGTGCTGTGATGAACATAGATGTACCTGTGTCTGTATTAGTTGCTGTTTTCAATTCTTTTGGATATATACCAAGAAGTAGAATTGCTGGATCATACTGCAGTTATATATGTAGCCTTTTTTAGGAACCACCAAACTATTTTCAACAACAGCTGCGCCATTTTACATTCCCACGAGCAATTAATGAGAGTTTCAATGTCTCCACACACCTGGCCGACACTTGTCATTTTCTGTTTGTTTGTGTTTGTCTTTTTGTTGTTAATAATAGCCATCCTAGTGGGTGTGAAGTGGTATCTAATTGTGGTTTTGATTTGCATTTCCCTAGTGACTAATGATGCTGAGCATCTTTTCATGTGCTTGTGGGCCATTTGTTTATCTTCTTTGGATAAATGTTTATTCAAGTCCTTTGCCCATTTTTTAATTGGGTTGTTAGACATTTCGTTGTTGAGTTTTATGTTCTTTATATATTCTGGGTATTAAACCTTTAATAGATGCATGGTTTCCAAATATTTTTTCCCAATCTATAGGTTGACTTTTCATTTCCTTGTTAATGTCCCTTGATTCACAAAAGTTTTTCCTTTGAGAAAGTTCAGTTTATCTAGGTTTTCTTCTTGTTTCCTGTGCTTTTGGTGTCATATCTGAGAATCCATTACCTAATAGAAGGTCCTGAATCTTTATCCTTCTAAGGTGATCTTTTTCTTCTAAGAGTTTTATGGTGTTAGCTCTTATGTTTAGATCATTGATTCATTTTGAGTTAATTTTGTTTATGGCGTGAGGTAGAGGTCCAGTTTCATTCTTTTGCATGTGAAAATAAAGTTGCCCTGGCATCATTTGTTACAGAGATTAATTGAGCCACTGTCTACACATGGTTGAGAGTACCAATAGCTAGCAAAATGACGTAACAGTAGGTAGCACAATGCATCTAACTCAAAAATGAAATATAAACCCAGAATAATTTAATATGTTGAAATTCTTTAATCATCATATATGATATGTATTGTCATGTATCAATATTTTAAATGCATAGTCACATAAATATAAAAAATTATTAAATGGTTGTATTCCACCTAGGAGGAGTGACAGATAAGTTACTCTCAAAGAACAGTTCAGTGACTTTAGCTAGTCTCATCATGCATAATTATTACCTATTCAGGTACATTAGCATATTAGTGGATACGTACTTTTTTGCCTCTATGAAAAGTTTAACCAAAATGTTAATTTATAGACCTAGATGTTTTATTAATATGTTATATTTATGTAACAGAAAATTAAACTAAAATGAAAGTTTAAGGACACCATTTCTTTGTTGGCAAGAAGTTTAAATATGTGATTACCTCAGCACATTAAGGATTAGTAAAATTGTTTTTCCAACCTCAATTGAGTAAAAAAACAAAAAATTAAATAAACCTTCTCATATGGGTATCTGAAGCTGTGTTTCTATTTCAAGTGCTGGATCAGCCTACCTTGCTTCCTTGGCCCCCATGGCCAAAGCAACAGAGATAGCGTTTGTATGAATGGCCTGCCTATGTACATACCCGAAGCCACGTTTCTATTTTATTACTCAGTTATTAGGTAATTCATTAAAAAGTATCAGATAGCATTTTTGTGTATTTAGCATTTATTGAGTAATTTCATGTAGATTATATCCTAGAGTCTTACAATAACTTGTATAGTTATTAACTATTTTTTATAGAAGTAATCTCATACACACACACACATATACAACTGAGAATGGGAGAGGCTGAATTAACTTTTCCAAGATAAGATACCTGATATTTGGAATAGTTGCAACGTGAATTCATATATTCTAACTCTACTTCTCATCAAGTTATACTTAATATAGCTATACTTGAGCAACAGAATTCAAATTTTTCCATTCATGTGTATTTTATCTTGGCAGTGTGCCAATATTTTTCCTTATTAAAAGTTATTTTAACATTATTAAATTAAGGCAGAGATGCTAAGGCAATAATGATTCCTTTATGCTATTCATGCAAAAAAAAAAGTAATAAATGAGTACTTGGAAAAGAGAAGAGATAAAGGAGAGAAGAATTAAAAAGGTTTGCGTTGTACATTTCACCACTGGACACTAAAGACCATGGTAAGGTCTTTATATCAGACAGGCGTGTCTTTGAATCACTTCTCAACTTCTTAAAAATTATGAGCTCTTCAACAAATGACTTGAGGAATACAATTTTGTATTATGGAGAACATAATGCTAGTTGTTCTTATTTATATGCCTCTTATTTAATATATTTTTCTTCTTTGTAGGAAGAAAAATGTAAAAAAACATGAAAATATCATTCAAGCAATACAACCTCTACCTTCTAATGCAAGTTATAATTTATCATTTCTCAAATCCAATCACTGAACAAACCTCATTTCTCAAGGGCTTTCTTTGCACTTCTATGGTACTAGTCACTGGCGATATAGAGTTGAATAAAATGCAATCAAGTTTTGGAAGAACTCATTGTCAGGAAGGAAAGACAGACACAGGTACAGAGAATTACACTACAGTGAAGGAAATACAAGACAACACTATTTGGGAAGCCCAGAACAGAGGAACCTACTACAGCATTGGGAAGCTAAGAAGACTTCTTTAAAAATCTGATCCTTGAGCTGTTTTTTAAAAGATAAATTGGAATTTTCCAAGTGTTTGGGGAAAAAAATCTGAGTTTAGTATGAGTAAGCTCGAAGTTATAAAGAAACTGAAATTCCAGATACATCAAGCACATAGAAAGTAAGTGTTATGAAGAAGTAAGAGAAGAATTGCTATGGTGTATGGCTTTTGACAGAGAACATTCTAAGAATGAGTTCACAGCTGAAAAACTAGTTATATGTTTAAAGGGAAGATACAGTAATAGATTTTTATAACAGGACGGAAAGTACAATTTGTTACTTGAATAATAAAAAACAACAACAACAATAAAAACATTGCCATTGAGTCAATTTTGACTCATGGTGACGCCATGTTTTACAAAGTAGAACTACTTCATAGGATTTTCTTGGCTGTAATCTTTACAGAAGTAGATTGCCAGGCCTTTCTTCCATGGTACCACTGGGTGGGCTCTAACTGCTAACCTTTAGGTAGTAGTTGAGCACACACCTTTTGAGCTACCCAGGGACCTATAACCCAAAAACCTAACCCATTGCCGTCGAGCGGATTCAGACTCATAATGACCCTATAGGACAGATAGAACTTCCGCCATAGAGTTTCTGAGGCTATAAATATTTACAAAAACGATTGCCACATCTTTCTCCCATGAAGTGGCTGGTGAGTTCCAACTGCCAACCATTTGGTTAGCAGCCCAGTGCTTAATCACTGGACCACCAGGGCTCCCTCAGGGACTTACAGAGAGACTACTTTCCTGGAGCTAAGAAATGAGATAGTGGGCATCAAATTGGCTGTTGGCAGATTATTGAAAGTGATTTGACAAATGTGTTACATTAATTAAATATCATTTTTCCCTATTAGATTATGAGAAAAAGACTTAGTAGCTGATGAAAGTATATTTATGGATCTAAGAAAATGTATTGAACGAAGGGTACATGCTAAAAATTAATTCATTCCTTGTTTTGTTTTTGTCTGATACCAAGAGTTGGCTACCAACTATTCAAAACTGAGCTACCAATCTTGACTTCATGGCCTATTGTTTAAATAAGATTTAAAAAAACTACTTCTGATTAAGAGGAATGTAGAGTGCAGGATTTTTTTGTAAATCCAAATCTGGTATCACTGTGAAGCAGAACAGTCATGTTGTTAGTTGCCATTGTGTTGGCTCTGACTTGTGGTGACCCTATGTACAACAGAACAGAACGTTTCCTGCTCCTGTTCCATCTTCACAGTTTTTGGTATGCTCAAGCCCATTGTTGCAACCACTGTGTATTTTGAGTGTGTTCCAACCTAGGGGGCTCATCTTCCAGCACTATATCAGATAATATTCTGTTGTGATCCATAGGGTTTTCATTGGCTAATATTTGGATGTGAATTGCCAGGTCTTTCTTTCTAGTCTCTCCTTAGTCTGGGGGCTCCACTGAAACCTGTCTACCATGGGTGACCCTGCAGGTATTTGAAATACCTATGGCATAGCTTCCAGCATCATAGCAACACTCAAGCCGCCAGAGTATGACAAACTGACACATGGTAGAGAAGAGTGACAGTTAAGGTTAATATGCCAACAGCTGTGTCTTTTGAGATTTTTGTGTATCACGTGCAAAAACGTGCTATTTGCAAACATTTCCTAGGATGAGTAATAAAACTAGTAATGATTGTAAATAACTTGTTTTTTGTTGAAGCAGAAGGCTACAAAGTCTTTCTCAGGTATTCAGTATTAACCAATTCTATTTAACTTAAAAGACACTGAAGAAAACTCATTTTTACAATCATAAACATTAAAAGAATATGATTCATTTACTCAGTTAACAAAATGTTGCCAAGAATTAAACAATGCCCATTCCACAAGTGAAGTACCTGAAGCCAGCTACAGTATTAACCGTACAAAAATGTGAAGATTTAGATGTGCCATTTGTGATTACATTGAAAGAGAAATTTTTTTCCATAGTTACTGTAAGAAATCTCAACCTTGCAGATTACCTCTACAAGTTCATAATTTACTGATAAACTGAAACTTTTGTAAGTTTCATCCTTTTAAAATAGTTTGACTTTGAAATGTAATTATGTGATTTTCAAGGGCAGATACAGCTAGAAAATGGCATGGAATAGCTAGTAGGAGTTCCTTCATATTCATTTCATGTGAGTAAAGAGATTAATATTTAACATCAGAGAGTTTAAGTAACAAAAACGATTCTAAGAGTTAGAATTATTTGGCTCTGCTTGATAGTATTAAACTCTTCCTTCTGCATTGATTAAATTGATCAGAATACAGTTTCAGAAGTAACATTAACATGCAGCATATATGTAAGTGAGATTCATATGATAATAACTAAGGCCTTCTGCTAGAATCAGACATACCTGAATTAGAATAGCCATTCTGTCACCACTTAATTTCTTAAAGTCTCTATTACCTCATCTGCAAAATACAAATTAAAAATAGTACCTACCTAAGTGGGTTGTGGTGAAGATTATGTAAGATCATGCATTGAAAGCCGTTAGAGTCCTTCCCAAAAAAAAAAAAAAAAAAAATGCCATCAAGTCATTTCCATTCATAGCGACCCTATAGGACAGAGTAGAACTGTCCCTTAGAGTTTCTAAGGAGTGGCTGGTGGATTTGAACTGCTGACTTTTTGGTTAGCATCCAAGCTCTTAAGAGCTCTTAACCAAACAGTCAGCAGTTCGAATCCACCAGCAGCTGTTTGGAAACCCTGTGAGACAGTTCTATTCTGTCCTATAGGGTCACTATGAGTCGGAATTGACTCGATGGTAAGGGGTTAGAGTCCTTACCACACTTGAATACCTTCCTGGAATCTCTCTTGTATGTTATCTTAATAAGTATTTTCTAGAGAAGTCTAATGCACATTAAAATTGTTAAAAAAAAATTATCCCTTGGTGACAAAAACTATAAAACTTGCTGATAAACTTTTTTTTATTTTTTTACTGTACTTTAAATGAAGGTTTACAGAACAAACTAGCTTCTCATTAAACATATTGTTTTATGACATTGGTTAACAATCCCATGACACATCAATATTCTCCCTTCTCAACCGGGCGTTCCCTTTTACCGGCTTTCCTGTCCCCTCCTGCTTTCAAGTCCTTGCCCCTGGGCTGGTGTGCCCTTTAGTCGTTTTGTTTTATGGGCCTTTGTAATCTTTGGCTGAAGTATGAACCTCAGGAGTGACGTCATTACTGAGCTCAAAGGGTGTTCGGGGCCATACTCTCGGGGTTTCTTCAGTCTTTGTCAGGCCAGTTAGTCTGGTCTTTTTTTGAGTTGGAATTTTGTTCTACATTTTTCTTCAGCTCTGTCTGGGATCCTACATTGTGATCCCTGTCAGAGCAGTCAGCGGTGGTAACCGGCCATCTAGCTGTACTGGATTCAGTCTGGTGGAGGCTGTGGTAGTTGTGGCCCATTAGTCCTTTGAACTAATCTTTCTCTTGTGTCTTTAGTTTTCTTCATTCTCCCTTGCTCCCGAAGAGATGAGACCAGTGGAGTAACTTAGATGCTTCCTCGTAGGCTTTTAAGACCCCAGAGCTGGTAAAATTTTGAAGATTAAGATATTTTACTATTGATGGCTGGGTTCTATAGAGGAAAAAATCTGAACTGGTAAATTGCTGAGGATGAGGATAAACCTCAAATAAAGAAAGGGCTTCTACAGCTAAAGAAGAAAGTCCTGGGAATCATAACACCACCTCTTTGGTAAAAGGAGAAAATATATTTTTCAGTTCATTGCAATTAGCCACTTAAAATTTCAATGTCCTAAGTCCAGAGCTAGGGTCAGGCTACACTAAGTGTGGTTGCTTTTGAGGCAGGGAAGATAAAAAAAATAGACCCCATTTTTTTTCCTATTGAAGAGAAAATCTAGCAAGCACTTGACTTGCAAGAGGGAGAAAGGGAAGAAACAATAGAGGTATCACTTCCCTCTAGTGGTGAGTGAAGAGTCCACAGAACACACAAAGGTGTACACTAGAAGACTGATGACAAATATACACGTATATATGTTTATATACTTATGTGAACAAATACATGAATACATAATAGTAATAATGATTGTTATTCTCAAATCCCTTCTGATTCAGCCCTTACAGAGCCAGGTATTAATTTTAAGGAATGTGAATTACATTCTTCCTTGGTAAGTTGCCTTATTAGGAGTACACTTTTTACTTGTACTGTGAAAATGGAAATAGCAGTTAAAACTGTACCTTATATTTTAAAAAATATAATAAAGAGTCTAGGCCCTGATATTAGCACAATATCAACCTCATTCTATTAGTCCAAGCAAACCCAAAGTGGTCAAGAGATGGGGAAGTAAGCCTTATCCACAGTGGGGAGTGCTCTATAAAGTTACATGGTAAAGTGTGTGGATATAAGGAGGAATGGATTACTGGGGACAGTAATGCAATCTATCATATACTCTAAGATGCAAGTAATTTTCTCATTCCTATATTACAGATGAGAAAATTGAGGTAGAAAAAAATGTTAAAAACCTTCCCTAAAGTCTAAGATAGTAGGTAAAACGCATTGCAGTTGAGTCGATTCTGACTCATAGCGACCCTATAGGACAGAGTAGAACTGCCCCATAGGGTTTCCAAGGAGTGGCTAGTGGACTCGAACTGCGGACCTTTGGTTAGAAACCATAGCTCTTAACCACTGCATCACTAGGTCTCCAAGATTGTAGGTGGCAGAGGCAAAATTTAAACGCAGGTAATCAGAGTACTTTCCCTTCAGAAAGTTTATATCTGATTAAAGATATGACAGTGGTATACATTTAGCATAGAGAGAATACAAATAATATATTATTTAGGAAGAAATCACAGTTTCAGTAATGGCTATGGTAGCATAGAAAGAGTCAATATTTTAGAATGTGGAACTTGAAGTTGACTGTTAAACATGATTAAAACTTGAACAGTCAGAGACAAGGAAAGATGGTATTTGAGCTCGGAAGATAATGAGATATAAGCAGACATATGCTCACATGTTGAGGGACAATGAGTAGATCAGCCAGACCAGAGTCAATGTAATGTTCAAAAAGTAGATAGGATATTTGCTTGTATAAACCAGGGTCAGTGACTGATCTGGTTCTCTTAGGAATAATTGATTAGTGTGTGCTATGCCTAATGTTGAGAAATAAGTCTATGGTTATTATTTTGTGTAGGCATAAAATTAAACCTAAATGAAAGTGGACATAGTAAATGAAAAACTGTTGTGGGACATTTGGGAATATAAAGAAGACTTGCTAAATAATCTCATATGGGGAAAATGACTGTGAAGGCTCAAAAAGTTGAAACCGAAGTTTCGCTCCTGAAGCATAATGGAACTATGGGCCAAAACAGGAGTGTTAGGAAGTAAATCCAGGTTTGTGGGGAGACAGATGCTGATTTTGGTTTTTAGTAGTATTGAGTTTTAGGTAGTAATAGGGTAAACGTAGAAATATAAGGGAGCAGTTCACTGATAGAATTCTTGCCTTCCATGCGGGAGACCTGGGTTTGATTCCTGGCCAATGAATCTCGTGTGCAGCCACCACCTGTCTGTGAGTGTATGTTTGTGTGTTGCTCTGATGCTGAACAGGCTTCAGCAGTGTTTCAAGACCAAGAAAGAGTAGGAAGAAAGGTCTGGTGATCTACTTCCAAACATTATTCAATAAAAACCCTATGGATCACAAGGGTCCCTGGGTCACCATGAGTCAGAGGCCAACTCGATGACAGCCAACAATAACAACATAAAAATACAGCTGTCCTGCAGAGAATTGGAATTGAGGAGCTGGAGCTCAGAAAAAAGAGAAGGGAGGTCAATCTGGACATCATTTACAAAGAGGTGAGTGTTCAAACTATGGGATGGATTTTGGAGGATGACTATGTAGGAAAGAGCTCCAAGGGTCAGGGACTAAACCTTAGGAAAACCTGTATTTGAGAAAATGAGAAAAATGAGTGTGTGGCTCTAAAAGGAACAGAGATCTGGCATCAGTACACCAGGAACAGGCTGATGTGGAAAACAGAAAGTAAGAACAGATCATTTTTTTCTTTTTGTTTCCTTTCTTTCTTTCTTTCTTTTTTTTTTTTTAAGGGTTATTGCCTCAAATTCTACAAAAACATTTAGGAAAAGTTTCTTGTGTTTGGCTCTTTGAGGGTACTGTTGACCTACAAGTGTGCTGTTTCCAGTAAAATTGTAGAAGTTTGATTTGAAAGAACAAAAAGAATGAGTGGCTGGAGAGGAAATAAAGGAAAATAAAGAGGCCATTCAAAAGTCTGGAAATGAATAAAGGCAACAGAGTAGTAACCAGAGTGGAGAGTAGCGTCAGTAGTTTGTTCTGAAAGAAGGAAAAGTCTTTGAAGATAGTTTTGGGAGTGTTTGAGCTTTATCCCACTTCTATGTGTCTTTGACACTATTGTGAAGAGGAAGATCATCACTCACGTACATCAGTGGTGTCCTATTCTTGTTCATTATTAGCTTCTGCAAAAGAAGGTAACCCTGAAACAGTATACATATCTTCATAGTGATAACAGAGAATTTTTTTTGTTTTCAAAAGATTATATTTTATATTTTGTGTTGGTTATCCTGTCAAAACTTTAAATACAGTGCAGAGAGTTTGAAAGGGAGATAATTCAAGGTGGGGAAAAGATCACTTAGTGTAAATACTATCTCTGAAAATATAAAGAAGTACCAAGTCAAATTATGTGAACTGGATCTAAAATGACCAGAAAAACAATCATGGGAACATTCTGCAATTAATATTATTTATCTTTCTATTATTTTTTTACTTAATTAGATCAACGAATATTGTCAAGTACATGATGGGTGCTGGAAAGAAAACTGTGTACAAACTGTCACTTTCCCATAATCACTAAATATGTAAAATAATTTGTTTTTACACAAATAAGCACTCATACACATAGATACAAATATATATTACTTTAATACTGACCATAATTTCAGTTACTAAATTATCTGTACACACATCCAGTGCACACACAGTTAAAAATGAATGTTTTTGAAGCAGATCAGCACTTACAGAAGATGCACCCTTTGAATTCTCTTTATATACACTTTTTTTCCTATTTCATTTTTGATATATTTTAAATTGTGAGGCAGTCATTTCAAATACCAAATGCTCTTAACTCAGATCGTGCTTCATTAGAGTTTAGACACTATTTTTTAACTTTTGAGCTAATGAAGGTGAAATAATAATAAAATACAGTGCTAGAACATTTCAGGAAATTCTGTATCTGATATATTTTGACCATATTCTTTGGGTTATGTCATCAGACGGCATAGCAAAGAGTCTCAATACGGATTGTGCCTGGCAGGATAGTAAGGAATGTAACCAATATATCTAATAAACAGAGCTGGGATTTTCCTTGTGTTAGGAGAAAAGGAAGTGTGACCACACTGGTAGACACATTCTAAGCAGGAAGATCTGTAAGAGGCCACAAGCCTCTTAGTCACTAGTGTCGTGATTTAGCCTATTTGCTCAGGTGAGCTGTCAAGCACAATCGATAGAGGGCAAGGTAGGTTCTGTGACAAGGTGCCAACAAGAGGAGAGGTAATTGGGATTCTGCAAACCAGTGGATGTGTGAGGTTCAGAAAAGTGGACTAGCTAGTGGAATACTCTATCTTTAAGGACTGACCATAAAAAGATATAAAATGCTATTGACTGTTAGTCAAAAATTCAATATCTGTGATTTTTTAAATAAAATTAATCTTTGATGATAAAACAATAGAGAAAAGAGTAGTCATTGCTTAAGCTAAGCATGATAAAGTCTTCCCGAGTCTAAACAAAATCCACTTAAAAAAATAAGCAAAACAAAATAGAAGAAATAAGATCTTTGTAAAATTTAATATCCTTTACTGCCCATTTTTCCATATTTAAATAATTTCTTTATTACTTTTTATAAACTCTGCTTTTAAAGAATTCTGAGAACTAAGTTAATACTGTCCTTCTTAGTTTTTTAGATTCTGAGGTTGTGGAAAGGTATGACTTTTTCAAAGCCCATGGTTAGGACCTGAAAAGCAGCAGCAAGCTGTGTTTCATCTCAGTGAGTCATCCTACACTCCACAGTGGAGACCTCATCTGGCCTCCTTGCACAGCCTCAGTGCTGGAATTGATAGCAAAAATAACCTAAATGAGTGTGCTGAAAACTTTAGAAGGCTAGGAGGGAAAACAAAAACAACAAAAAGACAGAAAATGTTCTACAATTACATATAAATAGTGGTCCCTTTATCTAGAAGGTCATAATATTAATGCTTTAGGAAGGAAAAGGGGGAAAAATAGCCAATATGGAGAAAACTTTATGAACTTAGTACTTTCATATACCATTGGTATAAAGATTAAAATTTCATGTATTCACTTCTATAAAAAAACAAGTAATTCAAGGCAACTATATAGATACAGTGACGTTCAATGTAATATTAGTTATAATAATAAAATATTGCAAATAAGTATCCAATAGTAGAAAAATGGTTAAATAAAATGTGGTACACTGTAAACCACTGAAATAAATCCCCAGCTTGTGATGAATACTTCTTAACCTCAGTTGGAGGCGCTGCATTCTAGTAAACTAAGCTAAAAATTAGGGATTTTTCTTGACCTCTCCTCGGATTCCTTGGGTGTTGCAAATGGTTAAGTTATGGACTATTAACTGAAAAGTTGGCAGTTCAAACCCACCCAAAGGCACCTTGGAAGTAAGGCCTGGCAATCTGCTTCTGAAAGGTCACAGCCTTGAAAACCTTATGAAGCAATGGTACTCTGCCCGCGTGTGGTCGTCATGAGTTGGAAACAACTCAAAGGCAACTAACAACAACTACTACTACTTCCTTATTCATCACATGATATCATGTGTGTCTGGGTTGAAATCTGGATTCTGCCGCTTGCTAACTACATACCATGAGTAAAGTTCCATACCCTGTCAATGCCTTCGTTTCTTCATTTGTGAAATGGGAATAATAGCAGTAATTGACTCACAGCGTTAACCAAGATTATCTAACAACAGCACTTAGATCAATGCCTGGCATATAATAGGTCCTCAATGGATATTTTCTTTTCACTATTGTGAAGATAATGATGCTATAATTATTTCTTTAGTCATTACATCTTCACATCCAAAATGTTCATTGAATCCATCTTGAAAATGACTCTTAACTGTTCTCAAACTTTGATTCTTTTCTCACTGAAATCTAACCCCTAGTTGTAGCCACTTATATAAACTGTCTAAGTCTGCCCATTTCCTTTGACACCTTCCTATGGTCTCCCATGGTGTACACAATAAACATACTCCATATCAAGGCATGGAAGCCCTGGTGGTGCAGTGGTTAAGAGCTATGGCTGCTAACCAGAAGGTCCACAGTTCAAATCCACCTGCCACTTCTTGGAAACCCTATGGGGCCGTTCTGTTCTGTCCTATAGGGTTGCTATGAGCTGGAATTGACTTGACAGCAATGGTTTTTTTTTTATATCAAGGCATATAGGTCTTTTATGATTTGTTCTCTACGTACAGCTTCAAGGTCATTTCTCACCATTCTCCTTCTCACTTCATGTTTCAATGATCCTGAAGTGATTTTTCTTTCTCTTGTAAAATTCCAGTCAATTTTTCTTAAGCAAACACCTTTGTCTGTGTCTCCTTTGCCTGGGAATACTCACCCCCATTTCCTAATCTCCAACTGATCAACATCTACTCATTCATTAACATTTAGCTCAATGAGTTTGCCATCTTTCTGCAGCTAGGTTTCCCTTGGTCTCCCTTCGCTAGACTCTCACGATGCTATGTGTGTATCTGCATCATTGCATCTATGCCATGGTATTTTAATGATCTATTTTGGTGTCTTTCTTCCCCATTAAAGTTTGGATTTGTTGTTGTTAGGTTCTGACTCACAGCAACCCTGCGTACAACAGAATGAAACACTACCTGGTCCTTCACCATCCTCACAATTGTTGCTATGTTTGAGCCCATTGTTGCAGCCACTATGTCAATCCCATCTCATTGAGGGTTTTCCTCTTTTCCTTTGACCTTCTGCTTTACCAAGCATGATGTCCTTCTCCAGGAGATTATCCTGAATTCTCTGTCGGGTCCAGTGTAATCACAAGGTCCTTATAAGTAGAAGTGAGAAACAGAAGAGAGGGAACCAGAGAGATGGCAGCATGAGGACTCAGCTCAGTATTGCTGGCTTTGAAGGTGGAAGAATGAGGCCACAAGCCAAGGAATGCAGACAACCACCAGAAGATGGAAAAGGCAAAAATTATTTCATTATTGCAGCCTCTATGTCAATCCATCTCACTGAAGGTCTCTCCCACCCTTTTTTTTTTTTTTTTTTTTTTTTTGATGACCTTATCTATTGTAGATCTAATATGCAGCAAATCTTATTTAGAATTACTTTAATGAAAAAGTATCTTGTTGGTTCAGTTAAAAAACAAAGGACTGACTAAATCATTAGCATTCTATAATTATCTATTCTGGTCACCTCTCCACTTTGCCACCCACTGCTGCTGATTATTTCACAATATAAAATGCTTTGTTTCAATCTACTAGTTTTTCCTTTTGGTTTCCTATTAAGAAAACTGTACTTTAAAATTAATGGGTTGACAGAGAAGGTCTCTAGCCATCTCTCTAAAAGAGACATTCCACATTACAGAAGTTTAATTATAGCAAAATTCTGGACTCATAATTACATGAACTTTTTAATGACTTAATAAAAAATATGTAGTTGTTGAAAGGATAGTTTGATGTTTTAATATGCATTTATCATTTTTTTGGGTATTTTCCCATAAAAGTCTATGAAAACTTTAATATTCTTCTAAATTTCTTAGAAATACATCGCTTTTTTTTCTTTATTAGTTAGAAGAACTGAAGTTTGGTTTTCACTGAAAATTTGACAGTGTTCGAGTGTTGATAGTTTCATAAAACTTATTTTTCCCCTGCTGTAGGTGGGATGTTACTAATACTGGTCAGAATAAATTACAACAATATTATGCCTGTGACCAAAAAAATCAGACAAAGTATTGGAGATAAATCATTTTAAATGACAGCAGGTAAATAATTGGCAAGAAAAATTAATTTCTCTAAACCTCAGAAACATATAGAATCACAGCCTAAGTTTCTCCTAGGCAAATATTTAACTACCAAAAGTATTTCTACTTGTCACCAGCTTCTGAATTTGACCTTACTGTGTTTCTTTGATAGAATCCCCAATAGATGCCAGAAAGGGCAAAGGAATACTTTTCTGTGTTCTTGTAACCATGAACCACTGTAGATTTTTGATGTGTAGTGTATAGATCAAGACTTAGAGAGAGATAGCTTTCTAATCTCTTTATACTGAGAATCTTGTGACTTTGATGATACTTGGAACAAGTATCAGATTCTACTTCTTGGTTACAATAATGGTAGTTGTTTATGTGGCAAGACTATTTGACTGTGCTTTATATATAAAAAAAGAACTAGGATATACATTTCAGTATACACCGAAAACCAAACCTGTTGCCTTCGAGTTGATTCCAACTCAAAGCGACCCTATAGGACAGAGTAGAACTGCCCCACAGTGTTTCCAAGGAGCAGCTGGTGGATTTGAACTGCTGACCTTTTGGGTAACAGTCAAGCTCTTAACCACTGTACCACCAGGGCTCCCATTTCACTATATTGTTGTTAGGTACTGTGCAGTCAGTTCCAGCTCATAGCAGCCATGTAGGACAGAGTGGAATTGCCCCATAGGGTTTCTAAGGAGCAGCTGGTGGATTTGAACTGCTGACTTTTAGGTTAGCAGCCGAGCTCTTAACCACACCACCAGGGCTCTGCCATTTCACTATAGTAGACCCTAAATGAGCCCTGGTAACACAGTGGTTAAAGCGCCCAGCTGCTAACCAAAAGGTTGGTGACTCAAACCCACCAGCTGCTCCATAAAGAGCTACAGCCTTGGAAACCCTATGATGCGGTTCTACCCAGTTCTGTAGGGTCTCTCTGAATCAGAATCGACTCTGCGGCAGTGGGTTTGGTTTTGGTTTTATAGGAATCCCTGGGTGGTATAGATGATTAACATAGTTGGCTCCTAACCAAAAAGTTGGTGGCTCAAGTCTGCTCAGAGCCACAATGGAATAAAAGCCTGGCAATCTGCTTCTGAAAAATCAGCCTTTGACAACTCTATGGAATACAGTTCTACTCGGACACAAATGGGGTCCTATTCTTTTTATTTTTGACTCTTCTGCATCAAGTTAGCAAACTTAGTGCTTACATGTACACTTGTAAACAAATGAATTTTTCCCATTGCTTCTTGAAAATAAATATAGGACTTGCAAAGACATATGTATATTTTTTAAATTGTGTTTACCTAGTTTAGCAACCCCCAGTAAAAGCTGCTAATTTTCCCCAGTTATAACATTTACATTTATATACTCATTCCACAGTTCATTTTGAACACCTACCATGTGCCAGACACTGGAATTACTGCAGAGAACACAACAGGCCAAATCATCTGTCCTCGTGGAGTTTATATTCTAACCAGGGGAAACAGACAATATACAAATAAATAAGCACAGCTTATAATGTGTTAGATGGTAATAAGTGCTATAAAGTAAATCAGCAGGTTTTTAGGTCAAGAAAAGTCACGCTAAAAAGATAATATTTAAAGACAGGTATGAAATAAAGATTCATGTCAGTTGAAAGGTAATGAAGGAATAGAAAAATAATTTCTTCATTAAAAAAGTTTCCGAGTGCCTAGGAATTGTGAACCACTGAGCATTATGGAGGGGCACAGGACTCCCTAAGGCGGGAGAAAGATCTTTCTACCTCAAAGGGCTTACAGCCAATCAGGACATACACCAAGAATTTTGCAATAGAAATTTTAGAAGAGATACAGATAAAGAAACTTTGTTTATTTCTAAATAGGGTAATTTATGTTACTGAGTATAAGGAAATCTAGATATGACTTTCTTGATTAACTGTAAAATCCAAAAACTAGTATTAATGATACTTTTATTATATTTAAATATGGTGGTCTCTTACTCCTCTTCTACTAACCATTTTTATGTTAAATCTTTCATTTGTCTTTCTGCTCACCTCTAATTTGTCAGTGAACCTTTAACTGACGTTTGTTAAAGTTCACTAAATTTGGAAAGAGTCTCAAGGATTAGCAAGTGTCAGACATAATTCTGTGTTAAAACAATGGGTCAGAAGGAGAGCCTCATCTGGAAATATCCATTTGATAGGGAGTTTGGCATAAATTCTAGATAATATAAAAATCTTCGGAGGAAAAAAAACCAGTGTTTTCATTAAGATAACCATTGGAGAGTTTATACTTCATTAACCTGTTGAATCTTGTAAAAGGTCAGGAGCAGAAATAATATTAAAAACCATAAAAAGTAATTCAGTAGAGACAATATACTTAATTCCTAATTTATATAATTTCATACTAACTCCAGGCCTAAGGCAACATATCTTAAAGAGTAGATAATTAACTTAAAAATCAGAATTAGAATGCTATAGAACACTATATTTACTATTAAATTAAGATACGTAATAAATTGTTTATTAGGGACATGTGAAGCCTTTTCAAAGTCCAGAAGAACAATATTTAATAGAATGTGCTGAAATTTGCTAATTTTTAGGAAAAACAAATTCTAAAAGTGATTTACATCTGACACTTTCTTAATATAGACAGTATAAGAATTTAGTTCAATAGCACTTAGTAGCCTATCTTGATAGTGAAATTTTGACTATGCATGGATGTCTAACTTCTTGTGACTTCCTACGAATGATCCTGGTTTTTTATTGTGGAGAATAAGTCTAATACATTTTTTCTCATGGTGGAATTCTTTCTTTAAAACCATTGTCATTGTCCTCTTCTCTCTTTCTCATCTCCCATTGTTCTCAGGATCTCACTTGATAAAATTTCCAGAGCCTTCACCAAATATGTAGTTACTTTCCCTCCTTCCCATTCTAGTTTGCAATATTCTGTAGTGTGAGGTCCCCCCCCCCGCCAAAGATAATGCTTAGTAGAGGGGAATGATTTCCTTCCTTGACCTAAAAAGATGCTTACACTAATGCTACCTAAATTAGTATCAACTCTTCTTTTGGCAGCTACACTCTCCAGGTATATATATACCTTTACTTTTCTCCTCTCAAAAATGTGTGTGTGTACGTTTATGTGAGTGTGTGTTTAGACAGAGAGAAGAGGAAGAAAGAAGGCAAGAAAGTGAAAAAGAGACTTTTTTCCACTTCATCATTTTCTATCCAAAATTAAATGTAAATGCCATCTAAGTAATAGCCTTATTTGTCTACTTCTACTACAGAATTACTTAAAATTTTATAAAAATCATCATTTGTAAATTTGGAACAATGAATACATTAAAGATGAATTTATATAAACCAATAAATACAAGTGACACATTAGTTTAAAAGAAAACAATTGATCCAAAAGTGAGAGCAAAAGGTAATCCTTAACATTTCATAAAAAATATCAAAGCAAATCTTTTAAGGTTTATTTAACTTTCATTTTATAGAGAAAGCTCAATTAAAATCAACTGTAGTTTTGGAAAACAGAAGGTTTTGGTGAAAAGATTTAAGAAATCTTAAATTAGAGGGCAGTTTTACAGTAGCGTTAAGAAGTACTGGATAGAAAAATACCATTTTACTTTAGGGTGATTATTTTAATTTGTAGAAATTCTTGTATATTTTATATTGTATAACACTATATAGGTTTCATTTAACAAGTATCTATTTTTATTATGTTTACTAAAACATTTATTTACTTAGCAAATACAGTAATATAGTGTGAAATTTCTTCAATTCTCATTTACTAATTTATAATTTTCTAATTGTGTTTCTTGAGTTTTTAAGAAAATTTCTATATTATAGATAGCTGAGACCAGTCCTCAGGTGATGCAAATGGTTAATGAAGTCGCTGCTTATTAAAAGGTTGGTAGTTTGAGTCCACCCAGAAGCACCTTGGAAGAAAGGCCTGGTGATCTACTACTAAAAAATCAGTCTTTGAAAACCCTATGGAGCACAGTTCTCTGACACACATGGGATCCCCATGAATTGGAACATACACAACAACTTGTTTGGTATTTTTTTGTTTTTTAATATATTTTTCTTTCTCTTCATTCTGTGAGTTTATCCTCACCCTTTCTATTATAAAAAGGGAAACCTACAGAAATCACAGACAAAGCCAATGACTAGAAGGAAGCTTTGTATATGATACAAAGTTGTGTAATGGACTATTGTGTTTTCCAGCAGAATTCATTTTTTTGTTGTTAGAATAGTATCTTCTTGTTTTGAGAAACTGCTTGCTTCTTTAAGCTAGCAGTATTTTCTGAGTGGAAGTGGCAATGATTTTATAAAACCCCATGTCAGTACCCCAGGTGTTGACCAAGACATCAGCTTCTAACTCAAACTAGTACTTGACCACTCCTGGCCACAAAGATTAATTCAAGAGACAGTCTCTTAAACCAAGTCTTTCAGTTCGTCTTTGGAATTTTTTTTTTTTTTTTAACCTGAAGCTTGACAGTAAAAGTCCTTTTTATTTTTAGTGGTAAAATTGAAGATGTGAGCTCAAAGTTGCCCTGGCTCCAAATGGGAGAAGAAATCTGTTTTGATAGAATAAGATGTCTCAAACAATAGGAGAGAAAACAAAGAAAGAGGTGTCTAGTTTCTAATTCCTGTCAACTCAACCTGTACCGTTGCCCTTCCTGATTGTATAAGTAATATAAAAGCTAAATAAAGTAGTTCAAGTTGAATTTCTGACACTGGGAATCCTAACGCAGTTAACCAAACAAAAATACCACTCTTTTGCTCACATCTAATAAAAAACCATTGTGATAATTGGAAGGGGAAAGAGACATTTCAGAGTTATTCATAGGCCTCCTTTGCTTTTTGCTACATGTCTCTGAAAGTAGTAGCACCTAAAGTCTGAGAATAGTGGAAATTATACTTCCCAAATGAGAGAAGATGTTTTCATCAACTACTGAGAATTGACATCTTGTCTTGCTGTAACATCTATTTCAAGCTTTCAGAAAGCCAAACTTGGTAAGAGAGGCAATTGATTTAGATAATGAAAAGGGTAGAAGAAAGGAAAAGTGACCAGAGAAGAGGATGGCAATGAAAGAAAGTAAAGAGTAGGAAATAACCTGGGAAAAATTACATCATGCCTTAAGTAAAATCATTGGTTATAAAACTGCTGATAGTAAGCTGTGCGTATCCTCTCTTTCATATTTTATTAATTAATGTTAACACATTTATTCAGTATGATGTTTTGACCCACCATTTTGCTTCTGTATAAACATGTATCTTCTGTATATCAAAATGTTTGACCCCAAAACTTTACTTTATGAACATGAGTGACCTTCCTAATTAAAATTTCTAATGTTACATTCAGTGTAACAGTTGGAGAAAATTGTTGTTGATGTTTTTCTGTTTCCCTTTCCAGCATTATTTTTGTTAATGGTAATTTACTGGAAAGATATTGTTCTGATAAACGATAATTGTTCAATACAATGCCAGTGATAACAAATGTAACAGCATGAACAGTGTAAAGACTTATACCTTCTGTTTCAAAAGGAAACAGAAATGGTTATGTTAGCTATTTATTCTCAGATTGAAGAACTCCCTTTAATAATTCTTGTAAGTTTGGTTTGGCTTTTACATATTCCCTTAATTTCTGTTTATCTGGAAATGACCTAATTT
>NW_004443939.1:19663252-19756911 GCF_000243295.1 Trichechus manatus latirostris | reverse complement strand
GCAACACCAGCAGCCAACAAATGGCACTCAGAGAGCCAGCTAGTGCGGGGTGGTGGAATCCAAGCAGCCGGTGTTTCCCGGACAAGAGACTATGTCTGCGGGAAGCAGAGGAGGCCTAGTGTGGGTGAAGAAGAGTAGGGGGTGGGAAAACATATATCACAAATTACCGAGCTCTGCAGCCCCTCAGGAAGAAGCAAAGATGGCACACGGAGCCAGGTATTTGAGCAAAAGGAGGGGGAGGTGGTGAGAGGCAAGGAAGAAATCCAAAGAAGCGGAAAAAAGCAACACCAGCAGCCAACAAATGGCACTCAGAGAGCTGGCCTGTTTGGGTGGGTAGAATCCAAGCAGCCGGTGTTTCCCGGACAAGAGATTGTGGCTGCCGGAAGCAGAGGCGGCCAAGTGGGGATGAAGAAGGGTGGGGGTGGGAAAGTGTATATTGCAGATTACTGGTTGTTTTGTCTCCCGCTGGAAGCTCTGTGAAGCAGCTTTTTCGTACCCCCTGTTTGCTGGTCTCCAATAGGAGTCCAAGATGGCAGATCCGCACTGCATTAGCTGGTAGGGGACCTCTGCCTGAATCTCTCCTCGCTCTCCATTCTCTGTCAGTTTTCTCACTCCATTTGGTGCTTGGCTGAGTTCTTTATCTCTTCATCTGATGTTTTAGGGTTTCAGGATTGTTGTTTTCTCTGTTCGGCTTAGTTTTTCAGATCTTTGCTGTGGTGGGACGGCATGGTGCTTCTGCCTAGAGTGCCATTTTGCCGGAAGTCCTCTATGTTAGTTATTTAAAAGAAAATGACTCAAAGTCAGATTTTAAAGGGTGTTCGTAAGAGCACTGAGAATATGTTTGATTTGCATTTGATTGGGATTTTTTTTTCAATATTTAGAAGAAGCAAATGACATTTAAAATACTTTTATTTTTTCCATCGGAATTTTCAGAATATTATAGCCAGTAGTCTAATCACTGTATTAGTTTAAAAATTCCAAATTGATACACTTTATTTGGTTTCTCCAAATTTGTCTTCTTTCTATAATCATAAAAGAAAAAATAAGGGTAAAAAAGGGGAGGGGGAGGACAAAACAAAAATAGAGAGCTGTGAATGTAAATATGTGACACATTGATGATCTAGACAATTCTAAACATTAGGTAGTCTACAGAAGAGATGTAACATTATAAAAGCAATGAAAATATTTAAATAGCACAAAGTTCATGATATTTTCAGTTGACTCTTAAATTATTAGAATAAGGAAAATAACTTATCCTATAAATCATTGCAAGCCAAAAGGAATACGTATCATTTGAAGTGGGGACACAAAGTACACATTAGAAAATTGGGGAAACATCAGATCTGGTCTCAGATGTTGTGAGATAGTGCTTGAGATAGGTTGATCTTAAGGGTGAAAGAACAGATGGGGACAGTCAGTAGGAATAATAAATGAGTAGCAATATCTGGGCTTAAACCACTGAAGGATAATCCTGCTTCTGTCACACAGAACACAGACACAGACACAGACACACACACACACAGAATAGTTTCAAGTCAACAGGCTACATTCTGAATGTCAGCTACATTCTTTTAGAGATGCATTAACTCTTTTAAATGGTCATTTAGGGTCTCAAAGCAATAGTTCACTACAAGGTAAGCTGTAGCTGGAAGGAAATAATAGGCTCCCCCAACCAGGGCTGAAAGGATACTCATTTCAGTTGCTTGCACACTCATTGAACATGATGGAAATCTACCGTCACATCTATCCTCCTGGTTTCTGCTTTTAAATGGCTTTATCTTTTTTTTGTATTCTGGTCTGAAAATTCACGTATGTTAGGATTACTTTATACTTTTTGCATCCTAGGAGTATCCACTTCCACAGTATTTCTGAATGTCAAGTATAACTTTTACTAACAAGAAAATATTACTGTCTATAGTGCCATTCTTATTTTGTTTTATATTTATTTATTTTTCAGTTACTATTGGAAAGTATGACCCATGATGCGGTAACTAAATAATGCCACATCTCTGCTCTCCTGTGTTAAGAAATAAAACAAACAGAAAATGACACAAGGGCTGTGGTGTATCATTTGCCTTAACGTTGTTTCAGAGAATTCCAAATGGCATGTTTAGAATTTTGACATGTCTTTTGTATCATAGCAACTTTAAATAATTTAGTTAAATCAGATTAAGTGGCTAAATCTACACAGAGCCTAGCTTCGTATCTAAATTATTCCAAAACTGCAATCTTACGCCTCCGTTTGGTTTACATGATGTTCAGACTTGCAGCTTGTGTATTTCAGAAGCTAATCCTTTCTAATCATATTTGTGTCATGGTAGAAAGAAAGAAGAAGAAAAAGAAGCATAAAATAACAATAAAAGATGCTTTTAAAAGATACAGTTATTAAGAGAAAACTTTACAGCTAATACTTAATTTCATGTCATAGGTTAGCAGTGTGGGCGCTGGAGGCCTTAGTTTAGGATCTGGGCCTGATCACTTACCAGATAGATGACTTTAGGTAGATTATGTAAGCTCAGTTTCCTAATATGTAAAACAGAAACAATAATAATATCTTTTAGGAAGATTAAATGATTATGAATATTCAATATGTGTAACCATCCTCATGTACTTATTGTGAAAGAACTATAGTCCGTAAGACTAAATAACATACTGAAAATCAGGATGTCACTGTTATGGAGTACTGATATATAAGTACATTGCAACATTTTGGTGAACCTCACAACATTTTTTCTTATTGTTTTCCCATGAAAAACTGGCTTTTATAAAACTTTATTATGTGATTTTATAACATAAATACAAAATACAGGAGGGATAATAATAAATCTGTTTCCTAAACTCCAACAATCTGTAGTGTTTCTTGAAAATTATCTAGGATATAGTAGCATTCCTGTCTTTTCAGAAAACAATATATCCCTCATACAATATGAAATTTTCAGTAATGATTTTCTGATTAATTATGATTGAAGCTGTTAATGTACTTAGCTGTACATTATTGCAGTTGATTTTTAATGTTACCTCTAAGAGAGCAGAAACGTCTCTCTTTTAAACTGCTTTATTCCCAGGGCTCAGAATATTGTTTATTATAATATAAATGGTCAATAAGTATTTGTTGTTGAATGAAGGATCACTTAAATAATTCCAGCTTCTGCAACCTATATGAGGTCACATAGTAAGGTCATGATAACCCTTAGAGCCCAAATTATGGTTATTCAAGACCCCATTGGTGTAACTGTTTCAATGTGTCTCTTGGTGATTTCTGGAATTTTCTAGGGTTTGCTTGATATGTTTCTGGGAACAGACTTCTCAAGTTCTACTCCAGCCTCCTGTTTTCTTGGCCATACTTCTTTGTCTGCTGCTTGTATCATACTTGGGTCACCACTATCCTGGGCATAGCAGTTTACTCCAGACTCGGTGCAGTGGGGCGATGCTCTCCCTTGTTTCTCTGTCATTCCCTTGTGCAGACAGGTACTCAACTGAAATATATATACTTACATATATATGTATATAAACTGAACTGAATTAAACTTTCTAAAGTTGGTTGTGGTCATTAACTTTTCCATAGTTCCTGATAGCACAACTAAACCGGAACTGTAACTTTTAACACTAATTAATCAATCATTAGAGGATAATGCAAGGAAATGACAACACAGAGAGGCATAATGCTGGCCTGTATCTAGGACAGGGTTTCCAAACATCCACACTACTGACATTTGGAATTGAATATTTCTTTTTATAGGGGGCTGCCCTGTGTATTGTAGGATGTTTAGTGGCATCCTTGCCCTCTACCCAATAGATACCAGTAGCACCCTCCTAAGTCATGGCGATAAAAAATATCTCCAGAAATTGCCAAATGCCCGTTTGGGCAGAATCACCCACGTTTAGACCCACTGGTCTAGGGCATGTGGACTAGCTCACTTCTAACACCAGAAATACTCCATATATCACACACCTGGGAATCCACACACCTGGGAATCCACACACCTGGAAATCCTCCCACAAAGGATATTAGAGAAGTTCCTCCTCACATCAGCCTAAGGGTAGCACCTGGTGTCTTCTTTGCTGCATCAGGAATAGTCTCGCTCCAAATGATCAAGGGTGGCCTTGTGCTCTCCAAGTCCAGTCTCTTTTCAAAATCTGTCACAGATTATGATGAAGAGACTCTTGGGGCTGCAGGTACTTCTTACTGTAATTCCTTCCATCCAAGCTCTGACGTTCCTGAAACAACTACTCAAAGTTAAGGACATACAACTCAGTGAACACATGTAATGAAAGTATCTACCTATGAGTGGGAATCAACTAGATGGGCACACAGCAACACCTAACTGACATTACTGAGCACAGCAGTTCTTTGGTTCCTTCACAGAATTCTGTCTGCCATGAAACATCGATAGATTGTTGCAGAGGAACTACTTAAATAATAGTTTCAATTTAGTATTTTTGTATGTTTGCTTTTTCCCTAAGAACTAAAGGACTGACGACGAAAATAAAAATGTGTCTTAGCCCTAGAAGGCAGAAACTGCTTGCACATTTTATATGGCATTTTCTATCGTCATGTAATCTTAAATCCCAGCCTCAAAAGGGATGTTTGTTACATAAAGTAGCAGTTTTAAACATTATGAGAAAGCTGTATTCATTTATATAAAAGGCTTTCTAATGACCTTTCTGGAAAAACAACACAAGTAAAATCCCCTTTGTTAGTATTTTCAATGACAGTGTTATGATAAAATCTATGTATGTATTATTGGAAATTGGATCTCTATTAAAGTTCCAAATTTGGATTTCAATACTTTGATTTATTTCTACTGATTCTCTGGACTTTCTACTATTGAAATAGACTTCTATATTTAAAAAAATATTTTCATATGGAGTCATATAAACAATAAGATCCTGAAAATGTAATATGCTTTTTAAAATTGTAATTCTCATAATTGCTTATTGGATTTGTAAGGGAGAGAGAACTAATGGAACTATTGAGATATTTTTAGATTTTTAAAGTTTAATTTACCTTCCCACCTGGGCACTTTAGGGAATTTAAAAGTATTTTGGTATAATATTCCAGTGAGAAAAGTCATCGCCCAACGGTCTGTTCTTTTTAGTGCTAATATTGTTCACGCATCAACACCTGCTTCTTCCGAGATGGTAGCAGCTGTTTGAGTTGGAAAAAGGATTGAAACCTTGATAGTTTCACACTCAGTACTACTGTAATGAGCTAAGCAAGCTTCTGAAAATCCAGCTCATCTTTGGGAGGAAAGTGAGATATTTTGTGCAGAAATTTGGAGTTATTCATTCAAAAATCAGTAGTTAATAAAAATATGAAAAAATTTATAAAATCTATTTAATTTAACTGGGTTTATGAATTATTTTTGTGTCAAAGAGGCAGTAAACGTTGGTAGTTAAAGAAACATTTTAATTTTAGATTGGTTTTTAAATGTAGTTTGTTTTTATTCAAAATCTAAATTAATTGAAATATATAAGATGTAAACCCTAGATTGCCCTGTAATCCATAAGATTTATGCATTTGGTAGTCCGTGTCTCATATCTCATATCTCATTTAATATGAATAATTATGTTCCCCATAATATTTAAAAACTTGTTAGAAAATAATTACATCATCAGATATCAAATTATGTTTGTTATGGATTGAATTATTTCCTCCAAAAATAAGTGGTGTAAATCCTAACTTCTGTACCTGTGGTGCAGGGAGCCCTGGTGGTGCAGTGGTTAAATGCTTGGTTAAGTGCTAACTGAAAGGTTGGCGGTTTGAACCCACTAGCCCCTCCATTTGAGAAAGATGTGGCAGTCTGCTTCTATAAAGATTTATAGCCGTGGAAACCCTACGGGACAGTTCTACTCTGTCCTGTAGGGTCATTATGAGTCTGAATGAACTCCATGGCAATGGGGTTTTTTATACCTGTGGTTATAATCCCATTTGGGACTGGGTTTTCTCTGTTATGTTAAAGAGGCGATATTAGTGTAGAATGTGTCTTAAATCTATCTGTTTTGACATCGAAAATAACAGATGAAGCAAGCAAGCAAAGACAAATGGAGGGGAAGATACATGCCACCAAGATACCATGTTCACCAAGGAACCTAGGAATAGAAATAGAAAAGAGACCAGAATCTTCCCCCAGAGCCGACAGAGAGAGAGAGCATTCCCCCAGAGCTGGTGCCCTGAATTCAGACTCCTAGCCTCTCAAACTGTGAGAAAATAAGTTTCTATGCATTAAAGCTACCCACTTCTGGTATTTCTGTTATAGAAGCACTAGATAGCTAAAACAATATTCAGTCTGATTTGTTGTATCAGAAAACATTCTTCTATGTTTTTTAGATTCACTGAGACCACATTATTTAATTTGTAAAAAATAGGTCTATGACACTGCTTACAGTATTTCATATTTGAAGTTAGCCAGCAATTGTCCTCCTGACTGAAGTCCTCTTATACTTTACACTTGAATTTGTCCTTGAAGACCATGGGAGGTTTTGTGTTGCGCAGAATTCAGTGACCCATTTTCTTATGAACATGAACCCAATATTGCACCTGTGCTCTGCAGTGCCTGTTTTACCTCTGAGTGATATTTAAGGTGTTGTGTTTAATCAACCAAGACCTATATGGTTTGGCCTATCATATTCTTAGAGATAAGAGTTTCTTCTCATTTATGAAGAATAGAGGTTACAGAAATGCAGGAGACTATTAGAAAAAGTTCTTCCTACTCTTAAATACTGTGATTCTCTGTCACTCTGTCAGAAATAAAATTTTATATAAAAGAGCTGTGTAAATAACAGCTGAGAATATAATGTAAGTAGACTTCGGAACCAAAGTATCAAAATTGGGATGGCAGTAGACAGCTACAGGCACGGAAGAAAATGTACATGTCTAACCTTTAGTGGCCATTTAGGACCTAGTATACTAATTTTGGAGCCCTGGTGGCGTGGTGGTTAAGAACTCGACTGCTAACCAAAAGGTCGGCAGTTTGAATCCACCAGTCACTCCTGGAAATCCAGTGGGGCAGTTCTACTTGGTCCTATAGGGTCACTATGAGTTGGAAGTGACTCAACATTGACCGGGTGGTTTGGTTTATATTAAAATCACGTTATCTAGGCAAAGTACTGACCACCTGCAGCTTCAGCAGAAGTGTTATTCAACCTCACAAGGACCTTGCACCTGTATTTGATTTCATTTCCAGTTCAGTTTAACCTGTTGAATTGGATTCACTTAAGTCTCATTTTATCAACTGAATTTCTAGATGGTTCATGCCACAGAGTATGCTTTAAACAAAACAAAACAAAACAAAACAAACAAAAAAAAGCAATATCCTCATTTCAATTCTACCCATCATGTTTTTAATGTCAGCCAAAGTAAGGACCTTAGGAAACTTGATCAGCTAAGGTATACTATAGATCATATATTTTTATGACTCATTTTCATGTGATAGCTCAGTTTATTACACGAATGGTCTTCCAATCTGGAATGAGCTGGACTAGGAAAGGGCTTTGTTTCCATTCCTGTAGATGTTAAATTCTGTCACATTCTATCTGATTAAAAATTACATCTAAGATTTTATAAGTAAATGCATCAGGCAGGGGCAGAGAAGAGGGAAAGGGTGAGCAGAAGATGGCAGAGATCATTGAGTGGGCTGTACACAAGCTGGTAGGGCTGGCTGGGCTACCGTGTCACATGAAAAGTACAAAATCATCCTCAGGCACTAGCTTTTTCATCTACATCAGTACCAGTGTAGGCCCCACCATCTGGTACTGTCCATACAGCAGCTGGGCAAGATACACACCAGCACTTGAAAACTACACTAAAGAGAAGAGTTTCCGCAGAATATCCTGTTTCCTATACTACATCATCTAAGAGACTTTACATCCTATTAATATTAAAGAATATTATATTCATAGGTTATCTCTTCAGGATGTATTTTGACCCTGAGCTAACACTTCAAAGACTTTAGGTGCCCGACTTTTACAAATGACAGCATCCGCAGGCTCTCAGTAGGCAAATGATACCTGGTCCTAGTGTCAGCCTTCTCAAATGTGCTGCTGAAGGAGCATTCCAGAATCCCTGATCCTGTCAATGAATAACTTCAGCTTGCTTTTCCTTGTGTAGCCCTTCACTGTGGCTTTAGGGAGCCTTGTTTCTATCTTCTAGTACTTCAGTGGACCATATGTTAAAAATGTGTAAGATTTGCTCAAGCAAATAATGCCTGATGTTTGCTCTGACAGTGGTTACTTTCTGTCCTGTTAGACAGGGGATTATGTCTGTGGCTTTGTTCTTAAGTAGGTGTGTGGCTGTGGTAACTTTAACTATCAGGTTGGCCTGTACAGGGAATGGAAAGGTCTTCAAAAAGAATCAAATAACGTGTATGTCAGTGTCAATGAATGGCGGTTCTGGTAGTTAATCTCACGTGATGTGGTGGTACTGCAGTGGATTCATAGCAAGTAGTGTCAATGTTCAGGGCCCTCCTTGGCTCCTTTTGTCAATGTCTTCACTAGGCTAGCCTAGCTGACATGTTCACATCATATAGCATATTTACCCTAGCCTTGCCCAAATTCAACAAATACCTTTTACTTGTTAAGAATCGCGCTTTTATAAACATGCATCAGCTGTAAATGGAAGACTGCCTTACAAAGGGCAGCATGGGTAAACTCTCAAGTCTTATACCCGTATCTGTGTATAAGAAGTATAGGTAAGAGTCAGAATCTGCAGAACACACTGTCATAAAAGTAAGTGATCAAAATGCTGAAATTAGGGATTGGACTAATATTTACACTAAATATTTATCATAATGTTCTACTCTGATGTATGAATGAAAATATCTTTGTATTTTGGAAGTGCGTGTGAGGAATTTGTTTTAATTTCCAATAAATCATTTTTTAAAGATGCAAGCCCTGCTTTATTTTGAGTAGAAGTAATCAGAAAGTGTAGGAAATGCTACATTATGTAAGACATAGATAATTTATTATCATCAAAGTTTAAAAAAAGCAGACAGCTATACAAAACAAAAATTATATGTTCAGAATAAAAGAGACAAGCATTTACCATCATGTTTATTTATTTGTGGGAAAACTTGGTCCTCTTCTATTTGTTCTAATCTATTAATGCTGCTAACTGGTTCATATTGGCTAGAAATTATGAAATGAAAGCAGAAACTTTCCAGAAACATTGTGCATTGGTTAAAAATAAATAAATAAAAGACTATGACAGTAACAATAGTGATAAAAAAATACAAGTTTTGTAATTATTTCAAAAAAAGTACGTATAGCATCTGCCATAGACACAGTATAATTCTGTCAAGAAAAGTTAGCCTCTCACTGTGGAAAAGGAAGAATGTTTTGTCCAATAGAAAAAGGTTCATTGGAAAGTTAAAGCTATTTATTTACAAGAAATGAGAAGGTGATTCCTTTTTCACTGCTTATGAAAATGTGGGTCTTGTTACTGTTCAAGACATATGTTGAGAAATTCCTTTGCAACCTTGTGAAACTGTGCTGAGTCGCCTTATTGACTCCCAAACCCCAAATAGTGTTGAGTACGGAAGAGTGCCTTTTATATTAAATGGAGATTTACAACAGGAATCTGAAAGAGTCTTCAGAGTATAAAATACAGAGTGTGAAAAATTATGGAAACAAGTGGAGTGAAAATATGTAACATCTGTGAAAGATTCTAAAATATTTTACTACTATGGATTAATAAATACATATATGATATAGTACCTTTCTCCAAAAAGATTCACGTTAACTTCTTAGAGGAGGTAGCAGATGATCTTGTCTAAGTATTATGTTTCAGATCATTCTGTTGTATATGAAACTCTTTTCTAGCTTATTCCTAGGCCAAGTAAGCATCCCGCAAAGGCTTTTTGTTTGCTTCTTTTTCTTTACTTTAATTTGCTTAGTTTGGCTTGACTAGACATCATTTGGTTATCTTGGTTTAGTTTGGGGAGGATGTGGAAATGACTTAGCGTTTATAAGATCCATGAAGGCACGATCTGTGTCTGTGTCTATGACAACTCAACTAGTGCGAAGCTTGGCACAAATCAGGTATTTGAAATATATTTGTAAATGAATGTTAATTTCTGTTGTCCCATTAGAAATGGATTTCTTTCTTTTTTTTTGGTAAACATGAAAACTTTTTTGTTAAGTGTCTAAGAGGTATCAAAATAACCAAGAATACCTAGAAGTCCTGAAATGTGAAATGGAGAGATATCAAAGCCATACTTCACCTACTTCTTAATTTTGTTGCAAGCCACTCTATTTCTCGGATAAATCCAGTGTGACACTTTATTTAGGCTTGCTTTTTCTCTTTCCCTCCATCTTTCCCGTCAAGTGGATGTTTGACATTTCATGTTAATCACTACACAGTATTGAGTATTTTCTGTGTGTCCAGCATGAATGTTACATTACATTCATTACCTCATTCAATGCCTGTGAAGTACTTATTATAATCCCCATTTTGCAGATAAGGAAAATGAGGCTTAGTTTAGTTAAGAAATTTGTGCAAGCTCTCTGTTCTTAAATTTAGCATATCATTCTGCTTATAAAGGGCTTGAACACCTAAATTGGCTCTACAAATATTAAAATATGTTTGATTTAGCAAATATATAAAAAATATTTTGTACTATAGGACCATAAATAAAAAAAGTATATTTTCGATTAATTACTTTAGTGGTTGAAAATAACCCAAATCCTTTATGAACTCCCTGCAGCTAATATATCATTTCTGAAGAATTTGAATAATGATAGAACGACTAGCTGTAGAGAGTTACTGTGTTTGCCGAAATATTAATTATTTCTAAATGGCAATCTGATTGTTCTTTGGATAATTGACTAGGCCACTAGGTTATGTAATTTTGCTGCTTGTGGCATTTCTTCCCTTAAATTGTGATTTGGAAATTTATGAAGGATGGGCTTCTTTCACTGAAGTTGAGGGTTAATTTTTCAGTGTCCTTTAACTGCTACCATTTGAAGTGAGCATTTTTATTACTAAAGAGCAATGCTCTTGGAACCAGTACTCGAATAAGAGTCACAGTGGTTTTAGCAATGATGAAAAGATTAAAACAATTAGAAAGTACTTATGGCATAATTGAGATATATGAACTTCTGGTACATCATAAAATTGTTTTCAATGGTTGCAGAAAAAGTAGAATTAGTATAATAAAAGAAGAAACCATAATTTTAAATCACAAAATTCATGATTGCTCATTTGTACATGTATTTTTTTCCCCGGGGTACAAGAGTCTTTACAGTTAATCTGTTGTGTTTGTCATGGTGTATAGTTTGTGTTTTATTATTATATTCAAACAGTAAAGGTATTCATAGTTATTCCTCTAATAATAGTCTCATCTTCCATCTGTCCTGTTCAAATGTGGCATGCTGATATTTATCTTGAAGGATAATTTATTAATGTATTAATGTACCCAGTGACCTGTGGTCATCTAATAACTGCCAAAGCAGCAGGGATCAGATTTGCCCTGGGAGTCATGTATAAAAATCACTAACCTGAAGGTGTGTATGATCTAAGGATGTGATTCTGAGATGTTATTATAAAGTGCTATATATACTCTTAATGCACAGGTTCATATTTTGAGTCAAGTAAAATTTTTATGAAGTGAAAAATACTTAACATTTTGTTGATGTTCGAACCAGCTCAAAAATAATTGATTTGGTGAGCTTATGCTTGAACTCGGCATTCCTGGAATTTTTTCCATTAGGAGGATATGTGTTAGCCGTCTTCTCTAGAAATTCACATAGCCCCACTGTAGCCCAAAGGAAGCTGGCGGCTTTCAGAATAACTTTGATGAAAGAAATGAATTCTAGAAGAGGCTCTGGGAGGACTGACTTCACAACATAGACAGAGGCCAGAACAGCCTAATCCAGAAAGGAAAGTGTATGAGCTCTGATATGAGTGACTGGTGAATTTGAGGAAACAAATTCCTGAATTCTTAGGGATCTCACTTCATCCCTTAAAATGCCCACTTCTGTGTCTTAAACCTCCCTTTCTTTATTGCTTCATACCTTTTGGAATATATACACACTCACTTCTTGCCAAACTTAAAAACAAAACAAAACAAATTCACTCACCAATCTTCTCCCAACCCAAATAGATCCCAGTTACTCCATAACTCTGTCTGCATATATGGAAACAGCTGTTCACATTTGCTGTTTCTTATTCAATTTCCACTCATTTGTCAGATGGTATTCACACTACACAGAAACTTACGTTATCAAAATTATCACCTGCTTTCAACTTTCCAAATCAGTGGTAATTTTTAGTCCTTAGTTTATTTGACTTCTAATAAGTAGGATTTGATATTGCAAGCATTCCTTCCTTCTTGGAACTCCTTTAACCTCGTTTCCATGCTTCCATCCTTTCTTAGCTTTCATTCTACTCTCTTGCTCGCCGTTAGTTTACTTTCACTATCTTTTCTTCTGCATCTCTTAAAAACTATTATTCACTCAGGCTCTGTTTTTAGTTTTTTTCTCTTGTCAGTCTAACAATTCCGTGAATAATCTCATCTACATAAGTAACTTCTGTCATTATACACTAATCTGGATGAATGGATGGATAGATAGATAAAGATACATATGTCTGTTTATCTATCTACCTACCTACCTACCCACCCACCCTATCTAATATCCCACCTTGGTCAATTATGACCTCCTGTTTTATATATCCAACTACTTCTTGGAAATCCTCATTTGGAATCTCAAAATCAATTTGTTTTTATCTAAATTTATAATAATATTTCATCAAACTCTGATTTTTATCTTGGACCTTTTTCTCAAGCAGTACTGCTATCACGATGTAGTCTCCAAATGATATATCTCAGTTATCTTAGGCTTCTGTCTCTCTTCTTTATTTCTTAAAAGTGTGTGTGTGTGTATGTGTGTGTGCGTGTGTGCGTGTGAGTGTGTCTTTTCTTCCTTTTCCTGCTGACTCTCACTGGAATTTTGTCCATTGAATGAGTCGTTTCAGAAGCCATCTCTTGGTATCATTAATCATCTCTAATGTGTCTTTACTCCCTACTTCACTGTATTTTTCTTTATAACTTCTCTATTTCCATCTTTGTAGTTTCCATAGGTATAGACTACCATGTTTCTAATCGCTTAAATTGGATACTAGCTTATTTAATGTCTTTCTTCTTTTCTGATATATTTTCTCAGGTTTTGATATTTTTTTTTAATCCTTCAATTCTAAGTTTTTGAAAATTCCCGTTATGATTTGTACTTTGATCATAGGTTATTTATATCTTTTTTTAAATTTCCAAATGTATATTAATTTTAATATTATTTTTGTTAGTGATTTTTAAAATTTTAGTTAGATTGAGGTCACAGAGCATGATTCTTTGCAATCTCTTTAGTTCTATAACTTAGTATGTGATCAGTTTTGTAAATGCTTCATGAAAGCTTCAGAAAGATGTGTATTTTCCATTTGTTGGAATGCAATTTCCATATATGCCCATTAGGTCTAAAGTCTACGCTAAAAATTGTGTTCTTTATATGTTCTATATTTGTACCTTTTTTTTAAACATGACCTATCAGTATTTAGAGAGACACATTGAAATCTCCTACTTTGATTATATATATATATATATATATATATATGTATATAGGTATACGTATATATATATACATATATAGCGTGTATAGATATATAGATATCTGTATATCTATATGGAAACCCTGGTGGTGTAATGGTTAAGTGCTATGGCTGATAACCAAAAGTTCTGCAGTTCAAATCCACCAGGCGCTTCTTGGAAACTCTATGGGGCAGTTATACTCTGTCCTATAGGGTTGCTATGACTTGGAATCAACTCTATGGCAACCAGTTTTTTTTTTTTTATATATCTATACACATATATATACACACACATACACACACCATATTTTTTCCTATTGTATCAATTGTTGTGTATGCAGTTTTGGAATTCTATATCTTCTGAATTGATTGACCCTTTTATCACTGTATAATGGCTCTCTTGTGATGTAGTAACATTTATAAAAAAATGTTTTATGATTTGTCTTATACTGGTCTTAATAAAGAAACCATCCCTATTCCTGAGGTCATAGAAATATTTTTTTATATTGTTGTAAATAATAGAAATATTTTTTGCTCTTTTTTTTTTACAGTTATTATACCTCTTATTTTTTTCTGTTGTCTTATTGCATTGACTGATTTTTCCAGTAATGTTTATAGTAATAGCAATGTTAAGTCTTCCTGCTCTTTTAATGTGTTTAACATTAACTTTGAAGTGTTTTAATGATTTACCATCATGATATACACGTGTGCATATATATGTGTGAATACATACAGTTTTACATGCTGTTTTCTTATCATTTTCTGTTTATGTGCCCACCAACCTGTTAAGTTGTAAATTCCTTAAGGGAGAATCTGTCTTTTTTTTAACCACTATATTCCCAAGGCCTAGCATAATGTCTAGCACATGATATATATTCAATAAGTGTTTACTGAATAAAAAATGAGCAAATGAATAAATATATACCTTCAGAAGGAAATATTTAAGCACTAAGAAATAAATAATGAGAGAACCATCGTTCAAACTTTGGATTTTTTGTTTGCCTTACGATTGTTTGTCTGATTTTGATAAAATTTAGTATAATAAGAGGTAAAGTTTGTCTATTGGTTGTTTTTATTTTTCAATTTTGCTTATTTTTTTTAAATAGCAGTGGACTAAAGAGTCAAAGGAGTTATTGATGAACCAAGAACTCAACTAAATCACTAAAAGGCAGGTTAGTCAGGAAGATGATGAGCATATAAGCTTTGTGTTATTATTATATTTTTGTTGTTGAGATTGTGAACATTGCAAAAACTATCTGAATAATTAAAACTACCATGAAATTTGCATGCCTTATTGTTGCCTTTATAAAACATTTAGAATCATACTTTGTAGTGTAAACAATAATGTAATTGTGCATATTTTAAAACCCTACAAATTGCCATTTTATCTTCTAACAGTTTTCTGACCAGTTATGGCTACAGAAATCCAATTTTTCCACCAAATCCAAATCTAATAAACCATACTAGAGAAACATTCATTTTATATAGTGACTGTTAGTCAAATACTACCCAAAATCTCACTAATCTAAAATTTAAGATTTGTAATAGGCATATTGAATTTGAGGTATTGTCATTGACATTTGGTAAGGTGCTAAGTATAAATTGTTTAGTTTTGTTTGGCAATGACCAAATGATTATTAGAAATAGTATCTTCTTTAAATTTTCTTCAGTTTATTTGTGCAATGGTTATTTTTATTCATTGTAGATAGAAAACTTTCTATCATAGTCCCTTAAACTTCACACTCTTAACAGGAAATAATCAGCCAGATTTCCTTCTTCATTATACATTCTTTTATAAAAGGAGCAATAGATGGCTTTTCTTCCCAAATCAATGTATGTCAGTTACAAATTTATAGTATTTTTCTAGCTTGAAACCCTTGTGCTTCATTACAGGTGTCAGGACTGGTGGTGATTCAAATTAATATTAAAGGACAGTAAATGAATGGCAGAGGAGATGTGGAAAATCTTCTGTTTAAGACACTCAGCTTTGGGCCTTTAATGCCCATAGAAATGAATTGCCACTAGGAAAATTATGAGGAATTCAGAGCAGTGATTTTGAACGTAAATACTGATATTCAAGGTGCAAACCACTCCTTTATGAAGTATAAGTTGTATAAAGTATTAGTACTTGGATTTAAAATGCCAATTTGTAGGTAGAGTTGATTGATTTGTCTTTAACTTTTCTTTAAGAAGGTTATAAGTAAAATATATTATTTTGAAATGTTTAATATTATATTTAAGTGCTTATTTTTCATTTAGTATATAATAGCATATAACGTAGAATAGCTGATGAGTTAACGAACTTTCTGTATTTGCCTCAGAAAATTTCATATATCATTTAGGAAATATCCTACCAATAAAGATTGTTTTTATAAAATTGTATGAGTATAAATGTACACTTTTAAAGTAAAGTTTTTATTGCCTAAATATGGCTTAAGAATTAAACACACACACACACACACACACACGCATGTTGTGCTATTATAGTAACAGAGATTCAGTAAGTTAACTGCAGCCAAAATGCATTCATTTGAAGTGTAGGTCAATCAAGAGAGTAAAAGAGTATATCTCTCAAGTCTCTGAGTTTGAAAGCAATTGCAATTATGATATAGAAGGTTATTCAACTTTCCCCAAAACTGCACAATAAATTCTACTTCTAAATGTACTCTGTGAATCCTGTGAATACAAATGGCATGTGCTATATGTGCTTATGCCACCTACCCACTCGTGTTAAAATGGCAAATTAAAACAGCTTTACAGATAGAGCATTGCTTTTGACACAGTGAGAAAAAAAAAAAAAAACTCACTTCTTCCAGGAATTAAAATACAGTTATATGAGGACATCTCACCCTACCCCCCCATCACTACAGCCAATAGAATGGAGAAATGATGGAAATCACACAGCATTTACTCTCTGACAATCCTGCTGAATAACACCCTCTAATTTTCAAAGAAGACTAAAGCAATTCAATTTTAAAATAATAATACAAGTCACAGAACACAGAGATTCTTCATATTTGAGTAGGAAATACAATTAGGTGTAAAAGTGGGTTGAATTAGTGAAAAAAAAAACCCTCATTGGAGCACAATCACCAAGGGCAGAATTTCTTAAAAAGCAGCAATAGAGTAATATTTTAGGAGTATTATTTTATGGTTACTGATGAGTAAGAATAAAATGAAAATAAGAGTAAGGAAGAGAATGAAGGATGAAGGTGGACAATAAAGATGGACGTGGGAGTGCACATCAAAACAAAGACCAAACAGAATTTCCCTAGGATATCAGATGTCTTGTGAGATGTGTCTTCTACCACCAAATACCTATGGAGATGCCATCTACCTATGGAGAGACAAAAATTATTTTGATGACCTGAGCCCATTCAAACTTAATATCCAGACATTCCACTTCATAGATCAGGCAAAAACAACCTAGATTTTACAAAAGCACAGTGTGTGCACACTCACCTGTCGACTTGAAGTTCGCACTTGGCTGCTTCAGTGCCCTGAACAAAACTCTGTTTCACACCAACTTACAAACTCCATTTTCTGCTATCACACTTAGTGTTCCGAGCTAACAAAAATGCTCTTCAACAGCTTGATTCACTTGAACTCTCAATGATTAATGTTCTTGGAATAAAAATAAAACTACCTGGGCATACCTTAATGAAGTCTGAAGAACACACACAATATAAGTTTTCAGTAGTTGACTCAGGATTCTTTTTTTTTTAGTGTTTCTTTCTACTTACTGTTCAGGATGCTTGAGATATATTAGTATTATCTTATCCCGGTTATTTAAAGAGGTCCTTATGAGAAGTTATTTCTCAGCTAGTTTTTTTTGTTTGTTTTTCTTTTTTTCCTTTCCTTTCGTGACTGTGTAGACATTTTTCACTTCTTTTTATAAAACCTGCATCAGTATTGTTAAGAAAATGTGTTGAACACCTTCCATATAGTTCTTTGTTGAATCTGGCAACTGCATGACTCCACCATGCTTTTACCAAGAGGTCTTTTTGTAGCTGCATAGATAATGAAAATGGTTGTATGAAAGGACAGTGTAAGCCCTGGGAGATGAGTTGCATATTTAGCTATGAACGAACAAGACCAGTTCTTCCTAGGTAAATTTTTAAGGGGAGAAATATTATGAAGAGACCAGAAAAAGAAAAAGTCTTTGATTCTGAAAGGGACTTGAGAGTGTGAGGGTGCAGGAAGAGAAGCAAGAAGATACTTCAAAAGAAGACAGATTTCTCCCTCATAAAGTGTAGAGTTCAGCCAAACCCTATTCAGTGTTCTTGTCTCTGCATTTGGACCTTCTCATCAGAGTGGTGAGTTGTCTGCAGAAAGGTGTATAAATTGAAGGAATTTGGTTATAATTGTTAGACTATTAAGGAGTACTATCTATGGTAAAGGAACCCTGGTGGCACAGTGGTTAAGTGCTCAGCTGCTAACTGAAAGGTCAGTGGTTCTAACCCACCAGCCGCTCCACGAGAGAAAGACGTGACAGTCTGCTTCCGTAAAGATTACAGCCTTGGACACCCTATGGGACACTTCTACCCTGTCCTATAAGGTCGCTATTAGTTGGAATTGACTCGTTGGCATCAGGTATCTATGAAAGCTCTAAATGTTCTTGTTTGGATTTTTTCACATGTGAAATATATGGATATCTGATAAAAAGAGCATGTGTTTAATGCATATATAAATTCTATGTCCTGAATTTCTGATTCATATCCCATAGCAATTACAGTTTATGTGCACATGTATGGTTTACTGCTTACCTGTTTTTAACAGTATTTCTTACAATTTTGTCATTACATCTTCTTTATATCTGTAGAGAATACCTCAAAGGCAAATAATATTGAAACGCGTAAGACAATATTAAATGAATATGCCTTTTCACTTACCATTGTATCCCCATAGCCTATGGAACAGTTCTACTCTGTAACACATGAGGTCGACATGAGTCAGAATCAACTCAATAGCGACTGGTTGATTTTTTTTTTTTTTTTGGTATAGTTCTGTAATGTTTGGCCACATAGACTCCTTATTTCCCATTCATGATGTTTCGTTCAGTATGAGGGAAATCATTTTATATAACTTCAGTGTTCTTTGTTCATTTTCTCAGTTACTCTTCCCTATAGGGGCACATGACTATCTAGATTGGTGACTGTGGAAGGAATATACAGGAGTGTATGTCCCAGCCTCTTCAGGGACATGCTGGTTGCATAAATCTGCCATATTCTGTGGTTTGGATTTATGAAGTGTGCTTTCTGGCATAATCTAAGACAGATAATCTATTATCAGCTTAAAAAATAGATTTTGAATCATCCTGCCTTACTCATTGCTTTGTTTTTCAAGTTCTTTAGAACTGGAGCAGGAAAGAAATTCCAACAAAAAATTCTGACAAAAAATTTCTCTGCTATAAATTAGAAGTAGTTAAAAAATGATAGTTTTTTTTATTTTTATTTTTTTAAAAACCAAAACACTACTGGTTACAACTTTTAACAATTGACTCAGATAAAGAGTTTTCTGTACATTTTCATAAAACCTTTATAAAAGTGCTTTCTTTGGTTTAAAAGGAAAGTCATATATTATGTGTTTATAAATTTATATATACATATGTTATTGTCTGGTATACCTGATAAAATGTCTTGCAAAGCATATTCAACAATTGCTGACAGAATGTATTCTATATTCCAGACACATGACAAAGTTCAATATCTATTTATTGAATTTAAATGAATGAATGAATGAATAAACTGAACAAACTTTTATACTATGAGGTTTTTTATGGACACGTAGATGTGAGATGAAAATAAATTTATATCATTAACAGTTTGAAAAACTTTAAAGTAAAGACAACTGGGCTGTTTCTTTTGCATTTTCACTTTTGTTCCATTGTTATCAAATATGTTCTCTTCTGTCTCAGTGTTTATGTATTACTCAATTTAAATATGAAGGAAGTTCACTTAGACTAAAATTTATATATCACTAAAAAGTTTTAAGAAAGTAAAAAAATGCATTAAGGTTCATAGCAGTGTTGATCCATAATTAGCTTTATATTTTCTTTTAATTCATTTAAACTGTAGGAAGTTTATCACTTAAAGATTAATAGCTCCACAAGTGGAAGTCTACACTTCGACAGTCTTGGAGATGTTACCTTATTTTGTATGTAGTGTGAATTAATGCTTATTTATTTGACCAAATATAAATCCTGCATAATAATAGTAATTTAATCCTCACTACAATCCTATAAGATAGGTACTGTTGCTATCCCCATGGTGCACAAGAGAAACAGAGACACATAGAGGTTTATAACTTGCCACAGGTTATCTATCTATCCTGTCCACCTGCCCTTGAGTCATTTCTAACTCATGGAAACCCCATGTGTGTCTAACTAGAGTTGTGTTCCATAGAATTTTCAGTGGATGATTTTTTGGAAGTAAATAGACAGGCCTTCTTCTGAGTCCTCTCTGGGTGGTCTAAAACCTCCAACCTTTCACTTAGCAGCAGAGTGCTAACTTTTCACCATTCAGGGAGCTGATTGATGATATAGATCCATTTAGGGTGGTTCTAGATCTTGGCTGAAAGCAGAGAATACCAGAAAGATACTTACCTCTGTTTTATTGACTATACAAAGGCATTTGACTGTGGATCATAACAAATTATGGATAACATTGTGAAGAATGGGAGTTCCAGAACACTTAATGTTGCTCAGGAGGAACCTGTACACAGACCAAGAGGCAGTTATTCAAACAGAACAAAGGGATACTGCATGGTTTAAAATCAGGAAAGGTGTACGTCAAGGCTGTATCCTTTCACTATACTTATTCAGTCTGTATGCTGAGCAAATAATCCGAGAAGCTAGACTATATGAAGAAGAAAGGGGCATCAGGACTGGTGGAAGATTCATTGACAACCTGCAATATGCAGATGATACATACTTGCTTGCTGAAAGCGAAGAGGACTTGAAGCCCTTACTGATGAAGATAACAGACTACAGTCTTCAGTATGGATTACACCTCAACATAAAGAAAACAAAAATCCTCACAACTGGACCAGTAAGCAACATCATGATAAACGGAGAAAGGTTTGACGTTGTGAAGGATTTCATTTTACTTTGATCCACAATCAACACCCATGGAAGCAGCAGTTAAGAAATCAAAAGACACATTGCATTGGGCAAACTTGCTGCAAAAGACCTCTTGAAAGTGTTAGAAACCAAAGGTGTCACTTTGAGAAATAAGGTCCCCCTGACCCAAGCCATGGTATTTTCAGTAGCCTAATATGCATATGAAAGCTGGACAATGAATAAGGAAGATCAAAGAATTGATGCCTTTGATTTATGGTGTTGGTAGAATGTCTTAGTCATCTAGTGCTGCTACAACAGAAATACCACAAGTGGATGGTTTTAATGAAGAGAAGTTTATTTCCTCATAGTCAAAGTAGGCTAAAAGTCCAAATTCAGGGCGTCAGCTCCAGGGGAAGGCTTTTTCTCTCTGTTGGCCTTCTTCTCTTTAGTGTTCCCCCGGACTAGGAGCTTCTCTGTGCAGGGACCCCAGTCCAAAGGACATGCTCTGCTCCCGGCACTGTTTTCTTGATGGTATGAGGTCCCCCTGTCTCACTGCTCACTTCTGTCTTTTATATCTCAAGAGATTGCCTCAGGACACAATCCAGTCTTGTAGATCAGGTCCTGCCTTACTAACACAACTGCTACCCATCCTCCCTCATTAACATCATAGAGGCAGGTTTACAACATACAGGAAAATCACACAGTAACAGAAATCGTGGCCTAGCCAAATTGATACACGCATTTTTTGGGGGACATAATTCAAACCATGACAGTGAAGAATATTGAATATAGCACGGGCTACCAGAAGAACAACCAAATCTGTCTTGGAAGAAGTACAACCACTGTGCTCCTTAGAAGTGAGGATGGACATGTTATCAGGAGGGACCAGTCCCTGGAGAAGGACATCATGCATGGTAAAGCAGAGGGTCAGCAAAAAAGAGGAAGACCCTTAAGGAGATGGATTGACATAGTGGCTGCAACAATGTGCTCAAACACAGCAATGATTGTGAGGATGGCACAGGACTGGGCAGTGTTTCGTTCTGCTGTACATAGTCACTAGGAGTCGGAACAGAGTCAAGGGCACCTAACAACAACAGCAGGATAGTTCTACAGTCTGTGATCTTAACCAAATTGGAATATTGCCTTTCTGAAAGCTTTTTGTAAATATGTCATCATCATCATGGGTGAGTGATGAGTCCCATCATTTTACTTCTCAGTCTGATTTGCTTTTTTTTTTTTTTTTTTGCCATTCTCTAAAAATAATGAATTAGTGTTTGCATCCAAATGATTAGTGGTTTTTGCATATTTCAGCACTTATGTTCTTCAGATTATATTTGTGTATTTTTACAGTTTTATTCACCAAGTACCTCCCATATGTTAGTCTCTGTGCTATGCATTCAGCAGAAAAAGAAGGCTGACTCTGAATACCTGAAGGGTAAGGAAGGGCTAGGGTATATAAAAATGATTACTCATTTATTATTAAAGGCTAAACAAAAATCAAAGCCAAACAAAATGCCATATGTGAAATTTTACTCTGTAATATACAGTAATAGCCAAATTTGTAACATTTTTGTAATGTAGTGACTTTGTTTCAGATTTCTCTATCATTCACTAAGGAAATATTTAAAGAGGACCTACTTTTTGGTCACTGGGCCAAGAGCAGAAATAAACCACCAAAAGATAGACATAGCCCTTGCCTACACTGAGACTATCCCTACCAGTCAGCCTTTTCACCTGTCACCCATTTATTCTCTCTGACATCTTTCAGCTACTATCCCTGTTTTCTCTCCACCCAAACAAAGCTACTGTGGGGACTCAAACACACACACACACATGTGTGTGTGTGCATGCAAACACATACACATTCAGATATTATGAACCACCCTACACGTCTTATGACAGGGCAAAATTTATCTTATTCAAGAAAAGTATAAACCATATGATAATGTAATTAATTTGAATGTGCTAGTGAAAAGTGTTCTAATATAAGACCTTGAATCTTCTCCTTTCTAGGTAGTATGCATTTTAACAAAAACAATATAATTTCATGTAAAAGTTGTTTGACCAGGCCATAGAGAACCAAGTTTAAGCCTTGACTTAGTATTTAGATCACTGATGCTGTTAGGATTAACTAAAATCTGAGATCATATATATAAAGAACCCTAGAAGATAAAATATATTCAATAACATTTAACAAATTAGGATTACTTTTGTATATGAATGTATGTTTTAAACTATAAGGTTATATGTATGTTGTATGTGTGTGTGTGTGTGTGTGTGTGTGTGTGTGTTACTGTGATTCTCTTGTTATGTAACTAAAGTAGATCTGGTGGGGGGAAAGTCTGTATTTTATGATGGTTCCTCAACATCATAGTAGGTTGTGGAGCAAATGTATTTGATAGTGTTAACTTCATTGTGCCTACATATTATATTCAATAGATAAAAGCTAGGTTACTTATATTAAAGATTAGTCTTACATTTTTTATTTTCATGTGTCTTTATTTCCATGTGTCTCTGATAATTACTCAGAATTGCCTTTTGCTTAGCAGGAAATAAAAAAAGCACACTCTGACAGAGTAAAACCGTACTAACAAAGCATTAAATTATGAAATCTAAGTCCCAGTTACCTCCTTGGTTGTTGAGAGGATGGAGTTGGAGGCTGGTGAAATAGAATGAATGATGAACTGTGGGATCCTCCCGTTTCTGTAATCTGTCTGTGATACAGAGATGCTTTGCTGAAGGGATAAGTAACTCTATGGGTTTATTTATGAAGATTGCATGAGTACTGTGTTCATGCAGTTACTTCATTCCTTTTCTTTATTAGCTGCTGACTTTTATTATCATGCTTTTCCTTTTTGCTATAAATCGTTAATTATTACCTTGATGGCACTGGGTAAAACTTCTATTAACTGTTGTTGTTTAACTAGCAGTTATGGAGATTTATTTTTGCTAAACCCCTACCTTATGAGACCATATAAACCACAAGACAGAGTGCATTAAAGAAAAGCCTTTTTGCTTATGTCGCCCTCAGCCCAAGGGAATGTGTATGTTTTCAGGTTTATAAAGGATCTATTTATCAAGGGTCTGTAGATTTTGTCATGGAGGTATGGTCACCATCATTTAAACAAAGAGTTCTACTAATCACATCCTAGAGAAATATGTTGCTTTAATTAAGCTATCACCCTTGGGCCAAGATTATTGTCACAAGTTTGTTAAAATAAAGTTTAATAAAAGCTCTCAATAAAGTGAATAATGCTCCCATTTGATTGTGGAGTATTTTAACAAATGAATTTTTTTTTTTCAAATTTTAGTAACCAACTTCCAAATATAGTACAAGATGTTATATACCATAAGGGTAAATGGATAATTCTATTTATTGAATGTGTGATTTTGATATTTTTTATTCTAGTTCTGTGGTTTAAATTTATACTGTGTTAATACTAGAAAATCTGGGCAAAATATATCATTCATAATTTTGGAATTCCTTGGCAATGATATGTGCAGAAATTTGTATATTTTACGAAGTGCTCTTATGTTTTCACAAGGTCAGTCTCTGTGTTCCCAGTTGCATCTTTGGTACCAACACAAAAAAATTAAAAAAAACCATTCCTACTGGCATGAATCAGAAGCATTGGAAACAGCAAATGTTGAAGGGACTGCGGGGAGTTTTGGGAAACGATATGGCACTTCCTTAGAAAGCTAGAAATAAACATACCATTCGATCCAGCAATCCCACTCCTAGGAATATATCCTAGAGAAATGAGTCGTTACTCGAATAGACATATGCACACCTATGTTCATGGCAGCATTGTTCATAATAGCAAAAAGATGGAAACAGTCATAATAGCAAAAAGATGGAAACAACCTAGATGCCCATCAACAGATGAATAGATAAACAAACTGATACATACACAAAGTGGAGTACTGTGCAACGAGAAAGAACAATGATGAATCTGTGAATCATCTTATAACATGGATGAAACTGGAGGACATTATGCTGAGTGAAATAAGTCAATCAGAAAAGGACAAATATTGTATGAGACCTCTATTGTAAAAACCCATGAAAAAGTTCACACACAGAATGTAACAATCTTTGTTGGTTACCAGGGATGGGAGGGGTTGGGGGAAATACTAAGTAGGCAATAGATAAGTGGTATCTTGGGTGAAGGGTGAGACAGTACACAATACTGGGGAAACCAGCACAACTTGTACAAGGAAAGGTCATGGAAGCTCCATAGACACATCCAAACTCCCTGAGGGACTGAATTGCTGGGCGGAGGGCTGTGGGGACCGTGGTCTTGGGGAACATCTAGCTCAATTGGCATAAAACAGTTTATAAAGACAATGTTCTACATTCTACCTTGGTGAGTAATGTCTGGGGTCTTAAAAGCCTGTGAGCAGCCATCTAAGATACTCCACTGGTCTCACTCCTTCGGGAGCAAGGGAGAATGAAGAGAACAGGATACAAGGGAAAGATTAGTCCGAAGGACTAATGGACCACAGCTACCAAGGCCTCCACCAGACTGAGTCCAGTACAGCTAGATGGTGCCTGGCTACCACCATTGACTTCTCTGACTGGGATCACAACAGAGGGTTCTGGACAGAGCTGGAGAAGGATGTAGAACAAAATTCTAACTCACAAAAATAAGACCAGGTTCACTGGCCTAAAGGAGACTGGAGAAACCCCGAGAGTATGGCCCCCAGACACCCTTTTAGCTCAGTGGTGAAGTCACTTCTGAGGTTCACCGTTCAGCTGGGGGGTAGACAACCCCATAAAACCAAATGGAACTAATGAGGCACAGCAGTCCAGGGACAAGGACTAGAAGGCAGAAGGGGACAGGAAGTCTGGTGATAGGGAACCCAAGGATGAGTAAGGATAGTGTTGATGTGTTGTGAGGTTGTTAACCATTGTCCTAGGGCAACATGTGTACTGTTTAATGAGAAACTATTTTGTTCTGTAAACCTTCATCTAAAGTGAGAATAACAGCACAATTGGAAGAGCGTAGTCGATGTCACTGAACTGTGCATGTAGAAATTTTTGAAATGGTGTATCTTTGGCTATGTATATTTTCACCAAAAAAAAAAAAAAAGGTCAAGAAGGGAGAGGGTTGACATGTCATGGGGTTGATAACCAATGTCATAAAACAATATGTGTACTGCTGTTTCATGAGAAACTATTTGTTCTGTAAACCTTCACCTGAAGTATAATAAAAAAAAAAAAAACAGAAAAAATCATTGCTGTCTATTTGATTCCTACTCACAGCGACCCTATAGGACAGAATAGGACTGCCCCATAGGGTTTCCAAGACTGTAATTTTTATGGAAGCAGACAGCCACGACTTTCTTTGGTGGAGAAGCTGGAGGGTTCGAACCACTGACCTTTCTTCTTTGGTTAGCAGTCGAGCACTTAACCACTGTGCCACCAGGGCTCCTTTATCTTTGATACCAAAAACCAAAAAAACACAAACGTGTTGCAATCGAGTCAATTCCAACTCAAAGTGACCCTATAGGACAGAGTAGAACTGCCCCATAGGTTTCCAAGGAGCAGCTGGTGGATTCAAACTGCCTACCTTCTGGTTAGCAGACAAGCTCTTAAACACTGTGTCACGTATGACCTATATTCTAGTTACACCAGACTACTTTATGGCTCCCTGAATGTACCATGTTATACATATGAATCTCTTTTTCTAGAATGCCCCTCTTATGCGTGGTTTTACTTTTCCAACATACCAGTCTTAATTTAATATGCTGCCAATGCTTTGTGCCCCCTAACACATCTGTGTTATGACTTTTTACATTGTTGGTGTACATAATGGCAAAGACTAAATCTTTAATCTTTATATCCATATCACCCAGCAAAGTATCTAGCGCATATTAGGCATTCAATATAACTGTGTTGAAAAATGAAAAACTTTAACTCCCTTTCAAATCAAAATATATTTTCCTTACAAAGTCATACTGAAAGAATGAATAGGTGAATATTTTTCCCACATCTTTAACTATATGAGGTGTTAATAACATATCATGTCCAATTGATGGTACCCAATAATTATTGATTGGTTAATATAACAATATATTTTAGTTTACATGAAAGCAAAATTTAAATTTAGATGAAAAACAACTGTCTGAAAAAAGTTTTTATATTGCTCATACTGCTTGGTATAAAGCTAAATTTCCTGTATCAAATATACACATATTATAGATTACCTAAACATTTTTTACTAAACTTTTTTGCTAAAAACTATTTTACTTAAACTTTTTTTACTAAAAATATGAGTGTCTTTTGTGCATCAAGGTCAGGTTTCTTCCCCAAAACTTGAGTCTCTTTGCTCAGTTCCCATTTCTACCATCACCTTAGTATGAACCTCATTCCTTCTACCCCAAACTATAGGTGAATTTCCTGAAAGCGAAAGTAACAATTCCAACTACTTATTACTTAAACAAGAGAAGATGTATTATTTTAAAGCATAAGTATACTTTTTTATAACTGAAGTATAGGGAAACTTTCAGCAGAAGGAAAAGTTCTAGTTTCTTAATAAAGGCAATAAAGGGATTCCTCAAGGACTCCCTCTCCTATTTTTGTTATACACAGTTCTTTTAAGTCATTTGAGCTTCAGAGTACAGACAAGAAAAAAAAAATCAAGGCTGGGAAACTGATAAAGTGACATATGGATTCAGAAATTAAATCCTGTCTCTCCAGCCAGTTTTCTTCTGTGGGTCACTTTTATGGCTTCTTCAGAACTAGAGGCTCTCTCTCAAAATGACCCCTGAACATTTCATCTTTGATGATTGGATATAATTTAATAATGTGATTCTTCCAGAAGCTAGCAAGAAAAATGAAGTGGTAAACTTAGCTGTCGGCTGGACTCCAAATACCAGGGAATGTGTAGAATCTGCTGCTGCTATGAATCCAAACCTAGTTGTGTCACGGAAGACATGGAAAACAGAGAGGAAATAGCGTAATTGAGTTTACTTGGCAATAATAATAGAGTCTAAGGATATAAAATATTCCTGTTTTGTAACTTCTGACAGGACCACATAATATTATTCCACAATTTCAGCCTTACAATGTTTAAGCTCTCATTCCTCAGATTAAAATATTTTTGATTATAAAAAAATGAAAAATGAAGAAAAAAACATAAAGAACAGTATAACAAACATTTCTATCCATCAGACAGACTCAGCAAATGCTGACATCTTGCAATATTTATTTCATTTCCTTTGTTTTTAAAGAAATAAAATATTACAGGTACAGCTGAAACCTTTTACTCCATCTAATTTCCTGTTTCTCCTAACCTAAAGTTATTTCACAAGGAGTCCTGGTGGTACTGTGGTTAAGCGCTCGACTGCTAACTGAAAGTTTGGTGATTCGAACTTTCCAGCTGCCCTGCGGGAGAAAGATGTGACAGTCTGCCCCCATAAAGATTTACAGCCTTGGAAACTGTACAGGGTAGTTCCACCCAGTCCTATAGGACTTGTTGGCTATGAGTACTGCTATTTCATAAGTAACCTGAAGTTAGAATAAATCTGTGTTTTCTGTGTTTTTATATAGTATATAGAAAGAACTGTTTTGTGTACTTAAAGAATCTATATAAATTGTACTGTAATGTATATGTTGGCTATTTTCTTTTTTCACTAGCATGTCATTTTTGAAATTTATTCATGTTGAAGATGATTGAGTTCACTTTATCTGCTACAATAGTGTTGTGTTGTGTGGCTATATTATTTGTGTTCTTTTTATTGTTGTTCCTTCAATTTAATGAACTGATTGCCGTCTTTAATTTTTTTTCCACAATAGCAGTTTTGAATTGTACATTCTATTTCTGGTCTTATAATAGTTATTCTTAGGTTTTTTAACAAGTATTCTCAACTTAGAATATACAAAACTAGCCAGTAGCTCCATCTTCCACCCAAGCAATCCAAGGGCTTCAGCAGAATTCTTGAATACCAGTTAGCTCGGTATGACGTCTCTGTTGTTATTCTACATTGTTTTAATTTACCTGGTTGTTAACGCATCATGGACATTATTGCTTGGGTTATTTTTACAGACAGTAAATAATGAGATTTATCAAAAATTTATCAATTTCTTTGCTTACCATTGGCTTTTCCATCACACTGCTTCTTCCTGGATCCACTTGCTTCCTTCCTTCTCCCATCCTTTGAAGGATGCTCTATTTTATCAGAAAATGTCTTTATTTAATTTGGACTCTTTAATGATACCTCAGCTGAATATAGAATTCAAGAGACACATATATTTTCTTTAAGTGCCTTGAAAATATTATTCTATTTTTTTTTTAGTTTTTATTAATAATATATTTAAAAAAAAATTGCCATCGAGTTGATTCTGACTCATCGCAACCCTACAGGACAGAGTAGAACTGCCCTGTAGAGTTTCCAAGGAGGGGCTGGTGGATTTGAACTAACAACCTTTTTGTTAGCAGCCATAGCTCTTAACCACTGAAGCACTAGGAGACCTTTTTATTATTAGTCACCTATTAATCTAAATGTTTTTCCTCTATAGTTATTTGATTTTTCTCTCTCTGTCTTTGATATTCTATTTTTAGGCTAGAGATTGTCTAGACATTTTTTTTTCAATCTAGATTTTTGAGTGAGTATTGTTCTCCAATCTGAAGATTTAATTTTCAACTCTAAGATCTCATCCATTTGTATTCCAGTATTAGCTTTCTCCCATTCTATCTATTCTCACATTCTAGAATATATAATACACATTAATTAGGACTTCTCATTCTAGCCTTCATATTTCTTAACCTTTTTTTTGTGTGTGTGTGTGTATTTGCTGCAACATTGGTGATTTCAGCTCCATCTTCCATAATACTAATACTTACCTGGGGTTCAGTCTGTTTCTTGAGTTTTAATATTAGTGAGTATATTCTTCATTTCTAGCTTTTGTTGTTGTTTTTCCTTTTTTCAGTGCCTCCTGTTTTTTTGACAGATTTGTTTTGTTGTTATTTTATTATCATTTCTATTCCTTCTTTTTGTCTTTAATCACTTTAAGCATAGCTCCTTTCAGATTCTCCCATTGTTTTAGACTCAGGGTGCAAATTTTTTTCCATTTGCCATGTCTATTGTCACTTTCTCATGCTAATTAATTGTCCCATTTGACTTATAATTTTAGATTGTAAGTGCATCTTGACCAGTGTTTTGTTTGGATTTGCTTGTTGGTTCCATTGTGAGGACCATGCACCATGGGTTTTTGAAGTATATTTCGGAGAGATTTCCAAAGTTTTTTTTTTTCCTCACCCAGAGTCTAGGTAGAAGAAAACTTGCTAGTCACTTCTGTGGACAGGGGAAAGAGATTTCCTTGTTGCTTATTTTTTCATAAGTGGAATAGTACTTTATCCATTCTATCTTAATGGAGGTGTCTGTCTCTATTATAATTTTACATCTTCTGCTGACTTACGTCCTTGTTTCCCAGCCCACCATGGGAGTAAAACACTATCTTTATTCAGGTGCTTTACTCCTTCAGCCTCTGCAAGTTTAGCACAGTTTTAAAAATCTAGCTCTAAAATCCCTCAGTTTCTGGCACCAGGTAATTCTATTGCTTATACAATCAGAATTTATAAATTTTTATAATATAAAAGCGCTCCATATCAACTGAAAAAAAAATTGCTGTCGAGTAGATTCCGACTTACAGCGACCCTGTAGGACAGACTAGAACTGCCCTGTAGGGTTTCCAAGGAGCGCCTGGTGGATTCAAACTGCCTACCTCTTGGTTAGCAGCTGTAGCTGTTAAGCACTATCAGATGTACCTCATTACATACTTAAGTCTTAGAACCATGTTCATATCACTGAGTAATCAATGATTATAAATTTCTTGTTACTATGGCTATAAGTCAGAATTGACTCCATGGCAACAGGTTTGGTTTGGTTTTATGGCAAGGGGTTTGGTCCATGGGCCATCCTGAGTCTTAAGAATTGTTTATGTTACACTTTATATGTGTGTCAGTGTTTTCGTATGTGTATAGGTTTAGGTGTGGTACGTGTAGGTATTCGTTTTTCCAATACTTAATTAAACAAATTTTAAATATAAATCACTTTAAAAATGAATTATCAATATCAAAACTCTAAATCCAGGAATAAGTTCTTAGAAAAATTCCGAAAATACCCAGTATAAAAAAAGGACTTGAAGAATAGGGATAGGGATGGGAATCTTTTTTTTTCCTGTTAAATGTATACTTTAACAACTATTTTTTTGCATTTATGAAAGAAATGTATCAATTTCTCAAGCACAGCAAAGTATTTTGCTCCCAGGCAGTCATTTAGGCTGTAGGAGCTCTGTATTTAAAGTTAATCAAATTTATCATTAATTGTTCCCTACATGTCTACAAGGATGCCAAGCCACAGAATTTACAGATATGGATTGTTTAATAACTCTGATTATGATGCTTTATTCTTAAATGAGCACAATTGTGACAAAATAATTATGGAGTCTTAAAGGAATGGTACCTAACTATTGTTAAGGGCAGGTTAAAAAACAAAAATATAAGCATGTTTTTATTCAAGAAAAAAAAAATCTGAAAGAGAAATTAGCCAGAGAAATCTCTTTCTTTTCCAAGATAAATAAAATCTCAAAAACACCTTGAAGAAAAATCATGGTTGTTTAATGAGGAAAAGCAAACAAACAAACAAATATATCTGTCCTCTCTGTTCCACTTTTGATTAGTGTTTTACTTCCCTAATGGATATTTGAAATTTTCTGGTTATGCAGTATGGATTTTAGCTTCTGTTTGTAATTTTAAAATAATCATATTTTAACTCTAAATTACTTGTGTAGAAGGTGACTTTTGTTTTTAGAAAATAACAATTTTTTTTTTCCAATTCTTGAGTGTGATGTAATCAGTGAAGAGTAGGTGACTCTGCGATTGCCCACTTATTGGAGATACAAGTTGTCCTAACTTAATAGTAAAGTGCATGAATGTTGTTGTTACTGTGTGCTCTCGAGTCAATTTGACCTTATAACAACCCTATATGACAGAGTTGGTGTCATGGATTGAATTGTGTCCCCCCAAAAATGTGGGTAGCAACTTGGCTAGGTCATGATTCCCAGTATTGTATGATTGTGTTATCTGATGTGATTTCCTGATGTGTTGTAAACTCTACCACTGTGATGAGATTATGTGATCTCCTCATGTGTTATAAATTCTATCACTGTGAAGAGGTTATACTGACGAGGTTGACAAGATTAGTGTCTTAATGCAATCTCTTTTGAGATATAAAAGAGAGAAGCGAGCAGAGACACATGGGTACCTCATACCACCAAGAAAGCAGTGCTGGGAGCAGAGCGCGTCCTTTGGACCTGAGGTTCCTGTGCAAAGAAGCTCCCAGACCAAAGGAAGACTGATGAGATGGACTTTCCTCCAGAGCCGATGGAGAAAGCGTTCGCCTGGAGCTGATGCCCTGAATTTGGACTTGTAGCCTACTGGACTGTGAGAGAATAAATTTCTCTTTGTAAAGCCATCCACTTGTGGTGTTTCTGTTAGAGCAGCACTAGAAGACTGAGACAGTTGGGTTGCTTAGGCTGCAGTTTTTATGAAAGAAGATCAGCAGGTCTTTTTTCCCAAGGAGCTGCTGGTGGTTTCGAACTGTTGAGAGGTATTATATAAATTAAAGAAATAATAGTTAGAAAAATTACTGAAACATCTTTACTTTCAAATTCTCTGTCCAAATCATAAACATACCTTGAGTGGCTTGTAGGCTTCATAAGAATTCTATATCTAACATTCTTGCCTTAAAGGGTTTTTCCAAAGCTCAGGCTCTTGGACTTGTTGATAAGATGTCTTTCCCTGCTCCCTTTCTTTCTGTCCTCAAGTTTGTTCTCTTCTAAACTGGGCCACTCTGTGACTGTCCAGGCAGGGTAAACCATGAGTTTAAATTCAATTCTCTATAAAAGAGAGCAAAATAAATATGAACTTTCTAACTTCATAAGAACATGATGAAGTTATTAAGGAGGTCCCAAGTGTACCCTGTTCCAGATGTGTTCAATTCATGTTCATGGACACTAGGAATACAATGAGTCTAGTGAACACTCAATACAGTATACAGTGAATTTGCTAATGTAAACATAAGTAGTGAAAGACATTTGTGCTGTCTTCCTAGATTTATAACCTAATTCCCTTTTTAATGTTACAAGGTTGTCTTGAAAAACAAGTTTGATTAAATGTGGTTTTTCTATTTGCTTAAGTACTTCTGTTTGAGAAAGATAGACCACTGAAAATTCTTAGTATTTCTTTCTGGCTGCCTAAAAAATAAACTTGTTGCTAGTTCTATAATTAATCTTTAGTTTTTAAGTTTTCCCTAATTTTATACATACTTGGTTTGATAATAGAGTGTTAATGAGAATACTACACTCTGGGCCCTCAGTGTTTAGAAAGCTAGAATTTTTTTTTTTTGTCTTAAGTTTCATGTTGTATCCTATATTCTGCCTTCATGTAAGACATATGTGCATGTCTTACTGCACTTTTATGCTATCAGATCTTTAAGGAGAGGGTTTTCTTCTGGATTTTTTTCTGTAACATCAGATTGTCTGGCACAACATAGTAAGTATGTAATGCATATTTATTGAATGTCTATTATCAAACATTAAAAGATAAGTATATGCAATAGGTGGTCTCTGTATGTTTAAACATATGCTTGTTCAGAGTTAGGAGAAAATATTTTAACAGTTAATCAGAAGATTCACGATACAAACCTTATAAAGTAAAAGTGTTTGCCAGTTAACTTAATGTAAACATGACCTAAAAACTTGAGCAATAGAAAATTTGTTTTATAATGATTCTTGGAGATAGCTGTTTCCCCATCAAGCAATTTCCCTATCTATTTCTTTCTGTTTCCTTCCTTTCTTCCATTTACCATCCATCCATCCATCCATCCAACAAATATTAATACTGTAATATTGTACTAGTTGCTAGGATCTTTTATAGATGCTAGAGACATAGCACAGACAAAAGTCCTTGCCTTCATGGAGGAGCAGAAACAAGTCAGAATGGCAGGACTAGAGTAGGCAAAGGAGTAACAGGAAATGAGGTTCTCAAAGGTAATGAGGACTATCTGTTCTAAATTGTAAGGTTGCTTTGACTCTAAGTAAAGCTCAGAGTGACAGTATCTGAGTTACTTTTAACAGGATCTCTCTGCCTGTTGTATTAAGAGGCTCTACAGGTGAAACTCTAAAAGCAAGGGTACTGATTAGCAAACTATTGCCATAGTCCAGGCAAGAGTTAATAGTGGTATTTTCTAGGATGTTAACAGTGCAGATGATAAAAAGTGGTTATATTTTGAAGGCAGAGATTACAGTATATTCTGATAAACTGAATGTAGATTGTGAAAGCAAAAGAATGTGAGAAGGATGATTCTAAGCTATTTCTTCTAAGCAACCAGGATAGAAATGCCATTAACTGAGAGAGTAGTCAATACTACCTACTTCATTCTTTTTCATTCATTATCTTAGACCTTGCAATTTGGGTAGTACCCCACACACTTTAAAGAATTTGAACTCTAAGTTTCTTCCTACTTGTCTAGACTGTTAGGAACTTTTCTTCCCTTAACTTCAAGATCATTGTTATTATTCTTGTTTGGCCAACAAGTTTGCTCTATATTTCAATCTCATTCTCCGTTCCTTGTCCCACTGACTTTGTTATACAAGAAGTAATTAGCAAAGCTATATAATTATTAGTAAATAGGATATTGTAACTGGATATGGATGATTTTATTTTACTTTAGGTTATATATTATTATTAGCATAATTAAATATGAAAAAGTAAATACATTTTGGTCAAGTGGTTAAATTAAATATTAATTAAATCATGTAAATATGTATTAGACAATATTTAGAGTTATTCTAGAAATTTAAGGAGACTTGGTGGTGCAGTGGTTAAGCCCTCAGCTGCTAACCAGAATATTGGTGGTTTGAACCCACCAGCCACTCCACAGGAGAAAGATACGGCAGTCGGCTTCCATAAAGATTAAACCAAAAAACCCATAGCAAAATAGCAAACTTACAGCCTTGGAAACCCTATGGGGCAGTTCTATTCTGTCCTATAGGGTCACTATGAGTTGGGATCGACTCGAAAGCAATGAGTTTTGGGTTTTCCAGAAATTTAACAGTGGAATTTTAAAAGGATTGAAGATATTGAAATTAGAGCAGATTAATAGAAAATGTCTAGAACTCTTTGTAAGATAGTTTTATTTAAACATATATAGAATTCACAAATTTATTTCAGAGTTAACACAAATGATTGCTTTTATGTGACTGCCATATTCATTCCCAGCTCTGAAAATCTTGTTTTGCACCGTTATCATGAATATTGTGTTATTGTGTTTAAATTTCAAATTATTACTCTTAGATATGTCTACCTTATGACACTTCTGTTTATTTTACTTCACACCCCTGAGGCAGCAATTCATTTTTCAGACTTACAGGTTTCATAATTTATTGATATACTTTAATATTTCTGTATTCATTGTCCAAATGTTCCACACCTGTTCTTTGTGAATATGTCTTACTCTTGAAGGGATTTAACACCATTGCCAACATTTAATGTAATACATTACCATGTTCCAGTGTGATTATATTGTGTAATGCAATCTTAACTTCTTTATTTTTACTCTCCTTGAGGCTTCAACAATCTATATTCTACAGCAAATGAGAAATATTTCACTCTCTACTTAGTGTGGTCAGCAAAGGAAGATATGATGTTTATGCAGTTAATTTTAAGTTCAGATTAAAGAGTTCTTTAAAATTCTGTTTAACAATGTGTCTTCCTAGCTATCTCTTTCTAACATAAAAATATGAGTGTTTATTAGATTTGTTTTTTCCATTCAGCCAGCAGTTAGAGATAACTTAACAATGTTTACTTCCATCTTCCCTTTTGGACTTTGAAAAGGATGAGATAAAATTTTCAATATAGAGTTGCATATGAAAATATTTCCTTTCTCTTTTAGAATTAGAAGCATTGTGAGTCAGTCATTCCTTGATTGTGATGAGCTATGTTTGTGTCCTCCTGAGGTATTTTTTAGCCAAGATTTGGATGCATTGAATATAGTCAACTACTGCTTGTTGATCTGTTTATTTTACATGTGAAACAGCACATGTTCAAGGTGTTAGGCTTTTTGAGAATCACTTATCAAATTAGAATATTATATCAGCTGCAGAAGCTTTTAATTTTCAGTACTTCATTATTCAAAGGTAACCATTTCTTTAGGAAATTCTAGTGGTGATAAATTACATTGTATAAAAATTATAATTTTCACATTTTTGAAGTGACATTATTCATATATTATAGCTTTTAACAATCACAAGGGTGGTATTAACTCTTGGTGAACCATTCTCCATATTCTTTCTACGCATAGTATGACAGCTTTTGTCCCTGATTGTCTTTTCAAGGATGTTTCTAAAACAATTAGGTTTAGAAGAGAGTTAGTGTCTCTCTCCAGGGCAAAAGGCAGATTTATTTGTTGTCCAGGATAATGAGCATAATGTCTCCCTTCAGGAAGAATATAGGACAGGCTTACTAGTAGCCTCCTTATAAGGTTGAGAGTTTCCTAAGTTCAGGAATCCTCAACTATGACAGATACCCACTATCTGTGTAGCATCTATGGGCTATTCTGCATCACCCCCCGGGTTCTTGGTGTGCAAGGGGAACTGATGAGAACATAAAGTTCATGCTATGATTAATAAAGTTCTTTATCTCTGATCCAAGAGTCTCTTGTCTACTGCCAGTCTCTATGAAAGTATGACAGGCTAACTTGATAGCTTCCAAGTAGGGTAAAAATCTCCGACTCATCTCAGTTCTTGGCACTACCATCATTTTACAGAAGAAATAACCGAGGCTCAGAAAGGGTTAAAAAAAAAAAGAAACAACAACAACCAAAAAAATCTAGCCCAAGGCCTTAGAAGCCATCAGTGACCTAGCTGGAACTTGAAGTCAATTCCTAGGCTTGTTTAATACTATGATGCTGCTTCTAGTGAGTGTACTTTCACCCCACATTATTAAATTTATGATCTCCTGGGAAGTAACTGAAGTTAAACACAGCCAGAACAGTTTATGGTAGTACACATTTTTAGTAGTGAAGAAGTAGGCTTAATAGATATGTATCCATCAAGAGATTCAGTTACATCTTCTGCAGAGCTAAAATAGAAGGAACAAATTTTTTAAATTATTGCTAATTGTTTCCGATTTTTGCGGTTTTAGTTTTATGATCATAGCTTGATGTAAAAAGATGTCCCTGGGATTTGCAAAGGCCAAGATACAATATAGAGGTAATAATAAAATAAAAATAAATAAAAACTTTTATTTCTGCCACTGCCTCCTTTCCACAAAAGCTCGCTGTCTCTCTCTTGCGAACACACAAGCACACGTACAAACCTGCACTCTTTATTTGCATTTCTCATGGCTTTTCATAGGGAATCACATCACATAGTAGAGTACCCTGGGGGTTTTTGTTTAAGATTTAGCATTTTCAGTTTCACTGACTAGAATTCATTCTTTGTTGGGAAAGTCTTTGAGAGAACATGGAAGTGTAATAAATTCTGAATTGAGAATCTGGACACCTGAACTGTAGTCTCGCCTGTGTCACTAGTTGTGTAACCGTTAGCCAATCATTTTACATTGTTATTTCGCACTTTGTTCTGCTGGGGGGAAAAGGTTGACTATGCTCAATGAGTATAAAGGACTTATTCAATTGTAAAAGTCTTAAGTTTCATGATTATATGTGAGAAAATAAGAACTTTCAAAAGGAGCATACATTTCATTCTCCTAATACATTGTTGTTGTTGTTCTTAGGTGCCATCGAGTCGATTCCAACTCATAGCAAACCTATAGGACAGAGCAGAACTACCCCATAGGGTTTCCAAGGAGTGGCTGGTGGATTTGAACTGCCGACCTTTTGGTTAGCAGCCAAGCTCTTAACCACTACACCACCAGAGCTCCTCCTGTTACATTACTTCATACAAATTTTGAATTCATTAAGCATTAGCTATTATGTTTGGCCTATTTAATACACTATCTGTGTTCTCCATAAATCCATAATAATAATAGTAATAATATTTCCTTCCTATTTTCATAAAATATCATGAGACTTCCACTATATTTTAAGACTGAAGTTTCATAATAATATGACTTTACAAATAAATTATAGATGGTAGGTATATGTAATTTAATATATAGGTTATGGACTAAAATTCTTGAATTTGGTCACTTTTATATTGTATTTTATAACAGTACATCTTACACTTGGCATATTATAATGAAAATGCTATAAAATGTATTATTCTTATTTTGCTATTTCACAGGTCATGAGTAAATTTTAAATGATAATTTTTTTAATCCTAAAAAAGTGAAGGCAATTTAAATACATGTGCACCTGCTTATTTGTTCAGGTAGTCTTTTATATAGGATATTCAGTTGTTCATAGTAAGGATGAAGACTTTTTATATTTCTTGTACAATACTTCATTTTGTTTAGTTTTTATTAGATAGACATGAAATTTGAATGAGGTTTGATCATAGGACTTTCCTAGCAATACCACTTTTATACAGTTTTCCATAACTTTGACATTTTTTCATATGTCACATCTTTCAATGTGATTAACAGATTGTTTACTCACATTGATATCTAGTGACATGTACCAATGATAAAAGACCATTGAACTAAGTAATGTCTGACTTTTATATAAACCTTAAAATTTTTATCATGATTAGTAAATATTTTTATTAAAGAAAAATTAATATCTATTCTAAATGTTACCTTATATATAACTTAACCACTTAGGTGCCTTTGTATTTCCAAATCAAATTATTTGTACCAATATTTTTATCAGTGAAAAGTTAGCCTGAGATTAATTCCACATCAATCCTAATTCATTTATTAGTAATTCTTCTATAAAATTCAGTCCAATTCTACATGTGTTAAGTATTCAATATCAAGTGTGAGATAATACCTGCAGTATCTGACACTAGTGTAAATAAAGTGGGCTCAAGCATAACAACGATTGTGAGGATGGCACAGGACCGGGCAGTGTTTCGTTCTGTTGTACATAGGGTCACTATGATTTGGAACTGACTCGACAGCACCTGGTGACAACAACAACAATAGCATAAATGAAGAGAGTAGGGGCAGTAGAATTAGGTTTCTGGTAATCCTTTATGACTATTCAGGCATCCAGGATCCATTTTAATTATATTAATCTCAAATTTGGTATTTATTGTCTACTTAAATGTGCCTGTGTGTTACCAGGAGCCCTGGTGGCACAGTGGTTGAGAGCTATGGCTGCTAATTAAAAGCTTGGGGAGTTCAAATCCACCAGCTGCTCCTTGGAAACCTGATGGGGCACTTCTGTTCTGTCCTATAGGGTCTCTATGAATTGGAATCGACTAGACAGTTAACAGTTGGATGCGTTACTGAGTTCCCGGGCAATCTGTATCTTCCATACTGCTCTAGGTGTTGTTATTGTTACTACTGTTTTGTTTTGTTTTTTTCTACTTAATTTTAAAGCCTTAGGTTTTGCTTTGGACTACTTTTTCCTTCAGTTCTCCTTAACTGTTCTCCAGAGTTTCCCAGAAATCTCTGTGGCAGGCAGGGAAGTTAGGGATAGCCATCTGGTTGAAGGAGGCCACCTAGGGAATTTATCTTGAAACTGCAGTTAGCATAGAAGGCACATTGTTTTTACTTAAATGGATGTTTATTTAGGACTGGAGAGGGTTATAGAGATTACATGCTTAGTGATGTATTGGCAATACTTTTTATTCTCTTACATTCTTACTGCTAATCATCAACAAACTTTAAGGCAAGAGATCTGCAAGCCAGTAGCTTCTTCTGTTAAAGGAAGGAATATGTTTTCATCCCCTTTCTAAATCCTCAGACATTACATCTCAGATCATATAAACTGTGTAGATAATAAATTTCTAGTTTTGAAAACGATGGTTTATATATACATAGCTTTAAAAGAACATCTATTTCTTAACATGGCCGAAGCAGTACCAATACTAATGGAAGCAGAATCATCCCAGTGGTCATGCTTCACTTCTGTAATTCTACATATGCAGATAAGATCATATAAACACTTCCTCACCTTCTGCCTTTATAGGTGTTGAAATTTGAAGAACTTTAAATCTAGTCATTCAAATAATGAATATTTAGAATTTCATCTTTTAAAACAGTTACATAAGGGAATATGTTACGTCCTCTAGCAGATGATTTATTCATATTTAAAACTAAATCTAAATTTATTAGGCTGAGAACACAAAAGGGGCAAAAGGAAACATGGTTTCTTTACCTTGCTACACCATGTCCCTCTGCAGCGCTCTTCTGTTACCTAAAAGCAACAAGAAGCTCTTTGTGTTTCCTAGATTTTTCCTTTCTTCATACATGTTTAGAAACGTAATGTATTGTCTAGTTCTGAATTCTTCATTCGTGCCCAAAACATTTGCCTTTGCTCTTCACATGAATGACTATCTGTGGTTAGAATTTATCACATAATGATCCCAGAATGTCTTCAAAACACTTAGTATTACGTGGTATTATGTAAAAGATATTTCTGGACCTGCTCATGTATCTCAAGAGGGATTATGCCTTCTACTTGTTATATATACCTACAGGAGTTATATTAATTTAATCTCTGAATTATCTAGTATAATTTTAAAATATTTCAGGAATGATTTTATTTATGAATGCATTTTTTTATATTTACATTGGTCAAAATTGGCTGTTAAATTAAAACATTCCTATAGCTGAAGATGCATGGAAATTAATACTCAAAAATAAAAAACCAAACCACAACAAACCAGTAACTGTCTAGTGGATTCTGACTCATGGCGAGTAGAATTACACTCAGTAGGGCTTTCAGTGGAAGGGCTATGACCTTTTGGAAGCAGATCGCCAGGCCTTTCATCCAAGGTGCCTCTGGGTGGGTTCTAACCATCAATCTTTTGGTTAGTATTTGAGAACTTAACAGTTTGTGCCACCCAACCAAACAAACAAAAACCCCAAACCTACAGCTTTTGAGTGGATTCTCACTCATAGTGACCCTATAGGACAAAGTAGAACTGTCCCGTAGGGTTTCCAAAGCTGTAAATCTTGATGGAAGCAGACTGCCAGCTCGTGGGTTTGAACCACCAGACTTTTGGTTAGTAGCCAAGTGCTTTAACCACTGAACTATCAGGGCTCGATTTTGTACCACTCAGGGGCTCTAAAATAGAAACAGTCAAAACAGAAGATTTTTAAGGTGTATGATTCCAATAAGGTGATTCATATCTGCTTAAGGAACTTTGCATGGAGATTGAATAGCACTCCCAAAAGAAAACTTTTGACCTGAAGCTTATCTAATCACATGTTCAACAACTAACAGATCTTTTAAGAGTATTGTAAGAGGTATTATATGTGTAGATTTACGTTTTCAAGTCTCACATTATTTAAGCATATTCAGAGCATGTCTAGAACCTAGATGTTACCATTATGGAATACAGAGTTGTTTTATTTTGTATTTGGAAAATATGTTTCAGTGTGGTCCCAATGAACACTGCTACCAGACCTTAAGGCTTTCTATTAGAGTAACTATGGAATGATGGAGAAGAACTGCACTCCAACACTCTAAAGAACTGTGAGACTTGCTACTGTAAATATTTCTCATTTTCTTGCATTTACAACTGTATTTTCAAATGAAAATGCCCTCTAAAAACCATTAGAGTGGCAATGGACCACTTTATAGTTTCACTTCATTTCATGCCATGTTGACATTTTCTATAAATTAAAGAGCTCATTGCACAAGCCCTAAGAGCTGCTGTTGAATACATTTGTGCGTGTGTGTGTGTATACAGATGTATATTCATGTATATGATCATATATATTCATATATATATTTAAAAAAATGTTGCCTTCAAGTCGATTCCAACTCATAGCAACCCTATGGGACAGAGTAGAGATGCCCCATAGGGTTTCCAGGGAGCCACTAGTGAATTCAAACTGCCAACCTTTTGGTTAGCAGCCGAGCTCTTAACCACTGCACCACCAGAGCTCCATATTTGTATATACATGTATATGTATGCATGTATATATATTTTAAACTGGTTGCTTTTGAGCCGATTTTGACTCATGGTGACCCCATGTATGTCCCCATATGTGAACTGTGCTCCACAGGGTTTACAGTGGATGATTTTTCAAAAGTAGATTGCCAGGCCTTTCTTCAGAGGCATATCTGGGTGGACTTGAACTTCTAACCTTCAGGTTAGTAGCTGAGCACATAAACCATTTGCATCACCCAGGGACTGCCATATGTTGTTGTTAGTTGCCATCAGGTCAGTTCTGACTCATGATGATCGCATGTGTGTCAGAGTAGAACTCCTCCATTGGCTTTTCAAGGCTGTGACCTTTTGGAAGCAAATTACCAGACTTGTCTTCCAAGGTGCCTCTTGTTGAGTTCTAACCGCTAATCTTTTGGCTAGTAGTCTAGAACTTACCCGTTTGTACCACCCAGGGACTGTATAAACAAACAAACAAACAAAAAACACCAAACCCATTGCTGTCAAGTTGATTCTGACTCATAGCGACCCTATAGGACAGAGTATAACTGCCCCACAGGGTTTCCAAGGAGCGCTTGGTGGATTCATACTGCTGACCTTTTTGTTAGCAGCTATAGCTCTTAACTACCAAGGTTTCCAGGGACTGTATATACATGTATATATATATATAAATACCAGTTGCCTTTGAGTATATTCTGACTCAAAGAGACCTTATAGGACAAAATAGAACTGCCCTATAGCGCTTCCAAGGCTGTAACCTTTAAGGAAGCTGACTGCCACATCTTTCTCAAGCAGAGCTGCTGGTGGGTTCAAACCACTGACCTTTTGGTTAGCAGCCAAGCACTTAACCTCTGCACCACAAGGACTCCATATAAATAATAATAAACATGTCCAAGGTCACAAGTTTGCATATGTTTGTGTATGTGAAAAAGCATAAAGTTACTAAATGAACGGGGAATAAAATTCACAAATTTTTGCCCAGTATGAAATTGCATGTTTGTAAATGTTCTTGCAAAGTCCATTTCTTTACAGATAGGGTCCTGGGGGATTGTTAACACTAGATGAAGCTTCCTGTTTATTCACTGGCTCTGGGATTTCCCATTTGCCAACACTACAAATGCATTGTATTATAAATGAGAACAGCTTGTTGAGAGTCATGGTTTAATGTTTTCTGGAAATAGATGAAGACAACATATTTCTGACATATATGTAGCAAAATCTAATTAGGAGTATATTGAGTATAGGGAGTTTTTTTTGAACAAGCATAGAAAATATATTCTTAAGGTGGTACCATTGATAATTGCAAATTTTCCTAAAGAAAGTAATTATGCATATTTTAGAGTATACTTCCTTTTAGGGGAACAATTGATATTCACTTAGGTATTTGTGTAAACAATATTTACATGAAAATACTGTAAGATTATTTGCATAGGAACCTTAAAATTCCCAATATTACCTCACAAAAAAGAGTTAAAACAGTAATTAATTTTTAATTGTTACAGTGTACTCTCCTTGTTCCTATTCATCTTCCTTGATATATTTTGAACAAATATCCAGATAATAATCATCTTCTGAAAATGCCACCCTACTTTGTCTGCCAACATGTTTTTCTTCCTGCACCTTTACATTTTACATTTTGCCTACTTCACAGTTCTGAGACTTTCATTTCCTCAGTGACATTTACAAACACTTTTAAGGAAAACTGAGCCAGAACTTTATTCTCCATCTTCTCTTAGAGTGATAAAGAAAACCTAGAAACTTAGATGTAATATATTTTAGTCTTAATATATAGCTAAAGTAGAAATTTTGATAAGCCATGGCATACTTAGAATTATAGTATTGTATTCTTGAAAATTTGCCCTCAGGGTTCTAGTCAGTCAATTTCTAAAAATTGTAAGCAATTTTGAAAGATAGCAAGGAAGGTTTAGATAGTTGATAGGCGATCCAAACATAGACCTTTGCTTTTTAGGGTGTATTTGTGTGTGTGTGTATGTGTGTGTATGTGTTTGCAAAAATCAATGTAAGACAGTCACAATACAATAGTAAAATTTTGAGTTGGTCAGAAGCCTAAATTGATGCAATTTTAGATGTGACAAATAGTTGGTTTATCATAAGTTGTAGCAGATGCAATAAAGGTTCTTTATATAAAAAGTGCACGGCAAAAATATAAGAGAATGACTAACATCAGAATGAAAGAAAAATAACCTCTTTCTACACCCCAGGATTTAAAGTTTAAGTACAATTTTGATATATATAAATATGCAAAAATTTGTTCTAGCCTCCCCAATAAATTGTTTCATCAAGTGTTGGCATCTCCATTACTGATAATTTTTAAAAAACAGTTTTATATAACTACATTGTATGTTAAAGTGAACTGTATAAATACAGTATTTTAAATCATACAGCTTCAGTGATACATTGTTCACGGCAAATTGCAAAGGGTAAATTAAAGTGGAATGCATTCATGATATACTTTAATTTCATCTTTTAAAAAACAGAGTTTGTTAAATGAGTGTCTTAAGTAGTGTTAAATTATGCACAGATGTATAAAACATTAATAGGATATTTGTATTGAGTGGCTAATTTCATCCTTAATCGCCGAGTTTATTTACAAAATACATGATACCATTTCAGTTTCCTTTCTTTTCAGTAATACTCTTGAATAACTGATACAATATTCTAAAAGATTCTACTTCATCAGCAAATCATTTGTCCTATTCATAAAACATATTTTTCAGATTGACCTTTTCCTTTTTGCAGTACAGTCAAAATACTTTATGAATATAAAGGAAATATATTTTAACTCTCCGTCTCAAATGTGCTTTTTACCATAATATATTTATCCAAAATATTTTCAAAGCCTCATATTTCTAAGAAATTCCCAGAGCCAGACACTCCTCAGAAAGTAGGTTAGCTATGAGATAACCTAAGTCTTATTTGATTAAAATAATGAAAAACCTAAAAGGTTCTGACCTTGTCATATTATGGTTTGAGATTTCATATTCATTTGAGTCATTGCTCTTAATCATTTATACGTAATTTATTTCAAATTCGTAAGACCCAGTTAAGTGAAACTAATCTCCTTCAGCATAACCAAATGTTTCCGAAGATGTAAGAGTGTACCAAGTGACATTTGTTTTTAAATTCATCATGAAAAACCCTCGGCACTGTTGACATGTTAGGCTGGATATTTATTTGTGGGGGGTGGGGAGGGCTGTCCTGTGCTTTGTACGATATTTAGTAGCATCCAAGTCCTTTACACACTACATGCCAAGAGCAACACCACTGCCCCCATTTCTAACAACCAAAAATGTTTCCAGACATTGCCAAATATCCTCAGGTAGGGGCTTGGGGGAGGCAAAATCATTCCCAGCTGAGAACCACTGAGATATTTTGATAGTCACATAATTAAAAACATATATATACTACTTTTTAAACATATTTTTATCAATATAATACTCTGAGTAGTTTCTCATATCACGCGAACAACATTGTCTTCTACCTCAGGTTGCTGTTTTATCCTCATGACTCTCCCTCCCTTTTTTTTTTTTTTAAAATACTGAAGTACTGAAGTCTTACAGTGGAGGAGGGACAGGTGTCTTCATTTATTTTTATAGACAATCTTACAATATATTCAGAATTTTAATGTAAATTATTTACTAATGTTGTTAAAAACCAAAACCAAACCCATTGCCATTGAGTCGATTCCGACTCTAATGTTGTCAGGTGCCACCAAGTCGGTTAGGACTCATACCAACCCCGTGTACAACAGAAAGAAACGCTGCCTGCCTGGTCCTGCACCATTCTCAGAATCGTTACTGTGTTTGAACCTATTGTTACAGCCGCTGTGTCGATCCATCTTGTTGAGGGTCTTCCTCTTTTTCGCCGACCCTCCACTTTACCAAGCATTTATTAATAGTCTGTTGTTTTTGCCTGTTTTACAAATTTAGACTACTTTATTCTTACAAAAACAGGGAAAAATACTATTATATTTATGAATTCCATTTCAAAGTAACTAAGACTTACTGAGACCATTAAATTTAATTGATGTTTTTCTATTCACATTTGTTCTGCATTCATCATACTTGGAAGTTACAGTGTGCAATGTCGCTCTCATTATTTAAATTGACATTTATACTCATGTCTCCTTTCTTCATATGATAAACTCCTGTTCATCCTTCAAGAAGACCCAATTCTCACTCATTTGGATAGAGCCTTCCACAACTTAGTTTAGAAAGAAGGATATCCTCCTACACTATGCTCCCACAACGCTTTGTTCAAACATTGATAGTTGCATGTACCACATCACATTGTAATCTGTCGCTTAATTGTTAGGTGACTGTGACATATCCTATTTTATGGACTCCTTGAAAGAAGTTCCTGTCAACTTCTTATCTTTAGAATGCTGTACATGGTCTTGGACATGGGACAGTTGATGATATTAGTTCACTAAGTAAGTAATTAAAGTATTCAGTATTCTCTACTTTCTCAAATTACTTTGCCTAATGTGTTTTTTGGCCAATAATGGTACATTTTTTTAGACAATAAGTGAATAAAGAACTGCTACAATATAATAATGTGATGTTTTCCAGTGTACCTTACATTAACTATAATATTATTCCACAGAAAAAAAAATAAAAGGCTGTATGATTTAGTGAAAATAAAACTAAACTCTTCAGAGTGCTAGCTGTGTAACATTGGGGAAGCCCATTAACTTCTCTGAGCATTAATTTACCTATCTGTTAATTCAGATATCAATGTGTACTTTCTAACTGAGGATTAAATATTGTCAAATTGCAAATATTTAGCATGCTTCCCAACATGCTAGACATATAAATATTACTCAATTTCATGTCTGAAGCACAAAACCTGATGAACAGATACTTAGATGAAAGTAAAATAGCCTTTATTATTACTACTATGTTTTTGTTTTTTACTTTGGGACTGGTTGAAAATCATTTAAAATATATTAGCTATAATAAAATCAGTAAGATCTTAGAATCTAACCTTTGAATGGAAACTTTTCACCATGATCTATTAAAATTCAAGATCTTGTTTTGTATATTACCTGGGTTGGAATTTTAAGAAATTTGCTTAAGAAATAAAATGGTTAATCACAGATACATCTGTTTAAAATTTGGTTGGAAAAACAGCTTCCAACATAGATAAATATTTAATAATTTAAATAGTTCTATAAATAATTCAAATAAATGAATATATGTATGAATAGATATACACTTATGTATATTTATTTAAATACATATATTTGAATATATTTATTTGAAAAATATCTATGTATATATATATTTGAGTCAGGGTCCAGCTCAGTTAGCATAAATCACTGTAACCATTTTAAGAAGAAAGGGATTTAATTTAGGAAATGGAGTAATTACAAAATTACTAGAAGGGCTGGAGAATGAAGCTGTAGGCTGGGCCTCCAGGAATGACCCCTAGAGCAATTTTTTTTTTTTTTTTTAATTGTGCTTTAGGTGAAAGTTTATAGCTCAAGTTAATTTCTCATGCAAAAATTTATATACACATATTGTTACGTGACCCTAGTTGGAATCCCTGTAATGTGACAGCACACTCGCCCTTTCCACTCCGGGTTTCCCATGTCCATTCAGCTAGCTCCTGTCACTTTCTGCCTTCTCATCCCGCCTCTGGTCAGGAGCTGCCCATTTAGTCTTGTGTATCTACTTGACCTAAGAAGCACACTCTTCACAAGTAATATTTTATGTTTTATAGTTCAGTCTAATCTTTTTCTGAAGAGTTGGCTTTAGGAATGGTTTTAGTTCTGGGTTAACAGAGAGTCCAGGGGCCATGTCTTTGGGGGTTCCTCTAGTCTCAGTCAGACCATTAAGTCTGGTCTTTTTCGTGAATTTGAGTTTTGCACCCAACTTTTCTCCTGCTCTGTCACGGACTGTCTGTTGTGTTCCCTGTCAGGGCAGTCATTGGTGGTAGCCGAGCACCATCTGGTTGTTTTGGTCTCAGATTAATGGAGTTTCTGGTTTATGCGGCCCTTTTGTCTCTTGAGCTAATATTTTCCTTGTGTCTTTGCTGTTCTTCATTCTCCTTTGCTACAGGTGGGTTGCGACCAACTGATGCATCTTAGATGGCTGCTTGCTAGCTTTTAAGACCCCAGACACCACTCACCAAAGTGGGGTGCAGAATATTTTCTTAATAAACTTTAATAAACTTTGTTACGCCAGTTAACCTAGATGTCCCCTGAAACCATTGTCCCCAGACCCCCACCCCTGCTAATCTGTCCCTTGAAGTGTTTGGTTGTGTTCAGGGAGCTTCTTAGCTTTTGGTTTAGCCCAGTTGTACTGACTTCCCCTGTATTGTGTGTTATCCGTCCCTTCACCTAAGATAATTTTTGTCTACTATCTAGTTAGTGAATTCCCCTCTCCCTCCCTCCCCACCCTCATAACCATCAAAGAATGTTTTCTTCTGTGTTTAAACCTTTTCTTACATTCTTATAATAGTGGTCTCATACAATATTTGTCCTTTTGCAACTGACTAATTTCACTCAGCATAATGCCTTCCATATTCATCCATGTTGTGACATATTTCATGGATTCATCATTGTTCTTTATCATTGCATAGTATTCCATTTTGTGTATATAACATAATTTATCCATTCGTCTGTTGATGGGCACCTAGGTTGTTTCCATCTTTTTGCTATTGTGAACAGTGCTGCAATGAACATGCGGGTGCATGTATCTATTCGTGTGATGGCTCTTATTTCTCTAAGATACATTTCAAGGAGTAGGATTGTTGGATCGTATGGTACTTGTATTTCTAGCTTTTCAAGGAAGCGCCAAATCGATTTCCAAAGCGATGGTACCATTTTACATTCCCACCGGCAGTGTATAAGTGTTCCAGTCTCTCCAATATTTATTATTTTGTGTTTTTTTGGATTAATGCTAGCCTTGTTGGGGTGAGATGGTATCTTATTGTACTTTTGATGCATTTCTCTAATGGCTGATGATAATGAGCATTTCCTCATGTATCTGTTAGGTGCCTGAATGTCTTCTTTAGTGAAGTGCCTGTTCATTCCCTTTGCCCATTTTTTAATTGGGTTATTTGTCTTTTTGTTGTTGAGATTTTGCAGTATTTTGTAGATTTTAGAGATTAGACCCTGATTGGATATGTCATAGCCAAAAAATTTTCCCCAGTCTATAGGTTGTCTTTTTACTCTTTTGGTGAAGTCTTTTGATGAGCATAAGTGCTTGATATTTTAGGAGTTCCTAGTTACCTAGTTTCTTTTCTGATGTTTGTGCATTGTTACTTATGGTTCATTTTCTGTTTATGCCACGTATTAGGGCTCCTAGCATTGTCCCTGTTTGTTTGTTTTTTTTTCCCATGATCTTTATTGTTTTAGATTTTATATTTAGTTCTTTGATCCATTTCGAGTTATTTTTTTGTACATGGTGTGTGGTATAGGTCTTGTTTCATTTTTTTTGCAGATGGATATCCAATTATGCCAGCACCATTTGTTAAAGAGACTGTCTTTTCCCCATTTATTGGACTTTGGGCCTTTGTCAAATATTATCTGCCCATAGATGGATGAATTTACATTTGGGTTCTCAGTTTTGTTCCATTGTCTATGTATCTGTTGTTGTACCAGTACCAGGCTGTTTTGACTACTGTGGCAGTATAATAAATTCTAAAATGAGGTAGTGTGAGGCCTCCCAATTTGTTCTTCTTCTTTAGTATTACTTTACTTATCTGGGGCCTCCCTCCAGAACAAATTTGCAGAGCCGCTAGTTTACCACAATCAGAAAGCACAGAAATCAAAATACAGCTCTCTGAACTCCTGATTTCAGGATGACACCATCTTGGCCTCTGCCAGAATTATTGTCACCTGAGTCACAAAATTCTTGCTTGATCCTCATTACAAAAACAGATATAGAATGTCCCAACAGCTATCCTCCCGCTTAAATCAGTTCCTAATTCTGATTGGTAGAACCTAAATCACTTACGCAGCCTTAGCTACAAGGGGGTTATGGGAGATATTTTTCATTCTGTATCTTCTGCAGTACAAAATGATGCAAGAAAGAAATTGGAAGAAAGACTGCGGAAGCTGATTTCTTGGATCTGCTACAGTTTGTAAATTTCAGAGCCAAGGTCTGACTCTCAAAACCCACTGCTGTGGAGTTGATTCCGACTCATAGCAGCAACTCTATAGAACAGAGTAGAACTGCCCTATGGAGTTTCCAATGAACAGCTGGTGGATTTGAACTGCTGACCTTTTGGTTAACAGCTGTAGCTTTTAACCACTGTGCCACCAAGGCTCCAGAATCTGACTACAAGTAGTGTAATTTCATGTTCAATATTTTATATATTTTAAACTACAAAGAGAACTTAGGACTATGTTGTATTTTTTTTTTTAATTGTACTTCAGGTGAAGGCTTACAGAACAAATAGTTTCTCATGAAACAGTAGTACACATATTGTTTTATGACATTGGTTAACAACTCCACAACATGTCAACCCTCTAACTTCTCAACCTTTCTTTTTGGTGAAAATACACATAGCCAAAGATACACCATTTCAAAAATTTCTACATGCACAGTTCAGTGACATTAACTATGCTCTTCCAATTGTGCTGCTATTCTCACTTAAGATGAAGGCTTACAGAACAAAACAGTTTCTCATTTAACAGTTACTACGCGTTGCCCTATGACAATGGTTAACAATCTCACAACACCTCAGCAATATCCTTACTCAGCCTTGGGTTCCCTATCACCAGCTTCCTTGTCCCTTCTGCCTTCTGGCACTTGTCACTGGACTACTGTACCTCATTAGTCCCATTTGGATATGTTGTATTTTTAATCAGTCCACACACTGTCATGCACTAGCTACTAAGCGTAGTGCTGTGGGGGGACACAAGTCTTGGGGCTCACGTAGAAATAAGTCCATGTCCTCAGGAATTGTACCTAGCTTTGAGAAATGAAAGGAAAGTGGTTTATTGCTTGAAGAGAAGTTCCAGTAGTGTGCTACGGCTACCTTAAACACCATCCCCAGCATATTTATATGGTGCCTTTCTAGAATGAGTAGCTGCAGTGTTTGGACAGTTCTCTGTAGTCACAAGATGTCTTTGCCATACTTTCCACCACTTCTCTTAGATAACATTTGGCTGCAGTGTCTGGAGCAGGTGGCACTTGAGAATCGAAAATACCTTGAGACAAGTGAACATCCCTCTGCTTACAGTCTGGCCTATATAAAGAATGTTAAACTAGCAGGTGTCCACCCCCGGATGCATTCTGCCACAAACCAAAACGAGATATTTCTTTTCCATAGGGAGTATATTTCAAGCTTCGAAGGAAAGTTCCTGAAATATTAGCATTGTTATGGGGACACAGTGTGTGCAAGTGGACAGGCTCTTCCAAATTCCACTGTCTTACTACAAAGATGTTATTTGTCTAGGCAGAGAACATGGTTAGAAATCTCTTTGTACATAGTCTTAGTTATCTAGTGCTGCTATAACAGAAATACTGTAAATGGGTGGCTTTAACAAACAGAAATTTATTTTCTCATAGTTTAGGAGGCTAGAAGCCCGAATTCAGGGTGCTGGCTCTAGGGGAAGGCTTTCTCTCTCTATCTGCTCTAGAGGAAGGTCCTTGTCTCTTTCAGATTCTGCTCCTGAGAGATCTTCATGTGGCTTGGTATCTCTCTTCCCCATCTCTGCTTCTGCTCACTTGTTTAATCTCTTTTGTACCTCAAAAGAGATTGAATCAAGATACACCCTACACCTGTCTCACTGACATAACAAAGACATACCTTTCCCAAATGGGATTATAACCACAGGCATGTTGTTGTTGTTAGATGCCTTCCAGTGGGTTCCACTTATAGGGACCCTGTGTACAACAGAAAGAAACACTGCCTGATCCTGGGCCATCCTCACAATTGTTACACTTGCGCCCATTGTTGTAGCCATTGTGTCAATCCATCTCTTTGAGGGTCTTCCTGTTTTTCACTGACCCTCTGCTTTACCAAGCATGATGTCCTTCCCCAGGGACTGATCCCTCCTGATAACATGTCCAAAGTATGAAACGACGTCTCTCCATCTTTGCTTCTAAGGAGCATTGTAGTTGTACTTCTTCCAAGACCGATGTTTGTTCTTCTGGCGGTCTATGGTATATTCAATATTCTTCACCAACACTACAATTCAAAGGCGTCAATTCTTCTTTGGTCTTCCTTATTCATTGTAGAGCTTTCGCATGCGTATGAGGTGATTGAAAACACTATGGCTTGGATCAAGCGCACCTTAGTCTTCAAGGTGACATCTTGCTTTTCAGTGTTTTAAAGAGGTCTTTTGCAGCAGATTTGCCCAATGCAGTGTGTCTTTTGATTTCCTGACTGCTGCTTCCATGGGTGTTGATTGTGGATCCAAGTAAAATGAAATCCTTGACAACTTTAATCTTTTCTCCATTTATCATGATGTTGCTTATTGGTCCAGTTGTGAGGATTTTTGTTTTCTTTATGTTGAGGTGTAATCCACAGAAGCGTAGAGGTTAGGATTTATGACACATATTTTTTGGGGACACAATTCAATCCATAACACGCATATTTTCTTTGTACCTAGAATGCTGGCAGATCAAAACATAGAAATCAATGTCAATATCACTAGATTCTTGCTTATGTTGAATTTATATTCCCAAACAGGTAATTCACTGATGTTTCAGAGTGTTGCTAATTTGAATAATAGAGAAACCTAAATAGCCACTAAGCCTTTTGTTTAAGGATCACTGAGGACAAAAAGGAGCCATGCTTAGACATCCCTAGTTGTAATTACAAGTAACAGATTTAATTAGACACATCGTTAAAAACCATACATAAAATATTCCACAAATATGCATTATGGCAAGTGCAAAGACAAGGGCCTTCATTGTTTCACTGATATGTAATATTTTTTAGTAAAATAATCAGAGATGAAGCTAAGTAGATGGAGGGAAAAAATAGATTCAACTCACAGTGGCTTGCAATAACATTGTTTCTGAAGCCAAAGTTCACAGAGAACTATTTAAGCTTTCTCACTTGAGCTTTCAGACTAGCAATAACAGGCTCAGATCAAATTCATTCTGAGGTATATGGCACCGTGTTATGAATAAACTATTTTAATGTGTCATTTATTAAAGCATTCAATTATACTCTTGCTGTCAAGATCAGTGAGAAGGTTTTATTTAAAAACCTAGGGATGTGACTATTGGAGGACGTTTTAGTGTTAGCAAATTCTTTTTAATGAAATAAGTGAAAATAAATAAATAATATAAACATTTTCAGAGACTATTTTATTTGATGGTTTAAATGTTAATTTTAACCTATTTATGTAATTTAAATTTAAGTTTTAAGCTATTGTTTGAAAGTTGGCGTAATCATTCTTCTTAAAGCAAACTAATTAAAATAACTTTTGTTAATAAATGTTATTGTGTGTGTGTGTATGTGTGTGTGTGGTGGAGGAGTGGTGTTAGCCGTGTTGGGATTTTATTTTCATGCAGTAGGGGTTTATTTAACTGTAATTAACTTAAATCCATTTCTGACTTTTTTCATTCAACAAATATTTATTGATCATCTCTATGTATAGCAATATGCTAATGATTTTCTAGCTAAATCTATAAGGCTGTGTATGACTTTAAGGAAATCCAAATTGCCAAATCCAAGGTTGTAAATTAGGTGTTATTATTCACAATTCAAAGCGATTTGTGCTTTGCAAAGTAATTCTTTTAAATGCCATCTCTAATGCACTTGCTGCATTACAGAACTTAGCTACTTTCCTAAGAGATCTGATGGGTAGATACATTTTAACTTAACATGTATGGCCTTACTTTCTTTTTAAGAATCATTTAATATGCATGGAGTTAAAATAATAAAAGAAGTACAGAATGCTATTATATAAAAAGTAAAAGTCTAATCACCCCCACTATTGCATACCCTAGAGTGGGACTTTTGCTGCATCTGTTTTGAGAATGAAAATCTCTATTATCCTATAGAATCTCCACATGGAGAATGGTATTATAATACTATCCAGAATTATTTTCCTTGATGATTTAATATGCTCCTTCTGTTTTGAAGAGGCTGACCAACTTTTGCACAATTTTAAATATAGGCCACACTTTTAAAGAACATCTAGTATTTAAATGTAATCCAGATACCCCTAACCGAATCTATTACTAGTTGAAACTTAAGTATTCTCTTGGTTTCATGTGTCTACATTTGTGTTGCTAGAACTTTGCTACCCACCCCATCAGGATTGTTTTGCAGAAGAGGTGAGTGGTGGGATCTCTGCCCTCAACACTCAAACTCCACTTTTGAGATTTCCTTCCCTTAACGTGTATGCCCCATACTTGGTTTTATTATAGTCAGTGTATTATCAAATAGACCTCTGCCGGCATCTTGAATGGAAATTTTTGTTTTTTTTGTTGTTTCTTTTGTGGGACTTTATCATCCCACTAAATGCCTGGAGTGCTCTTCAGCCAAGTCAGTCAAAACCAACACCCTTCCCTGCACCTACACATTTTCCATATATTGCTCCCATTTGAGACCCGTGTGGTGAGCCTCCTTCTTTGCCAAGCTGCAGCCCATTTATGTCAGCTGTGCCCAGAAGTTACTACTGGTACCAAGTGTTCTGGCAAAGGTAACATCCCTTGAGTCGCTGGTGCCATTGTCCCATTGGCCACAATAAAATTAACTAAAACCAATAGCCATCTAGTTGATTCTGACTCATGGTGACCCCACATGTGTCAGAATAAAACTGTGCTTCATAAGGTTTTCAGTGGCTGATTTTTTGGAAGTAGATCAGCAGGCTTTTCTTTCAAGGCACCTCTGGGTAGACTCAAACTGCCAACTTTTCAGTTAGCTGTTGATCATGTTAACCAGTTGCATCATCCAGAGACTCCTTAGCAAAATTCAGACCTTTAACTCAATCCCAACACTACTGAGGCCAGGCTGAAACTCTGAATGTGACTTTCCAGACAACTAGAGGAACTGAAGGAAGATATAACATAAATAAACTTAAAACTTCTTATTAGAGATCACTAGGAAACCTAGTGCCAGACACATTTTCTTGGATTCATTCAGGCTGCCTCCTGGCCAAGCATTTGATCTCTAATTTATGATGGGAATTCCCATTTGTTTTAGGATAATCCTCATCTCAACCTAGAGTGGTGTGACATTAATTTTATATGCTCAATAGAAAAAATCTTATCAAAAATATAAAAGGCCAAATTAATGCACTGTTCACAGCTTCTCAAATGCTTGCATTAGCCATGATAACCTTTGCTTTACAATGATAAAAGTCTCACTCAGGAGATTTTCCCAGAACAAAGCAAAAATCTGAACCAGATGTATGTTCAAGCCTCTATGTTTTACAAAACAAAAAAAAACATCTTATCTTCCAGCCTTGGAAAGCCAGTTTTTTCAAGATTCTGCTAATCCCATTTTGGTATCAAAAGCCATTGTGACAAATATGCCACCGCATCTTGTTATAAGACTAAACATTCTTTCAAAACCACGAACTTTTCATGAGTACCCTATCTCTTTTTACTAATAAACTTCAACTTCAGTGAACTAAAGGTGTGACTCTCCTGTGTGTGTAATTTTCTTCCAAGGGATATGTTCTTCTGTAATTGAGGCTGAAGGGAAATAGAATAAATAGAATAAGGAATATTTTCAAACCTTCCTTGCTTTCTCTCTTTAAAAACAAAAAAGATTAGGATCTGACAGAATGTTTTTTCACACTACTTGAAATATTACAAGGAAGTGAAAAGCTTTCTCCAAAAGAAGAATCTATTTTTGTTTATGGAATCATTTCAAGTCTTGATTTTAATGCTCAGTAGGTTGCTCAATACTGAAAACCTTCATGTATCATGAAATCACAAGTTACACTGTTTGTTATGATTAATAGATAATAACATGATGATACACAAGTGTTTTTACATAGAAAAATAGAGAATATGGCTCAGTGGGCTATATGGTAAAGAAAAAAAGTATAAGCAGAGTACAATGGCAATAGTGGTGATAAATTGGTTGATAAATCAGTCTACGTGGTGCTGTCATAAACAAGAGCTCAGTTCAGTCTTAAGTATTGTGTTAGGCCATTCGTACTGAGAAACCAACAGCCTGACGATATTTGAAGAAAATGAGAGCCACCTAACTGTGAGAGGACAGATTCTACAGGTAATCCAGGATTAAGAAGAGAAAGATCCTGGTCCAAATCTGCTAAGAAAGAATAATTTGAAATATGGCACTAAAGTAGGAACAATCCTCAGCTTTACCCATCCTTCACCACACATTCTCCACGCTCTTAACTACTGTTCTGTTTGCTTACCATTTTCCTTTTCTCTGCCATTGCGTCTTGAATTCTTCCTTTTCTAAATATTTATATTTTTATTTACTTATATGCTTTTCCTGTAAAAGCCTGATCCAACCTCGCTCCCAAGGATAACAGCTATAAATCTTATTCCACCAAATCAGATGGGCAACAAATATAATTTCTTTACTTCCTTCACTTTTTATCAATTTTTAGTCTCCAACTTGGTTGGCAGTAAACCAGTTTTTCTTGTGGCTTCTCCCAACTCCAAAATTGAGTCACAGTTTCAGAGTCAGAGTCTCATGCACCAAAACTTAGGCCATTGGTCCACAGAATATTCTAGTCATGAGAGTCCATAGTGCTGGTCAGTATGATTTCTTAATATAGACATTGCTTTGTGCATGTTGGTATAATTATATTAATGGATCATTAATTTTTTCTCATGATATCCAATTAATATTTTGCTTTGTTTTGAGAAGGGACAAAAAAAAAAAAAAAAAGCCAAATGGTTATTTTATCCTAAAACCAAGTATGAGAAGTTGAAATAAATGTAATAATTATATTAGCTAATATTAGCCCTAACTATATGCCAGACACCATGCTACCTGCTTTACATAGGTTACCTAATTAATCCTCACCCCAACTCATTGAGATAGGTTCTTTTGTCACATGCATTCTACAGATAAGAAAACCAAAGTTAAGAAATGTTGAATAACTAGTCCAAGATGACGCAAGTCATTCTCAATGGACTCTGGAGCCTGACAAGTCAGCATACTGATATATAGAATAACCTTAATTTATGTAACTACAAAAGTTGTCTACTCCATAAGTCAAAGTAAAAGCCAGAAAAACAAATAATGTAAGCAGCAGGGCAGAATGATTAATTCATACCTTGTCCTTCTTTTTGCTTTCCTTTTCCAGAGAATACTTGTTTTTTTAACTGCCTACATCTTGATTATAAAAATAACTTTCTCCTCATAAATAAAATACGTTTAGAATTAACAAAGGTATTGAACAATCACATTTCTAATATTTGCAATACAAATATGCTCAGGAAAAGTGGAAAATTGTAAAAATAGGTGTAGAGAAAGGTATCGTCTTTCTAAATACATGTATTAATAGGTTAAACAGTTGTCCTAAGTTTCTAAATTAATGGAAGCATCTTTTTTTTTTTTTTTTTGGTACCAAATTATTTTGAAGGAGTGGTACAAATGAAAGAACTGAAGTGGATGTTTTGGTACAATTTATAGAAAAGGTAAAGGTAAACCCAACATGCATGCGCTGTCTTGGTGGCCACGGAAGTCACCCGTGGCTGTGGAGCAGCAGGCTAAAGCTAAGCTGTCTCCATCACTGTCTCCCAGGGTGTGCTTGTCAAAGAGATACTCTGCCAGGGCAGACGGCGGGGCTCCCATCTTCCGCAAGTTGGTCACGTAGTCACCCAGTTCTTTGATGGTTGTAGGTAATGAGTCTCAATGAAGTCACACAAATGGGGGTCGTTCTTGTCAGTGGCCAGCTCGTGCAGTTCCAGTAGTGACTGATTCACGCTTTTTTCCAAGTGTAACGCACACTCCTTTGCATTCAGTCCGCTCTCCAATCATCATAGTCTGATTTCTTGGTATCATGAAGGACGATTCGGCCACCTCGTTGGTTCTGCAGCTTCATCAGTTTCTCAGCATGTTCCCTCTCCTCCTGAGACTGGTGAAGAAAATATTTGGCAAAATTCTTCAGAGCCACATCATCGCGGTCGAAGCAGTAAGACATGGACAGGTAGACGTAGGAGGCGTGGAGCTCCACGTTGACCGGGCGGTTGATGGCGGCCTCCGAGTCCTGACTGTAGTTCTGGCGCACCTGCGAGGGGGATGCGGTCGTCATGGCGGCGGTTGAAGAGCGGTGGCTGCGAGGCGCTGGAAGGGCGGCGGGGGCCTTGGGGCGTCCGAGGGCGCTGCCGTGAGGAGGTGGTGGAAGGCTGCCTGGTAGCTGCTGGTTGGGGGAAGGTTGGCGAGCGCCGCGTTCCGTTCAAGCGCTGTTGAAGCAGGAGACCACGGCGACTCTGCGAAGAATGTCTGGAAGCAACTTTTGACATAAGTAAGAGTTGATTATATAGTTTTTGATTGATGAAGAAAACTGTTTCTGGTTTACACTATTTTTTAAATTGTGCATAAACAATTTTGTTAAGTAGTTCAGCATCAAAAAGTGGCTAATGCTGGAAAATCAGTTTCCCCCATCGGAAGCAGTTAATTACCATGACTACCACAATAAATAGTTAAAAAAAAATTGAGAAATATTCTCTATTTTTTTTATCCCTTTAATATTTTGTTTCTACTTTACATCTATCAGTTTAGCAAGTGCATTCACTTTAGTGACTACATCTCTGTAATTAAAAGAATTATTCCCAAGTGTCACTTACGAAGGCATGCAGAATCTTCCACACCACAGGAAATAAGTGTTTTATGCATTGAGTATAATTTTTATACACATGGATCTTGAAAGTGATGGCAGAATTTGCGTGTGTAAAATACCTCTTTTTAATTTCCACACCAAATTGAAAATTAATCTCCTAGTGTTTTACAGTTGCATTATCTGTGCATATTTCTGCAGCCAGGGAATGGACAAGTTCTAAAGATATTTATTTTTAAACCTATTCTTTTCTATTAGGTTGAATAATGGCAATTTCATAGTGTGAATCCCTAATTGATCACATCAGGTTTTTTTTTTTTCTGTTATCTATATGCTTGAAATAAAAAAAAAAAAAGATTTTCCAATTATATTTTAAGAATCACTAATGATATAGTCAGTCTTGTACAGGGCATACACAGTCTCAATTGATCCTGTTGTCCCATTTTCTTGTTTTGAAAACATGACATAAATACTTTCTTTTTGCTTCATGCAAATATTGGGTTGAGTTGTTTAAGGCGGTTAGGAACTGACCACTTAAGTCAGTAAGTTTTAATTTTTCTCTTAGTAGATTCTGACCTTTGGAAGGAATTAAAGACAATTCTCAAATTACTGCCTTCATACCCAGAACAATGAAATTTCTAGAGGCAATACAGACATGAAAAAATAATACACATTTGTAGTTTTAGAGAATAAAAAGAATCTACAGGAAAAGCAATGATTATAACATTTGTCTCAAAAAGACTCCATCGACACAATTGAAGGTTAATAAGTTTTTGTAGCCACTTTTCAAGAACATTTTTCATTAATAATTCTCACCTCTGTAGATGTTAAAAGAATAGGGTACGAGTCAATTGTACTTATCGCATATTTAGAATGAAGTATTTTTATTTATGACTCTTCCTTCTCTTCCTCTGAACCATTAACCTCAATTTTCCTTAGAATAAAAGGAAGGATTCAGATAAAATGGAGTGAAATAATAGCATAGATTGTGATTTATTTTCTTTATCTTCTTGGAATTGTATTTTAATATTTAACACAAGTTTTAATATTTAATATGACCACTACTTTTATGTAAGCTTGTTATTCTAGGTCTGCTGCTGTGATATTAAGGAATTTGTCCAGGCAGCCAGGTTATTAAATTATTTTGTACTTTGTTTAGTTGAAAAATATGCTTATGTGAAAAATAATAGAATATCACCTGTATTCTAGGCATGATAACCTCGTCTGATACTGTAACTTGTTTACTTGGGAAATCTTATTGAACTCGTTATAACCAGGAGAAGAAGAATTTAATGTTAGAATCTGTTAAGTATAGTTGTGTTTTCAGTGAGGAGAAAAAAAAGTCTAAAATCAAAAAAGTTAGAAATTTCTGGCAAGTATGACATGCATTAGATTAAAATAAATACCGGCATGGCAGATCAGATAGTGTTATGGAAAAGAGCAGTACACCAAGAATTTGGAGAGTTGCTTCATGGTCCCAGTTCTGCCACTAAGTGGCTCTGGGGCTCTGGTATCTCATCTAACTTTCCTGAACTCCTACGGAGGCTGCGATGCCTGGTTTCTATGGTCTATTTTATCTTTAATCTCCCATTTTTATATTTTCCTGGGCAAATAACTCTGTAAATATTCTTGAATTCTGTAAATAATTTTTTTCTAAATTATCATTTATTTCTTGTTCTAAACAAACTTTGTATCATTGCAATGATTGAAATACTCCTTTTGCTAAAATTTTATACATGGGGGGATATGAATCATCTTGAATTGTGTCGATATGTCCTCAGACTCTAGTCTCACATTATGTACTATAAGTGCTATATTACTATCCAATTCCAGAATGATTAATCATATTGCATATGTGTTGCATTTGCCAGTGTAATGGTGTATTTCTGAAGGTACTCAAGCAACCTCAAGGCAAAATGTGAAAAATTACAATGAGAGGGAAGGCATCATACAGGATTCCTCTGGGAATACTTTCTTCCTTAAGGGAGAAAGTTAACAAGTCATTGGATTAAAATATTCACTTAAAGAATGAATGAACACAACTAGTGGTAAGAATGAGAAAACATTTTCTGTATCTCTTTGTCACAAAATATCTGATCTTATGAGGGACTAATGCAGGTGACCTTTAAATATTTGTTATAGTTACCCAGTCAGTCATTTTACTTACCAATTAGGGGAGCCTTACAAATGTTTGCCTGTAAATTTCATACATTTATTCTTTAAAATCTTGGTCTTTACTGAAGATCGTTTTCTCCTTTCTAGCAACCCCACTGCACTTTAAAAAGTTATTAAACATATAATTTAGCAGACGGAACCATAGATTTCAGAAAGGAGATGAAATGGAATAAGGTCTCATCCCAATCTATTTAGCCAGCTTTGAAGAAAATGGCATATGTAGAATGACACAAACTGATTAAATACACTCCCAAAATATGTAAGTGGTAGAAGAGTCTGTCCATATAATTATTTATTTAAATAAACAAAGCAAAATAACTTTAGAGAAGAAAAACTGGTTTTAGAGATGATTGGATAAGAAAACAATTTTCAAATCAAAAGCACAATGGATGACATTTTTTTTTTTCCTAAATGGGCTTAAGTTAGCTTTTCTTCAAAGTGAGACTAGAAACCCAGCCAAAGGAAATGTATAAAACTTGGACTTAAGTGGGTAAAAGAGTTTAGCAGGTTTTGAATTTTAACGTAAAAAGTTTCAGAACAAAAACTATATATATGAATCTACCACACTTTTCTGAAACTAATTGTTTTTTTATGTTATTCAATACTTTTTTTTCCAAAATAAGTTCTTGTTCTCCAGCACTTAGATGTGCTGAAAAATATGTACAAATTGTCATAAAATTTCTAGAATAGATCATTTTATTTATAACTATGGTTTCACAGATTTTTAGTGTGGTAATTTTACGTAATGAAATATGTAAAATTCTGAATATAAGTTAATTTCCTTTCTGTGTTTTCATTGCTGAGCAGTTTTGCAATCAGTTGATTCATTGTAACCTACTTTCAAGAAGATGTGTGATTATTATCAACCCTAATGCTATTTTATTCAGATCACTGTATACGAACCTAATACGAAGATAATTTTTCTTATCTGAAAAATCAGTTTCTTGAAAGAGCTGTATAAATCAAGGTTTAATTTCTCACAATTCTAATTTTCTTGAGTTGTTACAAAGTAGCTGAGTATCTCTTACCAACACCTTGACCAGAAACAGGTAATATGGATATATGTATTGTATAAGCAGTTTGTGATTGGCTGCTAGTCTAACAGTTGGAGATGCAGATATACCCAGCAGCTCTGGGGAAAAAAGGCTGGGCAAACTGCTTCTGTAAAGATTACAGCCACGAAAACCCTATGGAGCAGTTCTACTCTGTAACACGTGGGGTCGCCATGAGTTGGGGGCCGACTCAGCAGCAGCTAATAATAACATAAATATACAGATAGATACACACACGCACAGCACACACACAAATCTTAATGATGCTTTTGCCTTTGATAGAGAGAAACATTGAAAACCCTAATAATACTTCATTTGCAATTATGTCTAAAGATTTATCTAAAATTTGGAACCTCAAAGTACTAAATTAATCTCTTACCTACCATTGCTCTGGGTCATTCTATTATTCTTTATTGAAACACTTGATGAGTTTTTTATTCTAAACGCATTTCTGACTTTCCTGGTCATATTTTTATTTTAGTTTTCCATTCAAGCTAATGGGAAGAAATCTATAGCCTGTCATTTTAGAGGTATAATACAATCATCTTACAAATCAAAACTTTATTATTCACTTCTAGTTTTTTTTTTTCCTCCTCTAGTCTCTTTATTTTAGAGTTGGGATTGAGAATTGATGTCTAAAATTTAATATGAGTAACTTAAGCTAACATAGTTAGTAATGTCTACTGAACTTTTTCCTATGTAATGAGGCATGCCTATGAACAAAGAACTTTTGGGAAGTGGACAGTGAAATTTTCACGTTCGCTGTTCCTGGTTCACTGCTCCCTCAGATTGAGTTTGAGTGCTCCAGCACATCTCAGCCTTTCATCATGCTACAGAATAGTGTAGCAGGAAAAGCTAACTGTGAAATTTCGTAGCTATCACTGAGACCAAACTGAGTTTAGATATAGTTTACAAGGAATTAGTCTTCTTTTGGTCTATGCTCATGTTACCTTCTGAAATGGGCTTTACTTTTACCATTATTGTTTTCTCATAGTTTAAACTCAGTATAATCAGCTGGAACTTATTATATTTACATTTCTGTGCATTTTCTTCAACCAAATGCAATATTGATAGAAAACTTGTAATCGAATAATTTTTCTTCTCTTGAAAAAGATAGTTTAGATCTTACTTATTCTATAGCAAATTTTGCTGATTATTATGTAGGGATTCATGATGTCTGGCATCTGTTATGAATTTTCCATTTTGTTTTCCATTAAACTTTACCAAAAATTGTCTGCTCTCCATAAGCCCTAGTTGTAATTTAGCAATACCTCCTCTTCTCTTTCTCTACTAAAATAATTGAAGACATTTAGCATGAACTTGCTTGACTTGCCCTTTTCTTCATTATTCTCTCCTTCATATTCTCTCCTTTTTCCTATAGTTATCTTTCTTTCTGCATGCTTAGAGATATCAAGTTTCCCACATTCTGAGGAACACTTCAGAAAACACTGCTGCCCTCTAAGTTATTTTTATATTTCTGTTGATTTTTTTCCCTTCATTTCAAAATCTTCTTGATAAAATAATCTACTTCTTCTGCCAAAGGTTTCTAATCACTCACTCTTTATATTGAGAATCCTACCATTTGCTTCTACTAAATTTTTTTCTTAAGTATCAATGATGACATCACATCCTCTGTCCTCCCAGCCATTATCTCCAAAGCATTCAACATTGGTTTCACTTTCTTCTGCTAAAAGCTGTCTTCCTTTAGTTCTGTGACTCTTCTGTTATACAGTACTCTTCAGGACAAGCTAGATTATGTTACAGTAACAAATGCCACTGTATCCTATTTGTTTAACAAAACAAAGGTTTATTTTTCACTCATTCTGTCCTCAGGTTGGCAGGACTCTGCTACATATAGGCACTAAGTTAGCCAGGCTGACTGAAACTTTATAATCTTGTAGTTACACCACCTGGAACACATGGTTTCCTCAGTTGTGAGGACAGAGAAAGAGACACCGGAGGCTGATTTCAGCTTTTTATGCTTCAGCCCAAGAAAACTCCAAGTCACCTCTTCCACAGCCTGTGGCCCAGAACTAGTCACGTGACCTTACCTATCTGCAGGGAGACTGAGAGGTGTGTGGAGGCAAATGGAATGTTAGGTGAGCACCCCTTTCTCTGTCACAGTAGTCCTGCTCAAGATCTTACATTGTAATTACTTTTCCTTTAAATACTCGTTATATTTAGACTCTCTGCAGGGTTGACCCCTTGACTCTTATTTTATAGTTTTCCTTAATAATTTCAATAATTCAGCTACCACATCTATGGAGCAGACTTCCCTGTCTCTATGTTCAACTTTTCTTCTCTCTCCAGTGTTGAGTTCAAATTTATCACTTACCTGCTGGGTATTTAAAACTGTCCCATCCTCAAAAAATTGTGATTAATGGTACTACTATTATCCTAGACATCTACTCTTTAAATACAAAAGAATTACTTGGCTATTACATCTCCCTTGTTTATTTATGTTATCTTCAGTAAATTCCCATTTTACCCCCATTTTGCCATTCTGCTGCCCCTACCATAATTCAAGGCCTTATTACTACTCTATTAGACTATTAATATAACTCAATATCTTCTCGTTGCTTAAAATCTCTCCTGACACCCCCCCCCCTTTTTTTTTTTTGGTTGTACAAACCACTGCCAGCTCAATCTTCCTAAACTATATGTAGAGTTCCTAGTTCCTGGTTTTCACTTGAAAAGTCTAATTTTTATGTTTTCTACCTTGAAAAAATAAAGTTTAAGTTTTAATATTGTTATATCATGAAGTGACATGACTGAACATTTTGTTCATTCTCTACATCTAGAGTTTATACTTCTATGTTAATTGTTTGATTGAATATGAGAGACCCTGAATTTTTGTTGTATTAATCCACACAACAATTAATGTAGATCTGAATTTCAACCATTTGTACCAGCCATAAATCTAATATACAACAAACAAATGAAAAGCAAAACAAAACAAAAACTAAGATAGGCATAGTTGATAGTACTAACTTAGGGCTATAGTGGGAATTCAAACTGACAAAAATATTTTTGGTTTAAAAGCTAAATTTAAATTGTGAAAGGACTATTCACTTGTTCATATAGTCAATACTTTCATCTCAGGAGCAGGGAGGGTACTCATAAGAGCTCTCAAATGTTAAGATAAATGATTTTTTTCACAATTCAACATACTGTGTCCTGAGTATTTTGAGTTTGGCTAATTATATCACAAGATGAAGTAAATAATATCTGGACAAATCAGCTTTCTATCACTTGTCTTTATGAAGCTAGGAATGCCTGGGCTGATATTTATCTCCGTTGTGGGTATAAGATATATTGATAAGTAAATATATTTTAAGCTTAAGAAACTGCTACACCTAATTTTTAAAATTTATCCAGTGGTCTGTTTTATGTCCTTTGTACTGATATATTCATTCCCATTGCCATCGAGTCAATTCTGACTCACACCAACCCTATAGGACAGAGTAGAACTGCCCTATAGGGTTTCCAAGGAGTGGCTGGTGGATTCACACTGCTGACCTTTTAGTTAGCAGCTGTAGCTCTTAACTACTATGCCACCAGGGCTCCTTGTACTGATATATAATGAACATGTATTTTATGAGTAACAAAAATGAATTTAATACTGAGTTAGTGAGAAATAAATTTTGTGGGTTTAAAAAATGCCCTTTATTTGGAAACACAAAGTGAGATGATGATAATCAAATATTCATTTACAGAGAATCTGTATAATTTTAAAATATAAGCAGTCGAAGATATAGAAAAGGCTAATAAGCAAATGAAATGATGCTCAACATCATGAGCCATTAGGGAAATGCAAATCAAAACTACAATGAGATGCCACTTTACACCAACTGGAATGGCTGTTATCAGAAAAAGATAAAATAACAATTGTCAGTGAGGGTGTGGTGAAATTGGAACCTTCATGTGTTAATGGTGGGAATGTAAAATGGCTCAGCCATATGAGAAGCAGTTTGGCAATTCCTCAAAAAGTTAGACATAGAAGTACCAAATGACCCAACAATTCTGCTCTTAACTATATACCCAAGAAACTTAAAGGCAGGGACTCAAACAGATACTTGTACACTAATTTCATGGGACCATTATTCACAATAGCCAAAAGATGGGAACAACCCAAGTGTCCATCAACAGATGAATGGATAAGCAAAATGTGGTATATGCATACAATGGAATATTAGTCACAATGAAAAAGGAAGTTCTGATACATGCTACAACATGGATGAAACTTGAAAAGGTGTTGAGTGAAGTAAGTCAGACACAAAAGGATAAATATTGTATGATCACATTTATACGAAATATTTGGAATACACAAATGCATAGAAACAAAAGATTTTAGTGGTTACCCGGAGTTGGAGGAGTGCCAAGGGAGATGAGAGTTATTGCTGAAGAGATACTGAGTTTCTGTTTGGAGTGATGAAAAGCTTTTCGAAATGGGTAGTAGTGATGGTAGCACAATATGATGAGTGTAATTAATGTTCCTGAATTGTACACTTAAAAATACTGAAACTGAAAAACTTTGTTATATATATTTTATAAAAATAAAATGAATTTTTGAAATATATTTTATATATAGTAAATATTGGAGCCCTGGTGGCACAGTGGTTAAGATCTCGGCTGCTAACCAAAAGATCAGCAATTTGAATCCACCAGCCACTCCTTGGAAACCCTATAGGGCAATTCTGCTTGCTCTGTCCTTTAGGGTCACTATGAGTCAGACTCGACTCAACAGCAATGGTTTTTGTGTGTGTGTGTGTGTGTGATTTTCTATATATATATATATATAACTCCAGATTTTGTGGTTAGGAATATATATATATATCCTTATAGTAATTTTACCTAATAATTTCCCATTTTATTGCTCAAGTAATAACATAGAAAGTGAAATTAATCCATCTCTCGCAGTATATATCAGAAATATTTAAGAGTCAAGCCATTGTAGCAGTTCACTAACTATATGAAACAATATTTTATTACTTTTCATCTTTACGGCCAAAAAAAGAAATTCGATCTTTTCTCAACTCCAATATATTCTCCACACTACAGCCAGACAAGCTTTCTAAAACATGCATCTGATTTTATATTGTTCCCATTCTTAAACTATGCGATTAATTCTCTTTGCTTCAGGATATATATAGACCCATTGCTGTCATGTCAAGTCAGACTCATAGTGACCCTATAGGACAGAGTGGAACTGCTGCATAGGGTTTCCAAGAAGGAGCTGGTGGATTTGAACTGCCGACCTTTTGGTTAGCAGCCTGACCTCTTAACCAGTGTGCCACCAGGGCTCTCTCGCTCTCTTTGTATATGTTTTATTTCTTTGTTACATAATAGGATGTGACACTTTAGTTTGCTTTGGGAAAAGATGCAGCTAGCAAAGACTGCAGTTTAAAAGCTTTTCACTTACACCCTCATTAGCAGAAAGTTATGTAGCTAGCATGTTTACAGATCTAGGCTGTTTTAGTATCTTTCAAATGTAAGTAGTATATTGTACTTAAATGACTCATTTTCTATGAATTTATATGTGCAAGGTCACAGTTAAAGCATAAGATATTGCCTATTGCCAAGTTTCTTATAAAGTAGAAAGATTGCAGTATTTATGTAAATTGACGCTTTTGTGAATTTAGCATGTTAATTTTGAATGTCACGCTCATAAAAACCATGGAGTCTTCTTACTGTAAGGCTTCTGAATTTTTTAGAACATAATTGAATTGTCTGTTGGGGGGGAGTGATTGAAATACCAGCTGTGTCATCTAATTCATCATATCACTTATGCCAAGATTTTCATCAAAGTAGTAAAACTTTTTGTAAGTATTTTTCTTTCCTGATCTGCTCTAGGCTCTTTCTCAGTAGCGACTCATTGGAAGTTGTTTGGAAACCTAAATGTGTTTTTCATTTTCTCAGAGTCACATATTTCTCCTTTCTTCTGTAATCTAGTGATTGGCTGCTGCTGATTAGAGTTGCAGACCCAGCATAGCAATTTAGGTGAACTTTAGCTTGGGCCTTAGGATTGGATAACAGACGGATGGAGGAATAAATAGGTTGATGGATAGACACACATTATAATATATGTAAAGCTCTAACTTGTATTTAAAATAGCAATATAATATTGCTAAACTCCGATAAGTTAATGAATATAAAAGTAGAATTAAAGCCAACTGTAAAGATTATAGCCATTTCTAATTTGACTTCTAGCATTTATTTTAATGGATTCATGTGTTAGGAATGCCTTCAACCGCCTTATTTACATATGGCTATAAAGTCAGCTATACTTCTTCCAAGACAGATTTGTTGGTTCTTTTGGCGTCCATGGGATATTCAACATTCTTTGCCAACGCCATAATTCAAAGGTGTCAATTCTTCTTTGGTTTTCCTTATTCATTTTCCAGCTTTCGCATACATATAAGGCGATTTAAAACGCCATGGCTTGGCTCAGGTGCACTGTAGTCTTCACGGTGACATCTTTGCTTTTTAACACTTGAAAGAAGTACAACCAGAATGCTCCTTAGAAGCAAGGGTGGTGTCTTAGTCATCTAGTGCTGTTATAACAGAAATACCATGAGTGGATGGTTTTAACAAAGAGAAGTTTATTCTCTCACAGTCCAGTAGGCTACCAGTCCAAATTTAAGGCATCAGCTCCAAGGGAACGCTTTCTCTGTCAGCTCTGTAGGAAGGTCCATGTCATCAATCTTCCCTTGGTCTGGGAGGTTCTCTGTGCAGGAACCTCAGGTCCAAAGGATGCGCTCTGCTCCCAGCACTGCTTTCTTGGTGGTGTGAGGTTCTCGTGTCTCTGCTGGCTTCTCTCTTTTATATCTCAAAATAGATTGGCTTAAGACACTGTCCAATCTTGTATACCTCATCGGTATAACTGCCGTTAATCCATCTTATTAGATCATAGTGATTGAATTTACAACATATAAGGAAATCCCATCAGATTACAAAACAGTACACAGTTATACAATACTGGAAGTCATGACCCAGCTAAGCTGACAGATATTTTTTGGGGACACAATTCAATCCATGACAGATGGTGAGACTACATCTCACATACTTTGGACATGTTATCAGGAGGGATCAGTCCCTGGAGAAGGACATCATGCTTGGTAAAGTAGAAGGTCAGCGAAAAAGAGGAAGACCCTCAACGAGATGGATTGACATAGTGGCTGCAACAATGGGCTCAAGCATAACAACGATTGTGAGGATGGTCCAGGACCCCGCAATGTTTCGTTCTGTTGTACTCAGGGTCTCTCTGAGTCAAAAATGACTCTATGGCACCTAACAACAACATAAAGTCAGCAGCGCTGCCAGTTCCTTTCTGGGTTTGAAGCAAGTACTTTGTTGCTTCTGGAAAAATCTAAAGCAAGGTTTTCAATGATGTGATTACTCATTCTGGCTTAAGCACCTCTCTTTCTCTTTGAGACATTATTTATTTGTTTGTGTGTTTGCTTATTTGTTCATCTGTGTATTTACTCTATAGTCTCCTTTTCTTATGAGTTTCTGAAAATGAAGAAATATCCTCAAAGCTGTCCTGAAATCCTGGTGAATTTAATCTGCTCAAGTTTATTTTTAGTTTAAATCTTCACCCTGAAGTTGGACCAGAGACTTAGTAACTTAAATTTTTAAAGTGCCAAACTTAGTTTCATAGTTATTACATTCAAAACTTGCCATTCAGCCAGTATTAAAAAGTCATTTCTTTCCTTTCTTCATGTTAAATATTTTGTGGTAATTACTGAGAGAATATTTAGTGGGATGGCCTTTTACGTGTCAGAGAATTCTTCAATATATTTTTATTATGTAACGAGTTCTTACTTTGATGTAACTTCGGCTTTTATTTTGTTCTGGGTTTTTTTTTTCTTTTTGTTATTGTTGCCATTGTTGTTGAAACGTAACTACACAGATGCCTTCTGCTGAATTTTTGCTGTTTAGAATGAGAGAAACCCAGAGTTAAGTTCCTAAGCTGTGCTTAAGCATACAGTGTAAATATAACTGCAAAATCTTGTTGCTTATGTCTTTGTTGATTGTTTCCTCCATAGATGAAGTTCTGTGTCATACACACCACTTGCCATGTGATTTCTAAGTCATAAAGAAATAATTTAGTTGTTTTATGTGTGTATATGATATAAATCATGCCATACTACTTACACAAAAAGGAACAATTCAATAAATTGCACCTAAAATTGACGAGGTTACAGTAAGTCAAGTTTAACTAGATACTAAAGAGACTAGTTTCTAGAAGAGCACCAGCACTTGAACTCGGCAATACAGTGACTGCATAGGTGGTTAAAAATAATTTCTGTTGGCCCTTTTTTTTTTTTTTTAAATAGTTGTGATATAATAAGTTAATAGTATTGGATGATTGTAATAATAAAAATGGAGACAGTACTGAAATCAGATAAAATCAATTTTAAGCAAAAATAGGGACAGCTATGTATATGGTTTTCTCCCCAGGGAGTAGTATAGAAAGCATATACTATATTTCTAAAAGTTTCCTTGTGGATGTTTTAAAATTAAGTATTGATTTGGTTTCTAGTTATACTCTTGGGCCCTTGGTAATAGCTGCAGTTCCAAGTCTGTCTTTTTATTCCTCAGGAATTGAGAATCAATCAGACAGAGCTAACAAGTATAGTTTAGAGAGTTATTTTATTCCTCATAAGGAAGTAAAATCATTTAATTTTGGCATTATAGTATTTAAATTCCAATCTTCTATGCCGGCAATGCCAAGATCACTATTGCTGTTCATTTTATATTTCAGTTTTCGTACAGTGGTTAAATATAATAACATGTGCCACTTAAGATCCAATTATATAGAGTATTATACACAGATAATAAAAGATATTTGAATTTTTTATTTTACTTAGAGTTATATCAGCTTGAAGTACTTTAAACAGCTTCTGCTGTTTGCAGAAGACAATAATACATTTAGATATAACATTAAAAAGCAACATCTAGGTCTTATATTTTCATCTGTAAAGCAGTTAAGATGTTAACAATGTTGACAAGAATTGAATTAGTAAGAAATCAAAGGTATAATGTGTATTAAGGGCAAATCACTGTGTAAAATAAAACCCAAAATCTCAAAAATTTCAAAATTCCTAAGCAGTAGATAGGGCATGTTCTTACAAGCATACTATCCATATTAAAAGAAAAAAAAAATACACTAAAATATATGATGAATTTATGCTAGGTTAGCAAAAGAGTGTTCTTGGAAATAAAATCATCTTTGTTTTAAAGTTAACCAAAGAATTTTAATCTGCCAGAGTGAGGTATAACAAAGAACAGAAAAATACTATGAAAGTAAATCATTCAGAATAGCTCCCAAACTCCTGGAAATTATCCTATGACACTTTAAAATATAAAATTTAAAATAAAATTAAAAGCATGCACTGTTTGTGAATTTTCTGCTTCGGATTGAATTCTTCTATGAACAATATATTATATAATAATAACATGACTGAAATTAACAATGACAGGATTTGACATTCCAGATCTTGCACTGCTGCTAATTTCAAAATGAAATCTATTTAGCAAGTTTGATCAAAGTCAAAGATTTTTTTTGTTTTCATTTTACTTAGTATTATTATATGTCTTATTTGGTTGTGTATTTTCCAGAGAAGGTGCCACCTCACCCACAGAAGCTGAATATTAACATAGGTTTAAAATCGGGAGAAAAGTTTATAGATCTAAAAAAATGTTATATGTTAAGATATCAGAGAAAAGCAGAACTGAGTTGTCCTGTAACTTGAATTTGTTTTGGTTAGGCTGAGCCATAATCATATTAAAACTTCTGATATAAATCTGTTTACTTGCAGTTTACTTGTTATTATTAGATGTTATTGATTGTAGACTCCCAAAAGCTACAAAAAAACTTGCTGATCAAGCAAAGCTAAAGTTGTGAGATTTAGTTTAGTAAAGGAGAACATCACTTCGAGAGTCTTAGTGGATACTCCAAATAGGAAAACTAGGAAGAATATTTAGAGGTTTTAGGGCCTGGGCTGGGTAATGTTAAGATATGTCTTGCAAAGTGAGTAACTGGTCGTAATTACCCAGAGTTTATGATAGGATACTCTTGGATTTCTGGGCACAGAGTAGCAAGTGTCTTGAAGTGATTATTAATGAGCAATCTGTTTTATATCCCAGGAGCAAGGATTTCCTAGAGCCAGCACTTATGACTTTTTTAACTGTCCTTGCTAATTACCAGAGAGAAAGAAAAGTATTCCTGGCCCCAGTATTGTTTAACATGGGGACAGGAGAGTATGCCTGGTTCTAGTATTGTTTTCTACAAGACACAGGGAATTATGTTTTTTCAGTTCTCTGTCCTTCTTCCGCCTAAGTTGGAAGGTAGACCGTTATGCAGACCTGATTGGTTAAGGTCTGGTCTGTCCAGCTGTTTGATATGTGCATCATGGTCATAGATATGGAAATAATCTAATCCAGTTGCCATTGAGTTGACTCTGACTCGTAGTGACCCTATAGGACAGAGTAGAACTGCCCCATAGTGTTTCCAACGCTGTAAGTCTTTATGGAAGCAGACTGCCACATCTTTCTTCTACGGAGGAACTAGCTGGTGGTTCGGACCGCTGACCTTTCAGTTAGCAGCCAAGTGCTTAACCACTGCAACACCAGGATAGATGTTCTGGTAGTGACTGTTCCACGTTTCTTATTCTTTTTCTTATTAAAAGATCAGTTCTTGCACCATTTAGAAGACAGTGGTTGTGCAGCACCATTTAACAGTCTGGAAAATATAGCTACGAGTGAAAAAGTCTCCAAATTAAACCAAGAGAACAGATCCCATTCCTATTCCAAAGGGTCTGCAGTCACAGATATGGGGTATTAGATAAATTAGCTATATTTTGTGATCCCTTTAATTGTGTTCAAATTTGTCTTAAAGATCCTAGAGATCTCTGTAAGGATTTGAGTTCAATATTCTCTCACTAAGAATGAGTCAACTCATAAGGTCAGTATTAAATAGAAAGCAGCTTGTCCAATTTGATGAACCTCTCAGAGAAGGTATTCTCTGAACTTAGTGAAATTGTCTAATTTTCCTGCTACTTTCTGGACCATAGCATGTAGGATTCTTCCAACTCTCTGGACCTTTTGAAAGCATGAATTGGAATGGTTTGGGGGACAGAAGAAAACAGTCCAAAGTTCCCTTTCAGTAATTAAAGTTTGTAAACTCAGATCATGCTCAGTTTACCTCCTATTTTGTTAAACCTTCTAAAAATCCTTTTTTTAAAGTGGGAAATTGATGGGTTTAAATGGCCGTTGGGTGATAACAGGTACTATCATGAAGGAGACATCAGAGACCTATGCTGCAGAGGAAATAATGAAGCAGGACAGAGAAAGCATGGTGGTCTTTGGTTTATTCTTTGAGAGGCAACAATATCAAAGGATTGGGATAGTTTGACGATAATAGTTAACAGTAATATCCTATTTTGTGTGTATGTGTGTGTGTGTGTGCATGTGTGTGAGAGACATGTTGTAGCTACTTCTCATATATTACTCAATTAATCCTCACAAAAACTCTAAGAGATAGGTTCTGTTATAATCCCCAACTTACTGAGATGCAGTGAGGTTAAGTAACTTCCAAATACCTGTTAGCTAATAGGTGGTGGTTCTAGGTTTCAAACCCAGTCTCTTGAATCTTTACTTTTAACCATTGTATAATGTCACCTCTTAAAATTCAGTAGAACATTAAGAAAAAAAAAAATCAAAACAAAACTAACCTGTGCAAGAGTTTACAAAATTTTATTTTGCCTGAGAAATAAAAAATAAATAAGTAATTCTTAAAATATATGTCTAGTTATATGGACTTTCCGAGGATATACATAAAAGAAAATCTAGTTTTTCTTTTTACACACTAGTGTATTATTTTTCTAAATGAAATTGTTAAAATGTGTGAAAATGTAATTAATAGATTATTTAATGACTGTTGAGTTTCTGATCTATCTGTGAAGCTATATCGTAATACGGAATTTTATATTAGCCTGTATTTATTTTGACTATTTAATGTCGTAATTAAGTAATATGAGATAAAACTTGACAGTTAACTTTGTAAAGAGTCACAGCAGATTTCACTGAATTGTTCCGTTAATTCAGTTAAAGCAATGCAACTAATTATTCATATGTCTTCGGGTTCCTTTTAGTAACATAATTCAAAATAATCATTTTCTTTATTATCTTATCTGCTCAAATTGTTATTTAACTATGCTTTGGGCTCTCCATTGATCAAAGTATGGAATAAATGAAGCATTTGCCTTTTAAAAGAACATTTAAAATGAAAAGAAGTTTAGGTTCACCTTGAAACATCAAACATTATTTCTAGTTATTTGGTGTTTTTTCAACCTTAATTGGAAAATTGATCATATAAGACTTTTATTTGAAGTGTAAAGCAATGTGATCCACAGAGAGAAGATAAGTCCTACAAGCTGGGTTTGAGGTCTTGTGAAATTCTTAGCAAGATGCTTACTCATACTTTAAGGATTACACATTTTGGACAGAGCTTAAAGGAAAGGAAATTTCAAATCCAGTATTTCGATTGTTGAAAATAAATGTGTGTGGGGAAGCATAGGGAAGAGGTGGAAAGAGACATGAAGAGAAAATGCTCTCATGGCTAGCTTGGAAAGGAAGGAGAGCGGTTCCATTTTCGTTACAAATAAACCCAATTGGCGTTCCTGGCCTGAGATTGGCTTGGGTTAAGGCTTGCTATTGAAATGTCAATGGTTTTAGTGTCTGTGGATTCCAAAATATTACAACCTATGAAATTACACGTATAGGAAATATTTGAAATAATAAAGATACACAATATATAATTTTTTTTTAATGATCTAATTTAAAAAAGAGAGAGAGACTATAAGACACTGGGAAAGAGTTGCCCTGACTTTGAGAAATGTAAGCAATATGCTGAACTTGGCATTCACAAACAAACAGAACTTGATCTAAACAGGGATTTTTATTTCAAGGGATAAGTAGAGGGCAGGAGATTCATCTATTAATATATTCAGGGGAAATATACTACACGAATCAATTAGCAAAGGAGCCCTGCTGGCACAATGGTTATGCACTCAGCTGCTAACTAAGAGGTTGGCAATTTGAACCCACCATCAGCTCCACAAGAGGAAAGACCTGGTGATCTGCTCAGCAAAGATTACAGCCTCGGAAACCTTATGGGGCAGTTCTACTCTGTCCTGTAGGTTCACTATTAGAATCAATTCGAGGACACACAACAACAGTCAGTTAGTAGAAATGTTCCTAATTCTTCTACTTGATTCTTAAAATGAAAGAGTTATACTCTTACAAGTAGTGTAATTCTGCCCAGATAAATACCAAAAAGGAATTAGAAAGATAGGACTTCCCTCTTATTATATTAAGCAGGGATAATAGATTTTCTTTCAGATGTCAAAATATTATGCCTGTTTGAGTACAAAATAAACTTATGAATATTATTGAATTATTTGAAATGTAGCATTTTAATCCAAAGACATCACTAATTTATTTATATGTCTTAAAATGTGAATTTTTTTTTTTCATTACTGAGCTAAAGGGATATCCAGGGGCCATACTCTTCATGCTTCTCCAGTCTCTCAGACCAGTAAGTCTGATCTTTGTGTGTGTGAGTTAGAATTTTGTTCTACATTTATGAGTATCATGAATTTGAATGGCGATTCATCTAGATAATATAAATATGGGAACTTGAAATATTAGATGTGTTATCACAGTTCATCTTCATGTTTAGATAATATAACTTCATTATTCTTAAATGGTAGACTGTAGTTTTCAGGCATCTCCACCTTGTAGAATAATTTCTTTTGTGTGTGTGTGTGTGTGTGTGTGTGTGTATGGTAGTTTGGGAGAGACTGGAATTTGCTACATTAAAAAGGAAGCTCACCAAGTAAAGTTTTGTGACATGCACACATAACCTTTTGGGAATTGTGATGCACTAGCCATTTACTTTTGTGAACTGTGATATTTTTAAGGCATATAAATTCAATATTTTGCTATTTATCAATTTATCCATATTAATTTTAGTAAACTCTCTATGATTATAAATATTTACACGTTGTGCTAATTTTGATCTTTCCTAGCATTGGCTTTTTTTAAAACATTGTTACTTTCAAAGTTACAATTGATTAGAAAGTGATTCCCATGGAGACATTACTATCAAACAATTAATCCCCATGGTTTGTTAGGTTTCATTTATTAAAAAAAAAAAATTAAACATACGCAAAAGAAAAAACATAATAATTCCGAGTCCCTTTTAGAAGACGTCCATTGTGGTTTTTAAAAACATAAAATTACTGAGAATATTAACTTGAATAAAAATAATTTGAGTAATTATTAAGCCATTCAAAGTAACAGCTTTTTGGTGAAAAGTGGGAAACACAGCCTGGGTATGAGGTATAGAATTCTGTATTAGGAAGGAAAAATACTTCCTGGAGTTAATTACTAAGTGAAATAACTTAACCTGAACTGGTAGATATGTGTGTATGGATGCATGTAAAGGAGGAGGGTGAAAACCTTCTTAGGTTTTGGTAAGACAAAAAGAAAAAGAAGGAAAAAAATAAACAAAAAAAATGGTGATAAAATAAGCAGATGATTAAACACACAGAGGAAGTGGTAGGCACTCAGTTGAGAATTAAAAGCCAATTATTAAATGCTCATAGCATAGGCTGTACTGGTAGAAAGGTGAAGCTCCAGCTAGGAGGAAGCATAGAGTATAGAGTTTCCTATACTAAACTGTTGTGCTATCTGGATCAAAGAAAGTAGCTCCGAGATTAAGTGCCTATATTAAATAAATATAACATTTATGTTTCTAAGAAACTCTGGGTTATTAAAACTACTTTCAGAAGCAATTGTTTCAATAGGGAAAATGGGATTAGAAAATGGCCAAAGGATTTCAGAGTTACAATGGCAAATTATTTCCCAGTAAGACTTTCAGAAGTAAAGGTATTCTGTGGCTATATATGTAGAGCCAGAACATTTAAATATCATTGAGACCATCCAGCCTTGAGATTAGATCTGGTAAGTCTAATGGCCTTCCTTTCCTTCTCACCACTGCCTCCACATTATATCGGCACCTCTTTTCTTAAAATTCATAGCACCGATCAAGGAACAACAAACTACCCAGACAAAGCAACTGTAATGCCAGCCTAACAACTTTTGTCTAGGGCGTTCGGTTGTTAGTTCTAGATGAGAGTTACAACATACCTTCATTAAAAAAAAAGAAAAAAATAGAGCTCCCTAATTAACCAGTCCAGTTACTGCCAATTCACATTATGAAAACTTGCAGTGTATATAAAGCATCTGTACTCATTAAATGTTTCATTGTGGTAGAAACAGCATAGTGACTCAGGGTCTTTGCACAAGTTATTCCCTCTACCTGACATACTCTTTCCCACTCTTCTGGCTAATGCCTCTTAACCCTTGAATTCTTAGACTTTTTCTTCAGTCACCCACCAAACATAAATGAATTTCTCACTTTCTCTTATAACATAGCTCTCTGTTATTTTCCTACATATTATGTATGTCATTGCAATCTTATTTTTTTGTCAGTTTCCCCAATCTGGATGTAAGCACCAGGAGAGTATCACACTGCCTAACACATACTATTTTAAATTATGTGAGGTCATGCCTGGTTTTTTGTTTTTTTTTTTTAAATTTAAGTGAGAAGTGATACTCTGAATTATTAAATAGTAGGAAAAAAGAAGAAATAAGTCAACATTTTTGCACCTGGATACCTTATTGTTAATTGATTTTTAAGCACCAAAATTCTACAAAATTTATTATATTGTACAATTCCTTAAAAAATGAATTAATCACATCTGTGATTTCCTTTCTATTTGGCATCTAGATCTTCATCTTCCCAGAGATGTTAGAGTCTTTGCTGGTTGAGCAGCAGCATGCTAATTATCCAGCCTTATCTATTGCAAGGAGCTCATTAAGAAATCAGAACATTAAGTTGAGAATATTTACTGACAAGATTTATATATTTGATTTAACCAAGTTGTAGTTATAGTAAGATGCTGATTTATAAGTAATAGCCTAAACGAGCTTCACTGTTTTACAAACATCCTTCTATGTAGAAAAGCACATTACCAATATAATGAAGTGTAGAATGTTCTCATATCTCATTAGTTTTTGATATGTAAATATATTTTGCATTTGGAATAATAAATTCCTGATATCACAAAAATATTATTGCCACAGAAAAATCTTGCATTTACACATTTGTAAAATATTGATGGGTGTTAATATGACTTACAAATATTTTCTTTCCAAAATCAACGAAGACTTGGAAGCCAATCAAAAAGTTTATAATGAAGAGAAGAAATGTAATGTAAAATTGTTAGACTAGTATCCCTAAAATGTTTTGTTTTTTGCTTTAAACATTCGATTCTCTAATTTTAAGACATTTTTGTCATCAGTATAAGGCTTTCAAAATACCTAAAGTAAAATTAAAGACCTACCAGTAATGATAGGAATTCAAAGAAAATTGTACATTGTAGTATAACAAAGAGGAAGAACTCATCTCTAATGTGTTCATTATGGATTGAAAATGAGAAAAAGCATGATTGCATTTCATTTGTTAATTGTGTTTTTTGTATTGAATAAAACTTTGCCAGATAAATTAAAATTATGGGGCAGCATTTTTTTTTTTTAAGGAATATTTCTTTCAGAAAAAAAGCGCCAATAAATAAATATGTTTCTGGTTCAGCTAGAAAATGTGACTGGTTATCTTTCCCAAGTGCATCTCCACTTCACAATGTGTTCTGAACAAAAGTGGAGCTTGGTGAGTTGAGGCAAGCCTTTTAACTGGTTAGTATAGAGGGCCCTTGGAATTGCTGGCGGTCTTTGCCAAGGATCATAACATAGCACTGTTGCATGTCTTACTATGTGCAGGGTGCCATCCAGTGTCCTGAGGGAGAACTTTCAGGCTAGTCTTTACATTTCCTGTCTTTTTCCTGGCACTTCCAGCCATACCCACATCCTGGTTATACTACCCAGAACATACAGTGCTGTTGACCATTTCTGTCTTTGTATAAGGTATTGCACACATGTTCATTCACACACACACACACACACACACAAACACACACATACACACACACACACGCAGATTGATTCAGAGTTCAGCTTCTTCCTCATATGGTTATTCTTCAAGAAGTATCCTCTGTAAACCCTCTGGAGTCCTCCCTTTAATCTAGGCAAAATCAGTTGTTCCCTGCTCTGTATTCCTAGGGGACACAACTGTACTATGAGAATGTACCATCTATTGTTCTAATCATTTATTCATTCCTGTTTCTCCTATGGGATTGTGATTCCTTTAGGACATCAAGCTCAGAGTCTTGAAGGAAGGAAGCAAGGGAGGAAGGGAAGGAGGGAGGAAGAGAGGGAGAGAGGGAAAAGAGAAGAAAGGGAGGAAGAAGAGAGGGAGGCAGAATTTGATAAATAGGAAGTCTATATCATCATCATCAGAGATAAATCATATACATTGCAATGGATTAATATATCTGAGAGAAAATAATATATAACATAAATCATGTAAGTGTGGCAAATGCTCTTACTAGAACAGGCCATAGCCTGAAGCTCCTCCCTAGTGAAACTGCTCTAGATTTCTAACCCGATGCTAGAGTCGACTCCAACTCATAGCAACTCTAAAGGACAGAGTAGAAGTGCCCCATAGGGTTTCCAAGGAGCGCCTGTTGTATTCAAACTGCTGACCTTCTGGTTAGCAGCTGTAGCTCTTAGGCACTATGCCACCAGGGTTTCCTCTCTAGATTTCTAGAGGGATGGAAAAGACTACTTGAAACTGTCTTAGTTATCTAGCACTGCTATAACAGAAATACCGCAGGTGGATGGCTTTAACAAAGAGATTTATTCTCTCACAGTCTAGGAGGCTGGAAGCCCGAATTCAGGGTGCCAGCTCCAGGAGAAGGCTTTTTCTCTCTGTTGGCTCTGGAGAAAGGTCCTTGTCATCAGTCTTCCCCTGGTGTAGGTGCTTCCCAATGCAGGAACCCTGGGTCCAAAGGACACACTCCACTCCTAGTTGTTCATCTTTGGTGCAAGAGGTCCCCCTCCTTTCTATCTCAAAAGAGATTGACTCAAGATACAGCCTAATCCTGTAGATTGAGTCCTCCCTTATTAACATAACTACCACTGATCCTGCCTCATTAACAGCATAGAGGTTCGTATTTACAATAGGACTATGACATCAGATCACAAAATGGTGGACAGTCACACAATACTGGGAATCATGGCCTAGCCAAGTCAACACACATTTTTGGGGACACAGTTCAATCCATGACACTGCCTTTTGCAATTTTGCGGGGAGGATTATTCAATAAATTTTAAATATTTTAATGTATCAAAGGTAGGCAATGATACATGTTTTCCCAACAAGTTCGATGGTTAAAAGTTGCATCTTTATGGACCTGGAAGGTGTTAAAAATTATCTTCAAGAGGATCCCTGAAATTGTTTTTCAGGGTTACTAGGGGATTTCAGGGAGTCCCTGGATGGTGCAAACCATTAAGTTGATTGGCTGCTAACATAAAGGATGGAGTTTTGAGTCCACCCAGAGGTGCCTCAGAAAAAAGGCTTGGTGATCTACTTGAGAAAAATCAGCCATTGAAAACTCTATGGAACAGAGTTCTACTCTGTCATACATGGGGTCACCATGAGTCAGAAATCTACTGAAAGGAGATGTGAAAACTAGGTCTAGAGGGTTATATGACTTACTCAAAGCCCCACAGTTCTCTAGTTTACCAGAGAGAAGGCAGGCACGCAGGTGTTCTGACTCCCTTTAAGTGGGCTGATCGCCTGCTGAGATGTGCTCATTTTAATTCTCATGAATCTAAAGTTATTGTTAGGCAAGCTTAGAAAATGTGTTCGGTGAGCAAACTTGCTTCCTGTTAAAAAAAATTATCCAAATTATCAGGTAGACGATCCTAGAGTTATTTTAATTAAAGGCAATGGAGAAAAAAATTAGGCACTTAGATAAGTTTCTTGGACTCATAAAATTAAAGAGCCTCTTCTGTCAATACATAGGTTAGAGGTAATTCCTGTAAATGTGAATGTAAATTAACTGTGTAGATTTCCATGCATATTAATTACAAAATAAACCCTCACTACACTATCCTTTATTTCCATGGTGGGAGCTCTTCTTTTTTTAAGAAAAAAAGAAAGAGTTCTTCTAGAACTGAAGTTGGAATATTTTAGATCTCTTCCTCTTTTGATCTTATGTGGCCCCAGACACCCAGCTATATAATTACACTTTGATGAACTTTTGGCCTTAGGACAATCCGCTAATGTAAGGATCACATGTCTAAAACACCCTGCGTGCCTGTCTTCTTTCCAAGTGACAACATCCTGAAGGAGTCGTTAAATCTCCAGCAATTCTTACTTATAGGTATATTTAAAGAGATAAATACACAATTATGCTCTTAATAAGAAAAGGCTAATTAGTCATTTGGAGCAGTCAAGAGTGATTCTATGTTTTTCTCCAATTTTTTGATAGATGTTAAAATCTAATGGTAAACTGTTGGTTACCTGGCAACTCCCTAACATTCGACTTTAATTTTCATAACTTACATGATAAAAAGGTTGATAAAATATAATAGTAATCATTTATTTTTCTTAGGAAATTATGAGAATTTCCATATTACAAATCCCTGAAGTTAGGTATGATTCAGGATTTCTTATTTCAACCAAATTTGAAATTAATCACTGGACTAATTAGTTACATATATTTAATAATCCTTAAATTATTCTCCTGTCTTCAGGGCAAGAAATTATTTAAAGTGCCTCAGGTGGACATAGGCTATAACTAATGGGATGGAGTTAAAGAAAAATAGAAAAAAGACTATCAAAAAATAAAGATTTCTGTAGAATTATTGATGTTTGGATGTCACCTTTGATGAGGACTGATGCATGCACTAAGAATATGTAACTTGTGCTGAGTCAAACAGTATTGCATAAGTAAGAGGCCAGGCCAAGATGGCGGAGTAGTCAACGCTTCCTGTGGTCCCTCTTACAACAAAGACCCAAAAATAACAAGTGAATCAATTATATATGATAGTCTAGGAGCCCTGAACTTCAAAGGCAAAGTTGAGGAATCGGACTGAGTGGCAAGGGGAGGAAGAGACAGTTCAGAAGCAGTGAGGAGTTGCCAGACCTGACTCAGTGGGAGCTGGTGACCCGCAGACCAGATTGGCTGGCGTGCGCGGTGAGGCAAGCGGTGACATTTGGGACATGTTTTCCACATTTGGAGAGATCGAGTGGTGGAGTCTCTGCTCAGACCTCCAGAGCCAGTGATAAGCAGCAGTCAATCGGCAAAAGATAAGTACATGCATGTAACCTACTGTGTGGATCAAAAAACACCCCGTTTGGGAAGAAACTGTCCCGTTTACCTGCTTCCTCCCTATTCCATACCAGATCCCAAGCCTGCTTCAGCAATTGTCACATCCCCTGGGCTGGAGGTAGGACCCGTCAAGCGCCCTGAGCCATTCACCCAGCCTTGGAGAGGGAACAAATCAACAAACAAGAAAAAATAATCTGCCAGCTCCCCTAAGATGGGAACTCAGGGCAGGCACAGCTCCTTTGCCTAGGCACAGGCGTAAAGGATCCACAGACTTTGAATGCCTTTCACCCCTGCATAGACCTGTATGGGCTCATTTCAACAATGGTGGCCCTCATTAGCACAGTACAACAGTGTATGTACCTGAAGCCTAACTTCGTTGTATCAGCTATATGGTGGAGTGGTAGGTTCATGACATTTGACACCGCTCTGCCCATCAGCAGGGTCTTCACCTACCGACATCAGGGGCCTGAAGACTGGGGCTCCACCCACCACACCTACCACCTACCACAGGGGTCCAAGAATAAGTGGTGCCTCCCAGGACTTACAGCCAACAGCACCGGATGCCTATATTCCAGCTACAGAAGCTACTCAACTACACACTAGGGAACAGGGGCACGCTTTCCCCTTAGACACTCAGGAGTAGTTGTTGGCCCCCTGCCTTGCTCAGCGCGTGACTGCCAACTGCAGCCAGATACCTGTACCTACTCCAATCAACCCTTTCCATCTAGGACTGTAGGTGAGAGCCAGCACCACGCACTTCGTGACCGACTATCTGGACACCTGAGCTGAATCCATACAAGAAGAGTAAATGGACTCCTGGGCTTGCATACCTAGTAACAGATCTAACCACCTGGTGACAGGACGTTAGAGCTTCAGAGGCACCAATAATCAAACTAGCTCACATGAGCAGCCTATTTAGGCATATCAAAACAAAACAAGAAGCTAGGACATAGTAAGCAAACATAAAATAATAAATGTAACTTATTGATGGCTCAAAGACAACAATCAATATCAAATCACATAAAGATGCAGATCATGATGGCTTCAGCAAGCTCCCAAAACAAAGAATCAAGAAATCTTCCAGAGGAAGAGAACTTCTTGGAATTACTGGAGGTAGAATACAAAAATTAATGTATTGAACGCTTTAGGAGATCAGGTAAAATGCAGAACAAGCCAAGGAACATAAAGCCAAAGCAACAGAGGAACTTAAGAAGATTACAGAAGAGCACAATGACAGATTGAACAGGCTGGAAGAATCCATAGACAGCAAACAGAAATTCAGAAAATTAACAATAAAATTTCAGAATTAGACAATTCGATCAAAAGTCATAGGAGCAGATTTGAGGCAATGGAAGGCAGAATTAGTGAGATTGAAGATGAAGCACTTGACACCAACTTATTTGAGGAAAAATCAGATGAAAGAATTTTAAAAAATGAAGAAACCCTAAGAATTATGTGGGACTCTATCAAGAGGAATAACCTATGAGTGACTGAAGTACCAGAATGGGGGAGATAACAGAAAATACAGAGAGAATTGTTGAAGATTTGTTGTCAGAAAACTTCCCTGATATGGTGAAAGATGAGAAGGTATCTATCCAAGATGCTTATCGAACCCCACATAAGGGAGATCCCAAAAGAAAGTCACCAAGACATAATCAAACTTTCCAAAACCAAAGATAAAGAGAGAATTTTAAGAGCAGCTAAGGATAAATGAAAAGTCATCTACAAAGGAGAGTCAATAAGAATAAGCTCAGACTAGTCAGCAGAAACCATGCAGGCAGGAAGGCAATGGGATGACATACATAAAGCCTTGAAGGAAAAAAAAGCCAGTCAAGAATTATATATCCAGCAAAACTGTCTCTCAAATATGATGGCGAAATTAGGGCATTTCCAGATAAACAGAAGTTTAGGGAATATGTAAAAACCATACCAAAATTACAAGAAATACTCAGGGGAGTCTTCCGGTTAGAAAATTAATAACATTGGATAACAACCCAAGACTAGAACACAGGACAGAGCAACCAGATATCAACCCAGATGGGAAAGTCACAAAATAAATGAAAGCTAAAATGCTGAAAATAGGGAAACCGCGACATCAATGTGTAAAAGATAGCAACATTGAAACAAAAAAGAGGGAATAAAAATGTAGTCATAGATCTTTCATATGGAGAGGAAGTCCAGGCAATATAAAGAAATACAAGATTGGTTGCAACTTAGAAAAATAGAGGTAAATATTAAGGTAACCACAAAGGAAACTAACAATCCTAAACATCAAAATAAGAAACAAGAAAAACATAAAGACTCAGCAAAGAGAAAATCAACAACAATGAAAAAGATGAAAAGAAAATACATTTAAAAAAAGACTCAGCACAGAAAATTAAGCGGAACAAAGAAACTATCAACAACGCACACACACAAATACATTAAAATATCAGCACTAAACTCATACCTATCAATAATTCCACTGAATGTAAATGGACTAAATGCACCAATAAAGAGACAGAGAGTGGCAGAGTGGATAAAAAAAAAGGATCCATCTGTATGCTGCCTACAAGAGACACACCTTAAAGACACAAACAAACTAAAACTCAAAGGAGAGAAAAAAATACATCAAACTAACAACAGTCCAAAAGATCAGGAGTGACAATATTAATCTCTGACAAAGTAGACTTTAAAATCCACCACAAAGGATAAGGAAGGACACTATACTATGATTAAAGGGTCAATATACCAGGAGGACATAACCATAATAAATATTTACGCACCCAACGACAGGGCTCCAAAATACATAAAACAAAGTCTAATAGCATTGTAAAGAGAGATAAACAGCTCCACAATAATAGTAGGAGACTTCAACACAACACTTTCGGTGAAAGACAGAACATCCAGAAAGAAACTCAATGAAGACACAGAAGATTTAAATGCCACAATCAACGAACTTGACCTCATATACAGAACACTCCACCCAACAGCAGTCAAGTATACTTTCTTTTCCAGCACATATGGAACATTCTCCAGAAAACACCACATATTAGGCCATAAAGCAAGCCTTAAACAAATTCAAAGCATCAAAATATTAGAAAGCATCTTTTCTGATCATAAAGCCATAAAGATAGAAATCAGTAACAGAAAAAGCAAGGAAAAAATATCAAACACATGGAAACTGAACAACTTCTTCCTCAAGAACTACTGGGTTATAGAAGACATTAAAAACAGAATAAAGAAATTCACAGAATCAGATGAGAATGAAAACACATCCTACCTGAACCACTGGGACACAGCAAAAGCAGTCCTCAGAGGTCAATTTGTAGCAATAAATGCACACATCTGAAAAGAAGAAAGGAACAAAACCAAAATATTAACCCTATGACCCAAACAAATAGAAAGAGAGCAGCAAAAGAAACCCTTGGGCACCAGAAGAAAGCAAATAATAAAAATTAGAGCAGAATTAAATGAAATAGAAAATAGAAAAACAATTGGAAAAGTTAACAAGACCAAAAGCTGGTTCTTTGAAAAGGTCAACAAAATCAAGAAACCATTGGCCATACTGACAAAAGAAAAACATGAGAGGAAGGGAAACACCTGAATAAGAAATGAGGTGGATGATATCACAACAGACCCAACTGAAATTAAAAGAATCATAACAGAATACTATGGAAAATTGTACTCCAACAAATTTGAAAACCTAAAGGAAATTGAAAAATTTCTAGAAACACACTACCTACCTAAACTAACACAAACAGAAGTAGAACAACTAATAAACCTATAACAAAAGAAGACATTGAAAAGTTAATTAAAAAACTCCCAACAACAAAAAAAAGAGCCCTGGCCTTGAGGGTTTCACTGGAGAATTCTATGAAACTTTCAGAAAAGAGTTAACACTACTACTACTAAAGGTCTTTCAGAGCACAGAAACGAATGGAATACTCCCAGACACATTCTATGAGGCCAGCATAACCCTAATACCAAATCCAGGTAAAGACACCACAAAAAAAGAAAATTACATACCAATATCCCTCATGAACATAGATGCAAAAATACTTAACAAAATTCTAGCCAATAGAATTCAATAACATATCAAAAAAAACAATTCATCATGACCAAGTGGGATTCATGCCAGGCATGCAGGGATGGTTCAACATTTGAAAATCAATGTAATCCATCACATAAATAAAACAAAAGACAAGAACCACATGATCTTACCAATCGATGCAGAAAACGCATATGACAAACTCCAACACCCATTCATGATAGAAACTCTCAGCAAAACAGGAATAGAAGAGAAATTCCTCAGCATAATAAAGGGCATTTATACAAAGCCAACAGCCAACATCATCCCAAATGGAGAGAGCCTGAAAGCATTCCTCTTGAGAACAGGAACCAGAAAAGGATGCCCTTTATCACCACTCTTATTCAGTATTGTGGTGGAAGTCCTAGCCAGAGCAATTAGGCTAGAAAAAGAAAGAAAGGGCATCCAAATTGGTAAGGAAGAAGTAGAAGTATCTCTGTTTGCAGATAATATGATCTTATATACAGAAAACCCCAAAGAATCCACAGAAAACAATTGGAACTAATAGAAGATGTCAGCAAAGTATCAGGATACAAGATAAACATACAAAATCAGTCGGATGTCTTTACACCAACAAAGTCAACTTCGAAAAGGAGATCACCATATCAATGCCATTTACAGTAGCCCCCAAGAAGATAAAATACTTAGGAATAAATCCAACCAGGGACATAAAAGACCTATACAAAGAAAACTACAAAACACTACTGCAAGAAACCAAAAGAGACTTGCATAAGTGGAAAAACATACCATGCTCATGGATAGGAAGACTCAAGAATGTGAAAATGTCTATTCTACCCAAAGAGATCTACAGATACAATGCAATCCTGATCCAAATTCCAACAGCATTTTTTAATGAGATGGAGAAACAAATCACCAACTTCATATGGAAAGGGAAGAGGCCTCAGATAAGTAAAGTGTTAATGAAGAAGAAGAACAAAATAGGAAACCTCACACTACCTGATTTTAGAACCTATTATACTGCCACGGTAGTCAAAACAGCCTGGTAGTGGTACAACAACAGATACATAGACCAGTGGAACAGAATTGAGAATCCAGACGTAAATTCATCCACCTATGAGCAGCTGATATTTAACAAAGGCCCCAAATCCGTTAATTGGATATCCATCTGCAAAAAAATGAACAAGACCCGTACCTCACACCATGCACAAAAACTAACTCAAAATGGATCAAAGACTTAAATATAAAATTTAAGTCGATAAAGATCACAGAAGAAAAAATAGGGACAATACTAGGAGCCCTAATACATGGCATAAATAGAATACAAAACATTACTAACAATGCACAAATACCAGAAGAGAAACTAGATAATTGGGAGCTCCTAAAAATCAAACACTTACACTCATCAAAAGACTTCACTAAAAGAGTAAAAACACAACTTACAGACTGGGAAAAAAAATTTAGCTATGAGAAATCCTATCAGCATCTAATCTCTAAAATCTACAGAATACTACAAAACCTCAACAACAAAAAGATGAATAACCCAATTAAAAAATGTGCAGAGGATATGAATAGGCACTTCACCAAAGAAGGCATTCAGGTGGCTAACAGATACATGACGAAATGCTCACGATCATTAGCCATTAGAGAAATGCAAATCAAAACTACAATGAGATACCATCTCACCCCAACAAGGCAAGGATTAATCCAAAAAACACAAAATAATGAATGTTGGAGAGGTTGTGGGGAGACTGGAACACTTATACACTGTTGGTGGGAATGTAAAATGGTACAACCACTTTGGAAATCAATTTGGTGTTTTCTTAAAAAGCTAGAAAGAGAAGTACCATGCAATCCAGCAATCCCACTCCTTGGAATATATCCTAGAAAAATAAGAGCTGTCACACGAATAGATGTATGCATACCCATGTTCATTGCATCACTGTTCACAATAGCAAAAAGGTGGAAACAACCTAGGTGCCCATCAACAGACGAATGGATAAACCAATTATGGTATATTCACAGAATGGAATACTATGCAATGACAAAGAACAACGATGAATCTGTGAAACATCTCACAACATGGATGAATCTGGAAGGCATTATGCTGAGTGAAATTAGTCACAAAAGGACAAATATTGTATGAGACGACTATTATAAGAACTCAAGAAAAGGTTTAAACACAGAAGAAAACATTCTTTGATGGTTATGAGGGTGAGGAGGGAGGGAGAGGCATATTCACTAACTAAATAGTAGATAAGAATTATCTAAGGTAAAGGGAAGGACAACACACAATACAGGGGATGTCAGCACGACTGGACTAAACCAAAAGCTAAGAAGTTTCCTGAATACAAACAAACAGTTCAAGGGATAGAATAGTAGGGGTGGGGGTCTGGGGACCATGGTTTCAGGGGACTTCTATGTCAAGTGACATAACAAGGTTTATTTAGAAAATGTTCTGCATCCCACTTTGGTGAGTTGCATCTAGGGTCTTAAAAGCTAGCGAGCAGCCATCTAAGGTACATCAATTGGTCCCAGTCCACCTGGAGCAAAGGAGAATGAAGAATACCAAAGGCTCAAGGAAAATATTAGTCCAAGAGACAGAAAGGGCCACATAAACCAGAGACTCCATCAGCCTGAGACCAAAAGAACTAGATGGTGCCTGGCTACCACCAATGATGGCCCTGACAGGAAATACAACAGAGAGTCCCTGACGGAGCAGGAGAAAAGTGGGTTGCAGAACTCAAATTCTAGTAAAAAGACCAGACTTAATGGTCTGACTGAAACTGGAGGGACTCTGCATAGCCTCTGGAATCTCCATTAGCTCAGAACTGAAAGTATCCCCAAAGCCAACTCTTCAGACAAAGATTAGACTGGACCATGGGACATAAAATGATACTTGTGAAGAGAGTGCTGCTTAGTTCAGGTAGATACATGAGACTAAGTGGGCAATTCCTGTCCAGAGGCGGATGAGAAGGCAAAAAGGGACAGGAGCTGGTTGAATGAACACGGGAAATCCAAGGTGGAAAGGATGAGTGTGCTGTCACATTATAGGGAGAACAGCTAGGGTCACATAGCAATGTGTGTATAAATTTTTGTATGAGAAACTGACTTCAACAGTAAACTTTCATTTAAAACAAACAACAACAACAACAACAAAAAAACAATATTCCATAAGTGAATAAAGATCTATTATTCTACTAATTTAAAAAATAGTTATTTTTTCTGTAAGATTTGCTGCCTAAAGTACAATTACATTGAGTGTTTGGATGGTGCAAGCAGTTAAGTGCTCTGCTGTTGACCAAAAGGTTGGAGGTTTTAACTCACCCTGAGACACTTCAGAAGAAAGACATGGTGATCTGCTTCTGAAAGATCATAGCTATTAAAAACCCTATGGAGCATAGTTCTACTCAGAAACACATAGGTCTCCATGAGGCAGAATCGACTCAGTGGCACTTTTTTAAAAATATGAATACTATATTTGAATCATTTACTTTGTATAAATTAGTTACTAAAACTTTAAAAATAAACTAGTAAAATTAATTAATACTATGTAAACTATTCACATTTGTGATAAAAGTATTTAATGATTTTTTGACTGGAAAATATAATCAGTAGGATTGAAATTATAAAAATTGTAAACCTATGGCCTCCTGAATGTGAGCTAGACAGACACTAGATTAGTGATTCAGTACAAATTCTACTGTTACTCCAACTCCTGGGCATTGGTATTTGAGGCATAAATTAAGTATTGTTTAGTTCTGTATGTTTACTAATTTTGTAACTGCAAATGCCACTGTTGTAGTTGAAATCATGCCTGAGAATGACTGGTATAGTTTGTAGTGATATGTAAATTCTTGGCCTATAATATTGTTGTTGTTGTTGGGTGCCATTCATTTGCTTCCTACTCATAGCCACTGTGTGTACAACAGAATGAACACTGCCCAGTCCTGCGCCATCCTCACAATCATTGTTGTGCTTAAGCCCATTGTTGCAGTCACTGTGTCAGTCCATCTCATTTAGGGTCTTCCTCTTTTTTGCTGACCCTCCACTTTACCAAGTATGATGTCCTTCTCCAGGGACTGATCCCTCCTGACAACATGTCCAAAGTGTGTGAGCTGCAGTCTCGCCATCCTTGCTTCTAAGGAGCGTTTTGGTTGTACCGCTTCAAGACAGATGTGTTCTTTTGGCAGTCCATGGTGTATTCAGTATTCTTCTCCTACACCACAATTCAAAAGTGTCAATTCTACTTCAGTCTTCTTAATTATTATGTGTTTATTGTGTGTCAGATTCTTCCCTAAGCACTTTGTGTATATCAATTTAGTTAATCTGCCAATGACTGTGATAGTCAATACCAAAAAATCAAACCCATTGCTGTCAAGTCAATTCTGACTTATAGCTACCCTATAGGACAGAGTAGAACTGCCCCACAGAGTTTCCAAGGAGTGGCTGGTGTATTCGAACTTCTGACCTTTTGGTTAGCAGCCAAGCTCTTGAACAGTGTGCCACCAATACTCGTATTTAAATTTTCATTTTACAAATGGGGCCTAGATTAACTATCTTGCCCCAAATCACACAATTTTAAATGATAACTGAGGGTTCCAGTCTGGCTCCAGAGTTGGCCATCTTTACCTCCATACACTTGCTACTCAAAATATAATCCACCATGGATCAACAACGTAGTCATCATCTAGGATCTCCTTAGAAGTGCAGAATCTGAGCCCCACCCCAGGCCTACTAATTCAACATCTGCATTTGCAAAGATTTCCCATGTGATTCAGTGAAATTTCAGAAGCATGGCTCTGTGAAATGCTGACTTTTAGTGAACTACTCTTTTTAGAAATACATATATTTATATTCTTAATTCTATGTTTTTTTAAAGGAACTCACATGCATCTTGAGGCCAGCAAGTGTCTTTAAAACAGTATATAAATTTGAAGCTAAGACTTACGGTATTGAACCAAGAATTTATTATTCTAATATTCTTGTGTTTGCTTTTTTATATAATTTATTTTATTTGTTGTTGTTTATAATACACACAGTAGAACATACATCACTTCAACAATTTCTACGTGTACAATTCAGTGCATTGACTATATTCTTCAAGTTGTGTAACCATTCTCACCCTTCTTTTCTGAGTTGTTTTGCTCCCATTAACATAAACTCACTGCCCCCTGAGGTTTCTTTTGTCAATTTGATCCCATGTAGAGAGATCTTAAAAGAGCACAGTGCTCAAGGCAGACATTCTTTACCAGTTAAGCTAAACTATGACTTTAAGAAGACTTTGGGGGATATTTTAGTTTTAAGTTTTAAAGATTATCTCAGGGCAATAGTTTCAGGAATTCATTCAGCCTCCATGGCTCCAAAAATTCTGGATTCCATGGGAATTTTAAATTTTGTTCTGCATTTCCCCCCTTTTGATCAGAATTCTTCTATAGAGTCTTTGACCAACATGTTCAGTAATGGTATCTGGCACCATTCATTTCTTCTGGTCTCATGGCAAAGGAGACAATTATTCATGGAGACAATTAGCCATACATTCCATTTTTTCTTCCTATTCCTAACTCTCTCTGTTGCTCGAGAGGAACAGAGACCAATTGTACTTTGGATGGCCACTAGTAAGCTATTAAGACCTCAGGCAACATGCAGTGAACTAGAAGGTAGAACAGAAGCACTAAACAAAATATTAGGCTGATTAACTGGGATATCCCATGAAATTATGATCCTAAACCTCCAAACCAAGAAACCAAAACCCAGGAGGTGTTTGGTTGTACATTAGCAGCCTCAGCAGCTGCTCGTTGTTGTTGTTATTGTTGTAAACATATCACACAACTTTTGCCAATTCAACTCTTACAGATCTACAACTTATTGAAAGCAATTATGTTAATTGGCTGTGCAGTCCTACCGTTAATCAATGCAATTTTTCCATCACCGTAAACCAAAACTCTGTTCTCTAAGCAGTAACTGCCTTTCCCCCCTTACTCCTGCCTCTGGTAATCACTAATAAACTTTGGTTTGTATACGTTTGCCTGTTCTTGTCTTTTTATATAAGTGAGGTCATATAATAGTTATTCTTTTGTGATTGACATGCAGGCAGTCCCCATATTACAAACAAGTTCTAAGTCTGTCTTTAAGTCAAATTTGTATGGGAATCGGAAAAGGTAGGTATGGTTTGTATCTAACGCCAGTTAGTCAAATGTTTCTCTTAGTATATAGTATATAGTGTAGCTTTCTATGCATAAAAACATTAAAGAAACACTTCTAGATACACTAAAATATATTTAACATAATAATACAGTAATAATAATAATGTTTTGATGAGTGTTGCAAAGTAGTGCTCATTTATTATTATCGACCATTCTATGTACCTCAAATTTTTAGTATAATAGACTTTACAGGATTGGTTTATAACTACATGTTGTACATCAGTTGAACATTCGTAACCTGGGGACTGCCTGTATTTCACTCAGCATAATGTCTTCAAGCTCCATCATGATGTAGCATGTATCAGAACTTCATTTCTCTTTCTGAATGGGTATTATTCCACCATATGTATGTTCCACATTTTGTTTATCCATTCAGTCGTTAATGGGCATTTAGGTTGTTTCCACCTTTTGGCTATTCTGAAAAATGGTACAATGAACATTGGTGTACATATGTCTAAAACAGTGTTGAAGGAGAAGAACAAAGTAGGAGGACTCACACATCCTGATTTTTGAATGTATTAATTATACAGCTATAGTAATCAAAACAGCCTGGTACTGGTATAACAATAGACACATAGACCAGCGTAATAAAATTGAGAGTCCAGAAATAAACCCACACATCTGTGGTCAGTTGTTTTTTGACAAGGGTGCTAAGTTCATTCAATGAGGAGAGAAGAGTCTCTTCAATAAATGGTGTTGGGAAAATTGGATTTCCACATGCAGAAAAATGAAACAGGATCCATGCCTCATACCATACACAAAAAACCAAATTTGAAATGGATTAAGGACCTAAATGTAAAACAAACATCATAAAATTCTTAGAAGAAGATGCAGGTTTTGCTTTTTTAATGGGGGGAGATGCTGGTTAGTCTAGGTTCACCTGGTTCTACTTTTTACTTGCTCATTGATCACAAGTTATTTAATCTGTTTTCTAATTTATAAAATTGGAGATAAATTGAGCCCAAACCAAAACCAAACCCGTTGCCAGCATAACGACCCTATAGGACAGAGTAGAACTACTCCATAGCGTTTCCCAGGAGCGGCTGGTGGATTTGAACTGCCGATCTTTTTTGATTAGCAGCCAAGCTTTTAACCACTGTGCCATCAGGACTCCGAATTGGGCCCCCTATTTCTAAAATACACGATATAAGCAGCTGCCTACTTCATTAGTTAAAATTCCAGCCTACTGAGATAGCCTAACTCAGTAGTTCTTTAAGGTTAGTGTTCATTAGAATTATCTGGAGGTCTTGTTGAACTACAGCTTTTTATTCCCTTCTCTCAAAGTTTCTGATTAAGTCTGAAGTGAGACCCAAGAGTTTGCATTCCTCATCTAACTCAATTGGCATAACACAGTTTATAAATAAAATGTTCTATATTCTACCTTGGTGAGTAGTGTTTGGGGTCTTAAAAGCCTCTGAGTGGCCATCTAAGATACTCCACTGGTCTCACCCC
>NW_004443939.1:19642958-19663152 GCF_000243295.1 Trichechus manatus latirostris | reverse complement strand
GAAAAATGTAGAACAAAATTCTAACTCACAAAAAAAGACCAGACTTACTGGCCTGACAGAGACTGGAGAAACCCCGGGAGTATGGCCCCTGGACACCCTTTAAGCTCAGTAATGAAGTCACTCCCGAGGTTCACCATTCATCCAAAGATTAAATAGCCCCATAAAACAAAATGAGACTAATGGGGCACAACAGCCCAGGGGCAAGGACTAGAAGGCAGAAGGGGACAGGAAAGCTGCTAATAGGGAACCCAACTTCAAGAAGGGAGAGTGTTGTCATGTTGTGGGGTTGTTACCAATGTCATAAAACAATATGTGTACTAACTGTTTAATGAGAAACTATTCTATAAACCTTCATCTAAAGTACAATTAAAAAAAAAAAAGCTGGCATTCCTAAGAAGATCACAGGTGATGCTCTTATTGCTGGTCTAGGGTCGACCAACAGGTCACCTGCCTTCTCTCTGCTTTCACTGATCTTGATTACCAACAGTAATTTCCAGATTAATTTACCCATTAAGGAAGGCCCTAGGCTAATCTAATCTCATCCTAGCAGTAACAGTTCTGAGTCTAGAAACTTGGTGAAATGTTTCTTACAAACTGGTTGGACTCATACACTGCCTAGGAACTTGAAGTATACTTAATATTTTGGACCTAGATATTTGCTGTTTCTCGTTAGTCAGCCATTTTGTTTATGTCATAGAGAAAATTTGTACCATACTAAGCAAATGTGCTCTTGGATATAGGGCCTCTATAAGTTGGAATCAACTTGACAGCATACAACAACAGGATGGCTGTACTGGTTTGATGGGCAAATGCCATTCTGCTATTAAATGTTTTCAATGTAACACCTGCATTGTATATATGATTTTTTTTATACTGCAGTTGAGGATAATATTATGAATATTTATAAATTCATAGAATTTTGAGTGCCTTAGAATTTACATATCCTGACCATTCATTTTAAAGATGAATAAAATAAGATCTAGTGAGTCTTACCAAGAACTAAACAGCTTATGTAGTAATTGATTACATTACTGAAATATAGAGAAATAATTAAAACGCAGATTTCCTAAATACTAACCATATGTTTTTTAGCACAACATAATTACTATACTGCATGACAAACTGTTTATGTTGCCATTAAAAAGTTTTAATGATCTATAGTTGAAAACATTTGAGAATAAAGTTATTCAATATGCATAGAAATAGAAGTTTTAATGTTATTATAGGTTAAATGATTGATAAAGATTAGAAAAACAGAAAACACAGTAAATGAAATTGTTTGCATCGTATGTGTAATCATCTCACACCAAAAGACTCACATAACTAAAAATAGACTTGTCAAAAAAATCAGGATTCAAGAATCATAAAATTGACCTGAACAATCTACATTATAAAGGAAACCAAGTGGTGTGAATTTATAGTACTACCTGCTCAATAAAACATTTTTACAAAGTACTCATAACAATAAGCCTGGCAGGTTATCTGAGTTCATGTAGTAAACAAAATGTATATTGATGTTAATATGAATAATGTTGGGCACTCAGTATTGTAGACAACAAGGGAGAGGTCTAGGAAAGAATCCTGTTGTTGCTGTTAGTTGTCATGGAGTGGATTCCAAGTCACGGTGACCCTGTGTGCACAGAGTAGAATGCTCTCCAGGGTTTTCAAGGCCACGGTCTTTTGGAAGCCAGGCCTGTGTTCTGAGTCACCTCTCATGGGTTTGAACTGCCAACATTCTGGCTAGTAGTTGAGCGTTTAACAGTTTGTGCCACCCATGAACTCCTGAAAGAATCCTAGTGGTCTAGAAATAGGAAGACTTATTTTACTCTTTTTAATCTTGTAAAGCACCCTAAGGATACATAACAGAGATCTTTGGAAATCAAAGAGATAGCAAAACAGCAAATAGCTGTAAAAATCAAACAGAATGCCATGCATGCTATTACAAATCCAGGAGAGGCTGGTGCAGTACAGTCTGTCTTGTGTTCATCCAAAGAAATGATATCATTAGTCTCGAGAGAGCACATTAATTGATAGTATTAGCAAAAATTAGTCATATTTCAGTGACAGTAACTTGTAACTGGTCATTCAAATATTTTCATTTCAATATCAAAATTACCATAAATGTCATATGGATGGTAATTGTGCTGTCTTTTGCAGGTAATTTATGAGAAATTACTGCTGTTGAAGTTGTTTCTGAGGACACTGTGCTCTTGTAAGCATTTAATGTTTGAGGTATAGGCCCCTGATCTGAATTCTAATTTCTAGATCCTGGGACAATATAAAATTAAATTTGTTGGGAAATATAAAATTTGAGGGGGAGATATTAACATTTGTAATTTCTTTTAGACTCTAGTCACATTATTTGTAAAGTGTTACATAAGGGAGTGGCTATGGAAAGAAAGCAGAAAGTGGTATAGCTCAAGTAATTGGTTAATGTCTTGGTTATCTAGTACTGCTCTAACAGAAATACCACAAGTGAAGGGCTTTAACAAAGAGAAGTTTATTCTCTCACAGTCTAGTAAGTTATGAGTCCAAATTCAGGGCGTCAGCTCCAGGGGAGGGCGTTCTCTGCCGGCTCTGGAGGGAGGTCCTTGTGATGCATCAGTCTTTCCTTGGTCTAGGAGCATCTCAGTGCAGGAACCTCAGGTCCAAAGGATGCACTCTGCTCCTGGCACTGCTTTCTTGGTGGTATGAAGTCCCCATGCGTCTCTGCTCATTTCTCTCTTTTATATCTCAAAAGAGATTGGCTTAAGACACTATCTGATCTTGTAGACCTCATCAGTATAACTGCCACTAATCCATCTTATTACATCATAGTGACAGCATTTACAACACATAGGGAAATCACATCAAATGATAAAATGGTAGACAGTGATACAATACTGGGAATCATGACCTAGCCAAGTTGATACACACATTTTTTGGGGGGACATAATTCAATCCATGACAGTTAACGTAACCAACAACATGCCAGCACATATATGGTCCAACAGTCTCAATTCAGAGTAATAAGAGAAAATTGTTTAAAACATGTTAAAAAGCTAATTCTACAAAGTAAACCGCTTTTTTAACAATTGATTATGATAACAAATGTTCTAGCACATGCCTGGACCAACAATCTTAACTCAGGAAGATATGGGAAAAGTATTAAAAACATTTTCAAGGCTGAAACTACAAATAATGAAAACTTTTTCTGCAAGACTAAACCTTCCCTAATGCTACTATAAAATGTTAATCTTTTTATTTATATATCTGTATATTCATATATGGAGCCCTGATGGCACAATGGTTGAGAGCTCAGCTGCTAACCAAAAGGATAGTAGTTGGAATCCACCAGCCGCTCCTTGGAAACCCTATGGCGCAATTCTACTCTGTTCTATAGGGTCGCTATGAGTTGGAATCGACTCGATGGCGCTCGGTTTAGTTATATTCATATGCATGTGCATATACACCTGATTATGTGTTGCATTCAATCCGTTTAATAAAATGTGTCTTCCTTGTTAAAGCATCTCTGATAATGTAAGATAAACTGACATCATTCTTCAGTTGTTTACCACTTGAGGAAATCACCTAAAGGTAGTTTTATCTATGGAAACCTGAACTCAGAAAATTTGCTCAGTGCACACCTATCGCACTGTTTCATTTTGTCCTTAAATCTGTCAGATCATTCCATGAAAGGTCTCTATTGTTGGTGTGTGTCATTGAGTTGATTCCAACTTATTGTGGCTCTATATGACAGAGTAGACCTGCCCCATAGGATTTCCTAGAATGTAATCTTTATGGGAACAGATTGCCAGGTCTTTTCTCCTGTGGAGCTGCTAGTGGGTTCAAACTGTCAACCTTTCTGTTAGCAGCCAAGAGCTTAACTATTGTGCCACCAGGACTCCTTATGAAAGGTCTTAACCAAATGAATTTTGTTACTTTCACTTAATGTAATTCTGACTTTTATAGTTGCTTTCCATCATTCCAAATATGGTGCATTTTCACTTTGTGATCTTAGACATATGTGAATTTTTTAACAGATATTCTAGCTCATATGAATTAGTTTTTCTGTTAGAAGAATTCAATATGGGGTTCTCTCAAAATATGCACAGTTCCTGTTCATCAATTTACAAAACATTATCAAATTATACTCTTCCTTCAAAAGTACTGATAGAACCACATTAGGAATTTTGAAAATGTTTTATTACTTTAATCAACACATTGTTATTAAGTAAATATTATGTTCCAGGCAGTACAGTAGATCCTGGGGTATAGCTTTATGTTGCAAGTGGTAGGGGGGAGGAAAAAAAAAAGGAATATATTGACTCGCCACATAACTGAATTTAGAGTAAAGCACTATAAAACCAATCCAAACCCGTTGCTGTGGAGTCAGTTCTGACTCATGGCAACTGCGTGTGTTACAGACTAGAACTACTCCGTAGGATTTTCTTGGCTGTAACTTCTAAGGAAACAGATCACCAGGACTTTTTTCTGCGGTGCTGCTGGGTGGGTTTGAACTGCCAGCCTTTAGGCTAGTAGTCAAGCACAAAATGTCCCCAAATACTCAATTTCTCTGTCTTTCCACTTGGTCTTCTGTGGTCAAGTTTTCATCCTCATGCTCCACATAGTACTAACTCTGGCAACATTCAGTATCTCCATGTGATAGCAGGAGAGCTAGAATATTCCATATCTCACACCTGCCTACCACAGTGTTCAGTTCAGAGGAAAAGAAACCATTACTTTGAGTAGCACCGTCATAAGTCCTAAGATTTACGCACACTCATTGTCTAGCACTAGGTCACTGGTCATTCCCTGGACCAAAAATTATAGCCAAGACATGTGATGGGCTTATTGCTTTAACGCAGCAAGAGCCACCATATAGCTGAGGATAGTGGTCAGTCCTTTTACACTCCATGGCTGAAAATGGACACGAATGAATTTCTCAAAGGAAAATAAAAGACAACGATTACGAGAGGGAAAGGAATGTTTGCTAGGAGATAATTAACAAATGTCCACTGTTACCAAAATAAAATCAGAGAATATTTCTCTTTACCCAAGAAATTTTTAATTTATTTTTAAAGATGAACATAGACTATCACTTCCTAAAATATTCTTCTTTTATCAATTTATACCAAATATTTGAATTATAAGTAGATAATATTGGGAGAGTCAGCATAGTTAATTTGTTTCTATAATAAAGAAATATTGATCCCAGATTTTTAAATCATGGGCTATTGACTTTTTTAAATGGATTTTTAATTCACTTTTTGAAAAGAGAAATTCATAGCATACTTTGTGTTTTGTATAAATCGATTGTTATAATAAAGCAAATTACCAATTATACCAATGGAAAGACGTGCACCATAATTCCATATTCTGGTATCAAGGCATACATTTAAATCTTTAGGTTGTAGCTTGATTTTGGCTATCATTTATTTTTACTTTGGTTGAAGGAAATTAAGTTTGAAATTAATGCAAACATTGATTAAGAAAATAATTATATGGCAATGTAGCAGCAAGGTACTAAATGTGATTAAAATCTTCCACAGTATGATCCGTTAATGTTTTTTGTTTGTTATTGTTATTTTTTTAATGTAAGCATAGAACTTTGGCAAGTACAGTATAAATGTTCATTCTTATTACTGAATAATACAAAGAGAACTTTTGCTGAGAGAAGAAAAAACTTGCCTCTGTATTGTGGTAGAAATACTAGCATAACAGATTGAAGATTTCCTTTTTGCCAATTTTTCCTTTTATGTATCCTCTGATAATGCAGTGTTTTCTATCTCTAAGATGAAATTGTGATTCAAGAGAATAGTAAATATCTTGTAGATGAAATGTGGGCCCTTATAAGGACACAAAGAATTATAAGTAACTTCTGGTAAGTAAGTTAATATAGTCATAAAAATGACATTTGACTTACAATACATTATGATTCATTCTCATTTTAATGTCATTCTTTATTGTCATTTCCTTAAAAATCATGAACTAGTTACTGAACAGTTTCTGTGTGCATGATAATAGCTGTCAGCTCCCAAGGGGAACGCTATCAGAACTTTCCTTTTCTCCTTCCTGCCCTCCCTCCATCCCCATCCTAATCCTTGTTGTGCAAAAAGGTCTTGTCAAGAAGGCACATGAAGTCTTATTCTCTCACTTTTTAGTTGGAAAATAGTCTCACATGTTTTACTTCCATGATCACAGGATGGAGAACCAGGATGTGATTGTAGGCAAAATTGTGAAATGGACCAAGCTAATCTTTAATCCTATCTGTTATCACATTGCTGTAGCCCTTGCTAAAATCACCAAATTCTAATCCTCTCTGAGTCTGTTTTAAGACAGACATAATAAATTGATATATTCATTTACACTAAGGTTTAAGGGACATATCATAAGGTCTCTTGAGGAAGTACTTGTCATTTATAAAAAAGTGTCGGAGAGGAGATATGACTAACGTGGCAACATAGTGAAAGTAGGAGAAGGCAGTGGAATACGAATCAGGAGAGCGGCCTGTAGGTTTCAGTTGTCGCCTACCAGCCATGTTAACTGGAGAAAAGCTCTGAAACTCCCTTGGTCTTGGTTTCCTCACCTATAATACACTTGTTCTTTTCTTAAACTCATTCAATTAATATATAATGAGCACCTTCCATGTGTCTGGCACTGTACTAGTTTCTTGAAGTACAATGGTGGGTGGAAAAAAAAAAAGACATATATTCTACTCTCATGGACCTCAAGGTCTAGTAGAAGTAGACAGAGTTAAGCAGGTAATTATACAAATATATAACTTTAAAATTTGATATAAGTCCAAGGAGAGAAATTCTAGGGAGTTGTGATTGGACAGCCCCATAAAACATAGCGGGACTAATGAGGTACAGCAGTCCAGGGACAAGGACTAGAATGCAGAAGGGGACAGGAAAGCTGGTGATAGGGAGCACAAGGTTGAGTAAGGACAGTGTTGTCATGTAGTGGGGTTGTTAACCATTGTCATAGGGCAATATGTGTACTAACTGTTTAAGGAGAAACCATTTTTTTCTGTAAACCTTCATCTAAAGTGAAAATAGCAGCACAACTGGAAGAATGTAATCGATATCACTGAATTGTACATGTAGAAATTTTTGAAATGGTGTATCTTTGGCTATGTATATTTTCACCGAAAAAAAAAAAAAAGATCCTCCAAGGTCGAGAAGGGAGCATGTTGACATGTCGTGGGGTTGTTAACCAATGTCATGAAACAATATGTGTACTGACTGTTTAATGAGAAACTATTTGTTCTGTAAACCTTCACCTAAAGTACAATTAAAAAAAAATTAAAAGAAAAGAAATTATAGGGAGTTGTAAATGAAATGGGAGGGCTTCCAGTTTTGTGCAGCTTTGGAGTATATAACTTCTGAGACTTCTTTCACATTTAAAATTTTATGGCATACTAATTGTATCCTGGATTCAGTGAGAGAAATACTTAAATGGTGGGAGGAGGTGGGGAAACCTCATGGAACTCAAAATATCCTGTTCTTTAGGCAACTTTATCTTCTGCCTTTGTATAGGGCAAGAGTTGAAGAAGGCATGTTGTCTCAGTTACTCTGTAGTTTTACTTGATTTGTCCAGGATCTACTGAATTTAGGATTCGTGATGGCACTGCCCTCCCTTTAATCACTTCCATGTCTCTCCTAAATTGAACCCAAGTTCTGCCTGTGTTTTTTGCTGACCATAAGCATTTTGCATACTTCCGTCTCATTGAAACCTTGCAAAAACCCTATGAGGTGGTTCATTTTTTATGATGATTCTTATTTCACAAAAGTTGAAAGTGCCGCCCATAGCTGGTGTATGACCAGGCCAGAATACAACTGGAGGTGTATAATTCTAGAATCTTGACTCTTAACCATCATGCTTTCCTTTTTCATTTTTATAAAACTTGATTCATTATCTGAGTATAGTGCTTAATTCATTATGCTTTTTTTGTGTGTGTTTAAATATCAACCCCTTTTATTCACATATGAAATCCTGAGAGCAGGCCCCACGTCATATGCATTTTTCCTAATCCACAGTACCTAAGAGAGTGTATTTTTAATTCATAAATTAATGAATATTGCATGTTATTCAAGAACCTGAAAAATGTATAATTAATTCAATGCATTTTGAAGTCATAGTTCTAGAATGAATCTTTATCTCAAAGAAATCGTTTATCTGGATGTTCATGCATAGATGGTTTAACCCATAAACCCATTGCTGTCGAGTCTACTCCAACTCATAAGGACCCTATAGGACAGAGTAGAACTACTCCATAAGGTTTCCAAGGCTGTAAATCTTTACGGGGAGCGGCTGGTGGGTTTGAAGCACTGACCTTTCACCAACCAAGCACTTAACTACCGCACCACCAGGGCTCCTTACATAGATGCTTTGCTATGTTGAAAATACCAAAAATTCATAAAATATAGAGGATTACTTTCAGTGTATCACAATATCAAATATTTTATTTTAAGCTCAAAAACAACTTGATGTTAAACCCTAGATAGTTTTCAAAGTGATGTTTTATAACATCAAGTCTTATGTTCACAGACCAACAATAACAGCACAAAAATGTGACTATTATACAGATTACGCATTGTCAAAAAGGAAGCCCTTTTACTTGTAGGCTGCTAAATAAAGTAGCTGAACTCTTACTGGCTCAAACAAGCTAGCAAATGGTTCTCTATATGGTGAAAGAAGCCATAGTTATTGGGAAATATTTTTTCAGATAGCAAAATACAAGCTTGAATCTTATTAAACCATCTAAAAGGCAAATTCAAAAACCTAAGTTTCTGATTCAGTAGTCTCCAAATATTGTTCATAGATCAAAGGATAGACCGAGAGGGAACAAGAGATTTTAAAGATTAAAATGAATAAAACATTGTCATTTTGAAGCTATCAAAGAGCACTTTTAAATACATGAAACATATTTTAGTGGTTCAAAAGCAGAGTTTGGATTCTGTCTCATATAGAGGTAAAGACTGTAGAAGAGTATTTAAGTCTTTGCTTTGATCCTTAGTTGCTCTGAATTCAGAATAAAATTGCCCAAGTTTTGATTAGTCTGAAATGATGCATGCATGACTCATATTACCTATATGTGTGTTGACTGAATACTGAACATGAAAAACATTTAAATACATATTTATTATAATGACTATGGCATTATTTTAGTTATGAAGTTCTTAAGGAAAAAAACCTGGACTTCATTCTTTCTTTGCTCTTGTACTAATACTGTAAAATAGAACTGATGTATTCTTATATCTGACAATTCTTTTTATTAAAAAAAATCAGGAAATAAAAGTGATTATCAGTTAGCATAATATATTCCTATGAATTTTGTTAACTGGGACAGTGACTTAATTGGCATGTTTCTGTACCCATTGGTGTGCTAATTAGATGAGTTTTACTCTAATATAGATATGTGTTGCTGTATAGTTATTTACTAAAGTTAAATCAGATTATCAAGCAACTATATGTCACTCAGATATCATTGCAGTATATTCTTAAATGAACTAGTGAGTATTATGAATACTGAAATTACTTTCACATTGTAACTTGAATTTATATTCATTTAGTTTGGGGAAATATATATATATCTCCTGTTTAAGGTGATGTTGAAAGTCCCTAGATGGCAGAAATGGTTTGTACTCGACTACTAACGTAGAGGTTGGCAGTTTGAACCTACCCAGTGGTTCCACAGAAGAAAGGCCTGGTAATCTGCTTCAGTTAAGATTACGGCCAAGAAAACCATATGGAGTAGTTCTGCTCTGTAACGCATGGAGTCACCATGAGTTGGCATGAACTCAACAGCAACAGGTTTGGTTTTTTGAGTATAGGGTAAGCTTTAAATATTAAATCTTTAATTTAAATATAAGCTTTAAATTTTTAAATATTCTCATATGTTTGTGATTTAAATGATTAGTATCACTGACTTATTCTTATTGTATAGGCATTAACATAACCTTATTTATTACTTGAACCAATGCTATATTAAAAACCAAAATCAAACTCGTTGCCTTGAAGTGGATTCCAACTCATAGCAACCCTACAGGACAGAGTAGAACCGCTCCATGGGGTTTCCAAGGAGCAGCTGGTGGATTTGAACTGCTGACCTTTTGGGTAACCATCAAGCTGTTAACCACTGTGCCACCAGGACTACCACTTCACTATGTTGTTGTTGTTTGGTGCAGTTGAGTTGATTCCGACTCATAGTGACCCCATAGGACAGAGTAGAACTGCCGCGTATCGTTTCCAAAGAGCGGCTGGTGGATTCGAGTTGCTGACCTTTTGGTTAGCAGCCAAGCTCTTAACCACTGTGCCACCAAGTCTCCAATGATATATTAGGAAACAATAATTGTATTTTGAAAGGGAGATAAAATTAATATATAAGTATGTGAGTATATGGATAATACTAAAATAATACATAGAAATATTTATGTTGTTTTTAATTGGCAGTGAGATAGTTGGTGAATTTCACATTTAGATAAGTATGTATTCTTTCTACTGATATTAGTGGAATTTGTGAATACATATCCAAAGGCACAACTAGATCCGTAGAATATCTAGTCTTCAAAGTTATGATTTGCATATGTGGGTATGTATGTTTGTGTACATGCTCTTTCCAAAGAACCGTGTATGGATTTTAATGATATTTTTAGCTCAAAGGTCAAAGTTTGAAAGATATCAGTAATGCTCAGATTACTTTTGGTCACTTTTGTGGTCTAACAGTAAAGTAAACTCACTGAAGTGTTGAAATTCTACATCTGATTTTTATGGTTTTGATGTCTGCATACCAATATAGCGCATTTGACATCTCTACTGTGTGTGATTTTTCACTATGTGATTTGGATAACTCTTTGAGTTAAATTACAGAGTAAAAAATTAGTACTCAGAGTTGATCATGGATGAAAAGACGGGCTGTCTAATGGACGGGGATGTCAGAATTACACTCTCTAGAACCAAGACATTGTTAATTCCAAGCTAATAAACAAGGAATATACATCTTTTCAGAAGGGTAGTCATTAGTTGTACCACATTTCCACTATGTTCTGATTATTTGTAATTATTTACTATACTGGAACTGTGGAAAAGACTTAAATCAATAAATGATTTATTCTAATTTATAGCGACTGTCCACTGTTAGCTTCTAGTAATTTCACTTTCAATTCTTTGTGCTTGATTTGAAAAAGAACATTTTTAGAAATACTCAGTAGGTGATATTTACCCTGAGGTGACTGGGCTTTGATTTTTTTTTTCTTTTCTTCTGATTTATTTTAGTACATATTTTATATGGAGAAGAAGAGAGCTTAAGTGATGTCACCTAGCTAGGATTGGGTTTGGCTGCAAGTGATAGAATCCTCAAAATAATAGTGACTATTATATATTGTTGCTCGACATCCTCAAAACATAGCTGGCATCTCATTGTCTAATGCAGGTATCACATTCATGTTCCATCAGCAGAAAGGAGGAGAACACAAGAAAAGCACACACTTCCTTTTATTCACAGTTTCTGGAAGTTGAATACCAATTCTACTTACTTTCCTTTGTCCAGAACTTTGTTACATGGCTTCATCTAGCTGCAAGGGATGCTGGGAAATGGAGACTTTATTTCAAAATTAAAAAATCAGAGTTACTTTTACTATAGAAAAGAGGTAGAATGGATACTTGGGGAACACTAGCAGTTTCTGCCACAGGGAATTATTACTAGTGTCAAATAAAAATTAAAAAAAAAAAATCCAGAATAAAGGAGAGACATTATTTGAAAGGATTATTACCAAGAGGGGGAGAGAGACAATAGCAATAGGGAAAATGCTACACCCATGAGATCAGCAAGCATCTCAAAAGTTATGCAGAAAAGGGGTTTTCTTTTATAGGGATGGGTAGCCCAGGCTAGAAAGAACTGGGTGTGGGAAAGTAGAATGAGAGAGGATGGTGTGATAGGACAGTAGATCACAGAATATTCTAGCCTGAGGTCAGCCTCTTCTCTGGAGGGGCCATTAAGGAAGGATTGTATTATGCTTGCCCCACTGAGAATGGGCCAAAATTCAGGGATCTAGGGAAAGGAGGAGCCCTGGTGGTGCATCAGTTAAGCGCTCACCAGCTAACCGAGTGATTGGTGGTTCGAACCCACCCAGTGGATCCTCAGGAGAAAAGACTTGGTGATCTGCTCTTATAAAGATTACAGCCAATTCTGCACTGTCACTTGGAGTCACTGTGAGTTGAGATTGACTCAATGGTGCCTCACAACAACAACAACAAAGGGGGTGGAGGATAATTTAACCAAAGTTTGATTAACAAGCGTTTTGTTCTGACTGATGAGTTTAGCTAATCAATTTTGAGTCAACGAATGGAAATTTAGTGGGTCTGTGACTGGCCTTGTCATAGGTAAACACAAAGGATATCCATGAGTCTTACCCAAGTCATGTGAGAAAGAGTGGTTCTTTGCAGTAAGCCATTTCCCAGAACAAAAGAGGGTAGGAGGAGGGGCTTCTTTAGCCTTCCCTATTTACTATGTTCACAGGGTAAAATTCAACGATGTCATTGGGATGAGAATAAATGTAGCTCTGTTTTCTGAGTTTGCTGAGATAGAATGGGATGGAGCGTCACAATGAAAAATGCATAACCCTATGGTGATATATATTGGAGCCCTGGTGGTGCAGTGGTTAAGAGCTTGGCTGCTAACCAAAAGGTCAGCACTTTGAATCCACCAGCTGCTCCTTGGAAACCCTAGAGGCAGTTCCATTATGTCCTATAGGGTCACTATGAGTTAGAATTGACTCAACGGCAGTGGGTTTAGTTTTTTTGGTTTTTGGATGGCGATATTAGATAAAGCTTGGAGTAATTGTAGTATTGTGCATGTGTTTGTTAAGGCCATCTGTAATAGAACAATCCCACGCTAATATATGTACTAGCCACTTGTGAGGAACACTAGGCTAGTTAAGTCACATTGTGAAAGGCCTGTCCTACTGAAGCCACTGGTTCAGTCCATGCTTGTGAGGTACACTGGCCTGGCTTTTCCGCAGATGGAGACAGATAGAAGTTTCTATTGCCATTTGTTACTCATCAAGGTGAGAAGCAGCTCCTCAGACAAGGAAACTAGATTTTCAAAGGCAGAACTTTGGCATGAGGAGGAGTTCTGGCCTCTCTGTCTTTTTCTCTTGAGTCTGGACTTTTAGTCTAGACTTTAAACATTAGTAAAGCTTAAAGATGGTCTCTGACTATGCTCAAATGAGACTATTTTATTAACTAGACTAACCAGTGGCATGTTATCTTCTCTGTTTATTTCTCTTTGGTTATTCCCAAGCCTAATAAAGTTTTTAAAATGTATACATCATTTCTTAACTTTAAAATAAGCTTTCAGTATCAATTATGGTGACAATTGTAGTAATTTAGAAGGAAGCTGGGCTATGATGTTGAGCTGCCCTTCCCAACTGAGTGATACTCTTGCTTTGTCAATCTTGTTTAAGTGAGGGTTATGGGTGAAGAGTTAGCTGCCTTTCTCTGAAATTGATACTTTATTTATAGTACCTTAGCCAAGGTATACTGATAGAGTATATGAGGGAGTCTACAAAATATAGTTTGAACAAATTGAGAAATGAAACAAAGAACTAAGGCAAATGGAATTCAAAATTACTGATATGGTCTAGGTTGGAAGACATAGATTAGTGTGAGTCAAAATGGACTTGCTCACTGCCTCCTTGTAACGTTACTCAGGGCTCTGGATGGAGAGAAAAGGAATAAGAGACAAAATCATCCATTCTCAGAAGTTTTAATAGACTAGCTCCAGATAATCAAAAAATGTGTACCAAACCTGCTGAACATCTGATACCTTACTCCATCGCCATAGTCAGAACGGCAGCGTCCTGCCTACTTTTCACATGGTCCCAGTACTCCCTGGTAGTTACCTTGCTTTCTCACACAACTAGACATTGTAGGCTCACTGTATTAGTTAGTTTCCTCATGCTGTTGTAGCAGAAATACCACAAGTGGGTGGCTTTAAAGAACAGAATTTTATTTTCTCACATTCTTCAGGCTAAAAGTTCAAATCAGGCTCTCGACCTGTGCCTATTTCTTCCTGGTTTATAGCCTCTGGCATTCCTTAGTTTCTTGGAATATAGAGGATCCTCATATGGTATCTGTCTTCCCCCATGTGTGCATGCTTCTCTAACTAATCTGCTCTTTTTATAACTCAGAAGTGATTAGTTTAGGACACCTTATACTAATATGATCTTATTAATGTAACAAGGAAAACCCTATTTACGAATGGGACAACATCCACAGGTATAGGGATTAGGATTCCAAAACATTTTGAGGAGACACAATTCAATCCATACCACTCACCTTCTACATTTTTTGACCTAGACCCTGGAGTAAGCCATTTATCTAAGGAGCCCTGATTATTTTTAGTGGGAAAGGGAATTTAGAGACTTTATCTGGGTCTTGAGGTGTGTTTCCATTTACAATTTATTTTATCCTAGGTTAGTTTAAGTACTCATGAGTGAATGGTTCTTGTAGCTGTTTTCATTACTTTTTTCTTATACAAATTGTTTTTCTTTTAAAGTTATTTAGCACTTGTTTATGATTTTAAATATTGCTACTGTTTTAATATTTATGCTCTGCCTTTCAGTGCAGACTTTTGCCTATTTGGCCTCTGTTATTTTCTTGATAAGTCTTTCAAGAGTTTATCAGTCTGCTTTTGTTTAGCTTATTCTGTTTGATTCAATTTTTAGAACATGCTTGATATCTCTGCATTATTATTCTTGTTAAAACATAAAGAAACTGGAGTTCAGAGAGTTTAATATTTGCCAAAAAAGGCAGGAAAAATGTAAAATCCTAACTGAAACCCAAATATTATGATTGCAATCTTAGTTCTTTTACCTCTTCACCAGTAATCAGGATGCTCTTGTTTCTGGAGTTTACAGAAACATAACTTAATATGTACTGGAGAAATTCTATATAGAATATACCCTGGCACATTTCCACATTTCCAGAATGTTGACAAATGGAGCTCCTAAGGCTCAACCAAAATATATTTTTCTATAGCAGCAGGCATAACTTTAGCTTCTGTTGAAAGGACCTGGGTAGTCATCTGTAGCATTCATTCATCCAGATGGCCAGCACCATAAAAATTTGGATGGAAATTAGGATATGCAGATGAGTTGTAGATGCTTCACAGCTTGACGCTGCTGAAATATTTAAAAAAAAAAATTGTGCCTGAAAGTTCAGAATTTTTCTCATTTTAAAACATAAGCGCAGAGCCACCGTTTACATATTGTTTTAATTTCAGTATATATTCTTAATATTTACATTGTGTAATGTTTAGAGAACAGTTGTTTTTTAAACTTTATTTTGTAACTCAGAATTTAGAGTAAAATTGCCTTCCTCATTAGACTAACTTGCCCATTTTCTATAACATTGTGAGTAAGCATGCTTTTAAGCATAGAGAGAAAGCAACTTTTTATGAAGAATTTATCAAATCTATACCAATTACTTGCTACCTAGATAATTTTTCAACTTTAATTACAATCTAGTTGGTCTTTAATTTGTAAAAACAAAATATTTCTCTGAGCCTGTCTATATTTAATTGATAGTTTGAAATATTGTAAAGTTTCAAAAAGTATCTATAATTGTTTAAAAGTAATTTATGGAGAAAAATATTAACTCATTTTATTCCATGGTTCAAGTGTCATATCTACTGGGGATAAAAGTAATGAATGCTGCAGTATTTCAAGCTCAAGATTGTCCGGATTTATGTTCTTAAAGATGAATTTAAAAATTTCAGGTGAAATATATACTATATATACCTGACTCTGAAAATAATTAAGATCAGAATAAAATGTATTCTGCAGTAAGGCCATAAAATAGAGAAAGCATTGTTTTTTGAGTTTTACAATATGTGAATGAAATCTATCGTTTATAAATATCATTCTGTATGGAAAGCTTACTTGAAAATATAGAATGAAAGTAAAATATAGAATGAAAGCACGTTGGGCGAGTCCATGAGTCACTTACTCATTTTAATAAAATTTATGCTTATTCACAATTTTGGATAGATGTTAAAGGAGTATACCATACCATTCTCAAATAATAAATGCCAATTTCTGACTTTCCCTTACATCAAAAAGCTGTTGATCTTTCAATGCCACAGAGAAGCACAAAAGACGTTATTATTCACTGTTATGACCTTGAGGAAAGATGAGCGAGTACATTCCGGAACCTGGAATAGTAGTGGGTGGAGATATGTTTTTTTTTTCCCTTTCCAGCTAACATATGTGATACATTTGCACAAAAATATGAGGGAAACGTATAGTACCGGTAGTAATATAGTTCATCTTCATAAATTTATCTGGGGCAGTTGGAAACTAATGATTACTTTATTATGATTCTTCTATGGAAAATATATTTTGAGTTACAATCAACTAACAGAAAACTTCAGGGGTATAAATGTAGTCATTCATTGAATTTGTCAGACTTATTTGATCTATTTTGTTCACTTCTATAACTTTTAACTTATAATAAATTTAATCAAATCTAGGAAGTCAGCTATTGTAAGGCATCATTATTTTATGTATCACTATGGGAGAAAAAATAATTTCAATTAAGTGACCCTCTATTAATTGTAAATTAAATCCTAATTTCAGAGATAATAAAAGGTGAAAAAATGCCTCATAGAATCAATGAAATATGATATTTATTAATGTACTGCTTGTCATGTTTAAGCTTCTATATGGCAGCCTCAAAACTTCTAAGGTTTGTTTTCCAACTTTAAATATTATTTGTCATTCTGTGGTATTATTATGTCTTTCTTACTGTTCTGTATTATATAAAATCCTGCTGATATACTATGATTCGCCATTATTCTTTTTCGAGTGTCACTTATTATTTTGGAAAGTGAAAAAACATGTATTCTATTGTATGCAGCAACACTCTGAATCTTAAGGGCATCTCTCTCTCTCTCTTAGCTGTAAGTAGTTGCTTGAGTCTTGCATCCATTTTTTTAAAAATAACTTCATCATGAACTAGTTTAATTTGTAGTAGTTAAGAAAGTATTTAGGTAACACTGAACATGAAATAAATGCCTTGTTTGGTTAAAGACTTAAATGTCATTTTAAATTGTCATTGGAGTATCAAATTGCAAACTCCTTACAATACTAATAATTACAAAGTCATTATAATATTACTAAGTTTTTTAGCGATAGCCTGCTAATCTTATCACTATCCTTTAGGAAGGAAGGAAGGAAAGATGGAGGGGGGGGGGAAGGAAGAAAGGAAGGAAGGATGGATGGATACATGAGAAAGAGACAGACAAATGCATATGGTCCTATAGGAGAAACCAGCGCAACATGGAAGCAGGGCAAAATTTAACAACTGTGGTTGCTGCTATAGTGCACCATCTGGATTATTTTCAGGAATGAAAGTTACACTCCTACCTGCTGGGTGTGCTGTCTGAAGCCAACCCTCAGTCATCAGCCACTAAAGAAAACTGCCTTGCCCAAGGTCAGACATCCTTATAGAGAAGTCTGCATGCAGGGAGAGATCAAGAAAGGTAGTATAAAAGCTTGGTGCTCTCACCCTAAGTGGGAATAGCTATGAAGCACTATTCCAGCTTCAGAGCTCGCAGTAGGGTTGACTGAGGTCTCCTATTGACTGTATCACTGTTCAACATCTCCCTCTACTCAACCCTGCTTCCTCCCCCTTCTTCCGTAGGTGTTTATTCCTAGGAGCATTCCTAAAAATGTCCTGCACACAATTTTTCATCTGAGAGTCTGCTTGGGGAACCTAGCGGAGGACAGCAGCTAATCTAAAATTTACAAATGAAGTACACAGGAGTTTTATCTTCATTTAGGGTACAAAAGACAAAGTGGGGAAATTTGTAGTTATGTGTGCATATATATGTGTGGGGGAGAATCCAGGCAAGTTTCCCAAACAGTAATTTTGTAATATTTCAGTGAGACTGCTCTGGAAGCTTGTGCTATTAGGAATGCAAAGAGAGTTCTCTTTCCCTAAACCAGTGGACAAGTAGGGCTGAGAAACAAGCTCAGATTGATGCATTTGAGACCGATGTGGACAGAGGTTTCTGAAGTTAAAAACACCAAGTAAAGAGTCTCAGTCTCTGTATTACACAGACAGCCCACATCTGTTGGCCTTCATTATTTTTTCTTGGCTTTTATTTTGAGGGAAGGATTAGATGCAAAGATGTTACAGGTATTTGGCTATATTTCTCTGGAATTTTGTTTGTGAAACTATTCTCCTAAATCATTGAAGGTATAGAAGACTTGTTTTAAATTTCCCTTTTCATGCCGGTCTGTGTATAAATAAAATTTTCTTTGTAAATTGCATATTGTATATATATTATTATATATGTAATAATATTATATATATTATTATACAAATAGTTTTTTTTTAAATTTTACTTTAGATGAAGGTTTACAGAACAAACTAGCTTCTCATTAAACAGCTAGTACACATATTGTTTTGTGACGTTGGTTACCAACCCCACGACATGTCAACAGTCTCCCCTTCTTGACCTTGGGTTTCTTGTTACCATCTTTCCTGTCCCCTCCTGCCTTCTAGTCCTTGCCCCTGGGCTGGTGTGCCCCTTTAGTCTCATTTTGTTTTATGGACCTGTGTAACATTTGGCTGAAGGGTGAACCTCAAGAGTGACTTCACTACTGAGCTAAAAGGGTATCCGGAGGCAATACTCTCAGGGTTTCTCCAGTCTCTGTCAGGCCAGTAAGTCTAATCTCTTTTTGTGAGTTAGAATTTTGTTCTACATTTTTCTATAGCTCTGTCAGGAACCCTCTATTTTGATCCCTGTCAGAGCAGTCAGTGGTGGTAGCCGGGCACCATCTAGTTGTGCTAGACTCAGTCTGGTGGAGGCTGTGGTAGTTGTGATCCATTAGTCCTCTGGACTAATCTCTCCCTTGTGTCTTTGATTTTCTTCTTTCTCCCTTGCTCCAGACAGGATGAGACCAGTGGAGTATCTTAGATGGCCACCCACAAGCTTTTAAGACCCCAGACACTACTCACCAAAGTAGAACTTAGAACATTTTCTTTATAAACTATGTTATGCCAATTGAGCTAAATGTTCCTAGAGACCATGATTCCCACAGCACTCAGCCCACTAATTCAGTCCCTCAGGGAGTTTGAATGTGTCTATGGAGCTTCCATGAACTTGACTTGGACAAGTTGGGCTGGCTTCCCCAGTGTTGTATACTGTCTTACCCTTCACCAAAGTTACCACTTACCTATTGTCTATTTAGCGTTTTTCCATCCCCACCTCTCCCCTCTCTTGTAAACATATTGTATAAATTTTAAGGACTGTTTTATTAGCATAAGTATTTTTAAGAGCTGTATCCTGGCATAAAGAATTCCTATCTAATCTTCTATGTTTCAGTCATCATACTAACAACAACAACAACAACAAAAAACACAAACCCATTGCCTTCGAGTTGATTCCAACTCATAGCGACCCTATAGGACAGAGTAGAACTGCCCCATAGGTTTCCAAGGAGTACCTAGTGGATTCAAACTTCTAGCGTTTTGGTTAACAGCTGTGGCACTTAACCACTACAGCACCAGTGTTTCCAGTCACCATACTAGGTATTGGAAATTCAGTGATTAAGACAGCCCGTGTTCCCAAAGTGTTAAAACATTTGGTGGTGGAAACAAATAATCTCTTCTATTTACAATAGAATATTTTAAAGATGTATTTGAAGGATATACAAAATAAGGAAAATACTATTAGATTAAACCAAAAACCAAACCCATTGCTGTCGAGTCGATTCTGACTCATAGCAATGCTATAGGGCAGGGTAGAACTGCCCCATAGGGTTTCCAGGGAGTAGCTGGTAGATTTGAACTGCTGACCTTTTGATTAGCAGCTGAGCTCTTAACCAGTTAACTACCAGGGCTCCACTATGAGATTACAAAAGATATAATAAGAAACTTAAGACTGGCATGTTGGGGGTTTCTTACAACTCTTGCTGTTAGCTGCTGTTGAGTTAGTTTTGACTAGTTGTTTTCACTAACACTGCCATTAAAATAATTAATGCCGTTGGGATGGGATATACATGCAGTAGATATTTGTGTTTTTTTTTTTTTTAAGAAGTTTTTTTTTTTTTAATTTATTTTATTGTACTTCAGGTGAAGGCCAACAGAACAAATTGTTTCCCATGAAACAGTAGTACACATATTGTTCCATGACATTGGT
>NW_004443939.1:19627209-19634113 GCF_000243295.1 Trichechus manatus latirostris | reverse complement strand
TTCTCTGTCAGTTTTCTCACTCCATTTGGTGCTTGGATGAGTTCTTTATCTCTTCATTTGATGTTTGAGGGTTTCAGGATTGTTGTATTCTCTGTTCGGCTTAGTTTTTCGGATCTTTGCTGTGGAGGGACGGCGTGGTGCTTCTGCCTAGAGCGCCATTTTGCCGGAACGTCTTTTAAGAAGTTTTTAAAGAAAAGTTTTAGAATCACAAGGAAGTATCATTTTTCTCTTACTCAAAGAGCTTTGACGTTCTGGGTATTATTCTCTAGTTATTAACAAAAAAAAAATTTCACTTACTCTTATGGGGCTACATAAATGAAATGTAAAACAGTGATTGGGTTTTGAGATTATTTTTCTTAGAAATTGCAAAGATGAATAGGCTTATATAAAATGAAAAGAGATTTTGGAAGATGGAGCTGGCATAAAATTTTACATTGAATATCTTTACTGTAAACAAATAGAATTTATTTTTTGAGATATCTTAATTTTTTTAGTATGCTAACTTTTATACTCTCACATGTAAGTTAAATATGCTACCTCCTATGCCCTGGTGGCACAGTGGTTGAGAGCTTGGCTGCTAACCAAAAGGTCAGCAGTTCGAATCCACCAGTCACTACTAGGAAACTCTATGAGGCAGTCTGTCCTACAGGGTCACTATGAGTCGGAATCAACTCGATGCCAATGGGTTGGTTTTTGGTATGTCCTGGTAGCACAGTGGTTAAGAGTTTGGCTACTCATCAAAGGTTGGCAGTTTGAATCCACCAGCCATGTTGTTGTTAGGTGTTGCTCAGTCGATTCCGACTCAGAAAGATCCTATGTACAACAGAATGTAACACTGCCCAGTCCTGCTTCATCCTCACAATCTATGTTTGAGCCTATTGTGCAGCCAGTGTGTCAGTCCATCTCATTGAGCGTTTTTCTCTTTTTCGCTGACTTTCTATTTTACCAAGCATGATGTCCTTCTCCAGGTACTGATCTCTCCTGATAACATGTTCAAAGTATGTGAGACAAAGTCTAACCATCCTTGCTTCTAAGGAGCATTCTGGCTGTACTTCTTCCAAGCAGATTTGTTTGTTCTTCTGGCAGTCCATGGTATATTCAATACTCTTTGCCAAAACCATAATTCAAAGGTATCAATTCTTCCTGGGTCTTCCTTACTCATTCCTGCTTTCATATGCATATGAAACGGTGGAAAACACCATCACTTGGGTCAGGTGCACCTTAGTCCTTAAAGAGACATCTTTGCTTTTTAACACTTTAAAGAGATCTCTTGCAGCAGATTTGCCCAAAGAAATTCGTCCTCTGATTTCTTGACTGCTGCTTCCATGGGCCTTGATTGTGGATCCAAGCAAAATGAAATCCTTGACAACTTCAATAGTTTATCTGTTTATCATGATGGTGCTTATTGGTCCAGTTGTGAGGATTTTTCTTTTCTTTATGCTGAGGTAATAACCCTATGGGGTAGTTCTACTCTGTCTTTTAGGGTCACTGTGAGTTGGAATCGATTTGACAGCAAAGGGTTTGGTTTTTTGTTTCATGTTTTTATATGGAGTCCTTGGGTGGTGCAGTTGGTTAAGTGCTCTACAACTAACAGAAAGTTCAACAGTGTGAATCCACCCAGAGGTACCTCAAAAGAAAGGCCTGGCAATCTACTTCCAAAAGGTCACAGCCTTGATAACTCTACGGAGTGCAGTTCTACTCTGCATGCATGGGGTCCCCATGAGTTAGAATTGACTCAGTGGCAACTGTTTTTTTTTTTGGTTTTATACATTTATATAAAATTTACTTGACTTTGCTTTAATATCCTTATTAAATAGAAAATATTAAAGTTGAGTAATTAAATTTTAGTTGGATGGGTTTCATGATGTTTTATGTATTTTCCTTGATTTTATGGTAGGGTCAGGGATTTCCAATACCAATGTTCACTTCCATAGTATTAGTCTGGACTTTAATTTCTACTGCTCTTGTATTTAATAGAAAACATTTCATATTTCAGCATTTTAATTTAGATATTGAGATGTTGACTTTAGAATCTATAGATTTTTATTACTTCATCTCTACATCTTTCTTTGTTTATTGTGATATCCAGAATGCCTGCTACATGAAGCAATAAAACTGAAACTAAAAAATAATGCAGGATTAAATATAAAAACTTTTTTAACCAAGTCACCACTGATGTCTAATACTGATACAACTTCGAATGAGATGCCTATGACTGTTTTGGGAAAAGCGAGAACAGGTACAAGAAACATAGCCATTAGGAAAGAAATTTCAGTTTTGCAAGTGCAAGAAAGAGGCATTAAGCTATAATTAAAAAAAGTTATTGGAAACATCCAGAAAGCTTGAAGGCAATTTAATTAATACAACTGATCTACTTTTCTTCCTACATTTTATATATAGATAGATATATACACATATATACATATATACACACATAAGTATATATATGTTTAAAAATTAGTAATCTGTATGTAAGCAAACCAAAGCAAACCCATTGCCATTGAGTCAATTCAGACTCATATAGACCCTATAGTTATCTGTATTTCAGTGTTCAAAAACTTAAAGATTTATGGAATTTTACAATACACATTTCAAAAACTAAATAAATTTTTAAAAGAATCTCAAAATCACACCTCTAATATAAGGTCCAAGGAGCCCTGGTGGCACATCAGCTGCTAATTGAAAGGTTGGCAGTTCAAACCCACCCAGCTGCTCCATGAGAGAAAGACCTGGTGATCTGCTCCAGTAAAGATTATAGCCTAGAAAACCCTATGGAGCAGTTCTAGTCTGTCACATGGGGTCGCTATGAGTCAAACTCAACTCAGCGACACCCAACAACAACAACAATGTAAGGTCCACTGCTAATTAGGTTATAGATTTTGGTATAGATTATGTAGCCAGGAGAAACATTAATACAACCTATTTTAAAGAAATAAAAATAGAAATATTTGAAATTATCTTCTGACTTCTGGATGTCCATAAAAAAAAAAGAGAATTACATTGCCAAAACTGAAGTAGCATATCATGCAATTCTGAAAAGACTAGAGTCCTTATCATGCCACAGGTATTCTTACGTGTATAATCTGTGGCGTATCAAAAAGTCCTTTCTAGAGCAGTTTTGGTATTAATACAATAGGACTTGATTTTAGATAGAAGATGAATTCATTTTAATAAGATTATCCTCATTTCCCTGGAGTGTTATTTCAGTAGAAAATACTGGAAGGGAGTATTGAATAGAGAGAGTATGAGGTCCAAGGGGAAGATGAAGAGAGACGAGGAGATTCATTTGGCAGGTAACATAAGTAGACTTATGACATGTCCATTCAATTTGATATAAACTATCTTAATCAAATTTTCTTCCTATAGCAAACTAATAGTTTAGACACTTAAACTGACTCAAAAGATATATGAGACAGGGAGGCGTGGTCAACATGGCACACTAGTTAGACGCTTCCTATATCCCTCTTACAACAAAGACGTGGAAAAACAAGTGATTTGATTCTATGTGAACATCTGGCAGCCCTGAACAAGGCAAGGTTAAGAAATCTATCTGAGTCATACCAGAGAGGAAGACCATTTAGAAGTGGTGAGGAGCACTAGAGCCGAGGTGGCGATACTGCAGAGACACAGCCACGCCGGGCCGGGGTGAAGCAGGCAAACAGCTGTGCAGTGCGCATGCTCAAGAAGCAGTTTCCGCATTGAGAGAGACCCGGCAGCAGAGATTCTGCTTGGACACTCCGAACCAGTGAAGAGCAGCTCCCAAGAGGCTAGGATAAGTACATGCATGCACACTTTCACGGCAATTAAAAAAAAAAAAAAGCCTGTTTGGGAAAATCTTCTCTCCCTTTTACCTCCTAACTCTGTGCTCTGCACTGGATTTGGGAAAAAACCTCTCTCCCTTTTACCTCCTACCTCCACCCTCTGCACCGGATTTGGGAAAAACCTCTCTGCCTTTTATCTCCTCCCTCCACGCTCTGCACCGGATTTGGGAAAAACCTCTCCTTTTACCTCCACCCTCCCTGCTCTGCACCTGGAGTCCACTGGGCTGGAAGTAGACCCCAAAAGGTTCCCTGACCCATTCTCCTGGCCTTGGAGAGGGAACAAATAAGCTGCCAGCTCCCCTAGGCCAGGAAGACAGGGTCGGCACAGCCCCTTTGCTGGCCATGGAAATCAGGGGTCCGCAGACTCTGAGTGCCATACACCCCTGTATAGACTTGTGGGGACCCATCTCAACAGCGTTAACCCTTACTACCACAGTACAACAGGGCAAACATCTGAAGATTAACTTCAGCTGCTTCAGCTGTGAACAGGAAGATTTGTGATCCTCAAAACAGCCCTGCCCCTCAAGTAGGCACTTTTATTGATCTGCAACAGGGTCTTGAGGACTGGTGGTAGCTCCTAAAGTGCCTAGTCACCTGCTACAGGAGTTTAAGAAAAAGTGGTGCCCTCGAGTCTTTGCAGCCAACATAGTGAGGTGCTCTTAGCCCGGCTGCAAAACTCACCTACCTATTCACCCTAGAGAGTAGGGACACGCTTTTCTTTCAGAATCTCAGGGGCAACCGTCAGCCCCCTGCCTGGCTCAGCGCGTGATCCCCTACCACAGCCAGAGTCCAGTGCCTGCACCAATCACCCATGCCTCTCTGGGACTGGGGATGAGAGCCTGCATCACACACTGGCTGACCGACTGCCTGCACACCTGAGCTGATCCCATATAGGAAATTTTAACGGACTCCGGCATGCACATAGTTACAGAACTAACTACCTGGTGACAGGACATTAGAGATCAAAAGGTGTCAAAAATCAAACTAGTGCACATGAGCAGCCTATTTGGGCATATCAAAACAAAACAAAATAAGAAGCTAGGTCGCACTAAGCAAACACAAAATAAAATTATAATAAATTATTGATGGCTCGGAGACAACAGTCAGTACCAAGTCACATAAAGAGGCAGTCCATGATGGCTTCAGCAAGCTCCCAAAATAAAGAATCAATAAATTCTCTGGAGGAAGAGAACTTCTTGGAATTACCAGAGACAGAATAGAAAAGATTAATATACAGAACTCTTCTAGAAATAAGAAAGGAAATTCGACAGAATGCAGAAACAGCCAAGCAACATACAGACACAGTAGTAGCAGAACTTAAAAAAGTTATTCAAGAACATAATGCCAAATTTAATAGGCTGCAAGAATCCATAGAAAGACAGCAATCAGAAATCCAGAAGATTAACAATAAAATTTCATAATTAGACAACTCAATAGAAAGTCATAGGAGCAGAATTGAGGCAGTAGAAATTAGAATTAGTGACATTGAAGGTAAAGGTCTTGACGCCAACTTATATGAGGAAAAATCAGATAAAAGAATTAAGAAGAATGAAGAAACACTAAGAGTCATGTGGGACTCTATCAAGAGAAATAACCTACGAGCGATCGGAGTACCAGAACGGGATGGGAGATAACACAAAATACAGAAAAAATTGTTGAAGATTTGTTGACAGAAAACTTTCCTGATATCATGAAAGATGAGAAGATATCTATCCAAGATGCTCATCGAACCCCACATAAAGTAGCTCCCAAAAGAAAGTTACCAAGACATATTATAATCAAACTTACCAAAACCAAAGATAAAGAGGGAATTTTAAGAGCTGCCAGGGATAAAAGAAAAGTCATCTACAAAGGAGAGTCAATTAGAATAAGATCAGACTACTCAGCAGAAACCATGCAGGCTAGAAGGCAATGAGATGACATATTTAAAGCCTTGAAGAAAAATAACTGTCAGCCAAGAGTTATATATTCAGCAAATATGATGGAGAAATGAGGGCCTTTCCAGATAAACAGAAGTTCAGGGAATTTGCAAAAACCAAACCAAAATTACAAGAAATATTAAAGGGAGTCCTACGGTTAGATAATCAATAACACCAGCTAACAACACAAGAATAGAACACAGGACAGAGCAACCAGATAGTGACTCAGATACGGAAATCAAAATTACATCAAAGCTAAAACATTGAAAATAGGGAAACAGATATCAATATGTAAAAAAAAAAAAAAGGATAATATTAAAACAAACAAAGAGGGACTTATGGAGACAATGATTTTCTATATGGAGGGGAAGTTAAGGCGATATAAAGTAATAAAAGACTGGTATAAACTTAGAAAAATTAGGGATAAATATTAAGGTAACCATAAAGGAATCTAACAATCCTACAAATCAAAATAAAAAAGTAGAAAAACATAAAGACCCAGCAAACACAAAATCAAAAACAAAGAAAAAGATGAAAAAAAATACATAAAGAAAAATGACTCACCACAGAAAACTGAGGAGACCAAAGAAACTGTGAACAACACACAAAAAGAGATATCAGGATGACAGCACTAAACTCGTACCTATCAATAATTACACTGAATGAAAACGGACTTAATGCACCAATAAAGAGATGGAGAGTGGCAGACTGGATAAAAAAGCATGATCCATCTATATGCTGCCTACAAGAGATGCACCTTAGACTTAAGGACACAAACAGGCTAAAACTCAAAGGATGGAAAAAATATATTAAGCAAAAAACACTAAAAAAAGAGTAGGAGTGGCAATATTAATCTCTGACAAAATAGACTTTAAAGTAAAATACACCACAAAAGATAAGGAAGGGCGCTATATAGTGATCAAAGGGTCAATACACTAGGAGGACATAACTATAACAAATATTTACACACCCAACAACAGGGCTCCAAAATACAGAAAACAAACTCTAACAGCTCTGAAGAGAGAGATAGACAGCTCCACAATAGTAGTAGAAGACTTCAACATGCCACTTTTGGTGAAGGACAGAAGAACATCCAGAAAGAAGCTCAACAAAGACAGAGAAGAGCTAAATGCTACAATCAACCAACTTGATCTCATAGACATA
>NW_004443939.1:19590511-19623422 GCF_000243295.1 Trichechus manatus latirostris | reverse complement strand
CCCCGGAAAGCATGGTCCTTGGTCTCTCCATCACCCCAGAACTAAAACAATTTCCGAGGCCAACTCTTCCAACAGGGATTGGACTGGACTGTGGGACATAAAGTGATACTTGTGAAGAATGTGCCTCTTAGACAAGTAGATACAAGAGACCAAAGGGGCGGCTTCTGTCCAGTGGTGAGAGGGGAAGGTAGAGAGAGTTAGAAGCTGGTTGAATGTTTATGGGGAATCAGGGGCAGAGGGGAGGAGTGTGCTGTCGCAGAATGGGGTGAGCAGTTGGGGTCTCATAACAATGTATGTAAAAAAAAAAATTCTGTATGGGAGACTAACTTGAAATGTAAACCTCATTTAATTACAACAATAAAAAAAAGATACGAGACAATTATTTTAGGTTATTTAATTATTGAATGAAATCTGAAAGTTTCGTTAGTAGATAAAACATCAGTCTAAAAAAACCCCATAATTTCTACAAGGAAAATAGGTATTTTTCAAGTAATAACCGACCAACATTTTGCTGGTTTAATATATCTTTAATTTTTCTACTAATTAATATAATCTTGATAATAAACATCAGTTTCGTCAAATTTAAATAATTAAATATTTACACACCAATATATGCCTATATGTGGATCCCTGGTGGTGCAGTGGTTAAGCGCTTGGCCAATAACCAAAAGGTCGGCAGTTTGAATCCACCAGCGACTCCTTGAAAACCCTATGGGGAAGTTCTACTCTGTCCCATAGGGTCGCTGTGAGTCAGAATCGACTCAATGACAGTGGTTTTTTTTTTTTTTTTTTGTGCTTATAAAAACTAATTCCTCAAAAATAACTACAAAGCTGGATGTTTGGAGTAAGAGTCATTTTAAAATTATTGTATGATTTCTAATTGTTAATACATAACTATTGATAGTTATTAATTCAAGTAAATTGTTTTCAGTCTACTTACACTGGTACTCTATCCTATTAAAACAGCTTCTGATATAGAGTTTCATTTTCTTCAAGACATTGTATTTCCTTGTGCAACGTTTTATAAACACTGAAGTTGAAGTATACATGCTAAAACTCAAGAAGTACCCATTCCACCATTCTCTTATCCATAAACCAATCCATCTGGACAGTATGGTGTTTTACATGATAAAGAGTGGTCCTCTAATTGTATTTTGTACAATTGCCAAAGGGGTGAAGCTGATCCCCTCTCTTAGTATTTTTTGTCCTGTGCAGTATGGTGCTAAAGAAGAACTTGTGAATATGTATTTCACACCTGAATGCCAAAGCTTGTACATAAGATACAAAGGAATAATACTTTGGTACATTCCAGTTGGAACATGTTCATCAACTATTTTGTAATGAATACAAACTTCAGTAATGATTCAGCCATTCAACTCAAGTTAAAAATGGGTACCAGCTATTCATCCCTATGTCTTAAATAGAATAATTTTGTTAAATACTGTTATGTAAACGATGTATTTTAAAAAGTTTTTTTCCATAATGTTGTGTCTATTCAAATCCACAAACCTGGTATTATTATGCATCACTGACTATGTTTCTTGTTAGAGTGGAAAACAAAATTGACAAGCTAGAACGTAGATTAGGAAAATCACTCAGTGTAAAACTATTCAAGCAGGATTTGGAGCAAGTAAATTGTCTAAATTGTATTACCTTATCTTCAAAGTTTTATAAATTGAATAAGTTGTACTTCCTAAAATTGGAGTAGACATTAGTCAGTGTTTTTCTATGGTAAGAAGTGGGTATGGTGTTAAAATATGTTTGGTACGTGAAGTATGACTAGGTGAGACTCATCTTTTCATAAAATCAAAATGCAGTTCATACTGTGAATTTTTTACAAACCAGTTTGAGCAGAACCCTCATTAAGAGTAATGTAAATTGAACATATATAGACACTGTAACACCACAACAACATTTAAATCTCTAATGTACAGGATATTACTAAGCATGAAAGATTCATGAGTTAAGTTTGGATCTTAAAATTAAAAGGTATATAATTTGGTTTACAAATCACATTGATCTTTCCCATGTTTATGGAACTTGCCATTTTGTCACCAAATGTTGTTACAACTAGAAAGGTAGTTCTTTACTGCTTTAAGCAGCTGCAGTGCACCTAAAATGGAATAAATGTAAGGGAAACGAATGCATGTGTGATCATGCTGGGAATTTATGGCAAAAAATCGAATTGGTACTGGGAAGCCGTTAAGGATACCTTCTTCTGCTCTGCCAATGTTTCACTAGTGTTCTATCTCATTCTTTCTCTCCCACACCTAACTATTCTTTGAGTAAAATTAAAAAAAAAAAAAAATTAGACTCCAGTTATACTGAGTTGATCAATCATTTATATTTTTCCTGTTAAAATTTGGTCTCAGTTATAGTCCTCTAGAGGAAGTAGGCTGGTTTTGTATATTAATCTCTTATTTTACACAATGATTATGGTTGTAGAAAATATTTAAATTTAAATGAATGCTATTGAGAAGCAGTATAGTTGAGTGGTTAATCTTATATGTAAATATAGGCCAGTGTTCACCACTTACTGGCTGAGCGATGTTGAGCAAGTTACTTAACCTTTCTGTGCCTCAGTTTTCTCATATGTAAAATTGGTACATATAATGTTTTAAAAATAGTTCACAAATAATAGAAAACTGCTTCGTGCATAGGAAATGCCTTATAAGTACTAGATGATATTATTATTTATGTATTTTTTTTATCTTTGCTGCGTATTTAAAGGAATACTTTATTTTCTAATATGGAGAATTTTTTAAAAAATGTTTTTAATTGCAAGCTGGTTAAGTGTATGACTCTGGTGTCAGGCTGCTTTGATTTGTATTCTGGCTCTATCACTTCCTAGCTTGATGCCTTTTGATAAATCACTTAACCTCTCTAAGCCTAATTTTACTTATCTGCAAAATAAGAATAACACCTTATAGGGTTGTTGTAAGCATTAGACGCGGTAATATAGATAAAGCTCTAAGAACACTGCTTGGCCCAAATTAAGAATTATTACCCTTAAGATTTTTTTTTGGATAAATATTATTGTTGTTATTCCGACTCATAATGACCCCATGTGACAGAGTAGAACTGTCCCATAAGGTTTTCTAGGCCATAATCTTTATAAGAGCAGATTGCCAGATCTTTCTCCCATGGAGTTGCTGAGTAGGTTTGAATCACCAATGCCTGGTGGATTCGAACGGCTGACCTTTTGGTTAGCAGCTGTAACGCTTAATCCCTATGCCACCAGGACTTCCGACCTTTCAATTAGATTGTTAGTGTTAATATCCCTTAATTTAACTGCTTGGTAAAAATGTGCTTCATACTTTTTTTTTTTGTAATGGAGCTGTACCTGAAACATAAGCCCCAGTCTTTCCAGTTGCCATGCTACAGTTCAAGTTCTTCCTCTGCTTCTTTGGTATAGTTCTGAGTACACAGATGAAGAAGGTGCTTGGTTCTCAAAGCAGCGGTTGCAGATTGATTTTGTCTGTCTGTTTGAAGTTTGAGCAGATAATGAGCAATCCAGTGTTCCTTGTTTAAATGTGGGACATAAATGGGTAGGTGGCTACTGTATTCTGAAAAATCAAGTCACGCATTTAGAACCATTCACCAAATGATGGGTGTAGTACAGGAAGGAAATCCAAGAAAATACAAAATTTTGAAGAGAAACCAGGCAATTTAATGGCAACTCCACAGGCTGTATTACAATCCTTACCAAAAAAAGTAGAATCCTTACAGCTGTCCTTACTCTTTGACTCAGTAGTTGCACATCTTGTAATTTATCCTTGTAATGTAATAGGACAAGTGTGCAAAATGTAAGTATAAATTTGCCTAGTAAAAAAAGGGAAAACGTAGTTTACAATATTGTATGAGTTTGCTTGTTTGCATGCTTATTCTTACTGTGTGTATGTGTATGAAAAATATACATATGTATATATCTACATGTTTATCTGTCCAAAAAACCTTAAAATAACAATGGTTATCTCAAGGTGCTAAAAATTTGTTTTCCTTGGGAATATTTGATATTTTACAGTTTGATATGCAAATAGTGATGTTAAAAAAATAAAAAAGGAACCGGGTGCTAGTGGTGATTTAGAATTCAGATGCTGCTAGTAAATTCCACGACTCTAGGTCAACTCAGGTAATCTCTGTTTCTTAGTTTCTTCATTTATCTAAAGGGAACAAGAAAATATACTTTCTCTGTCTCATAACATTGCTATAAGAATCATAGGAGATGGAAGACATAAAAATGCTTTGGAAAGTTGAAAGAACAATTCAAATGCCAGGTATTAGGATTAGTGGCAATAATAAAATAACAATGACGATTCTCATCCCAGATGATTAATGGGATACAGTGTACTGTTTGCTTATTTTGGAGAGCATATTCTTTGGAAATACAGATCCCATTAAAAGCCCATTCTGGGCAGAAATTTAAACTAAATGTATCATAAATTGACAAGAATGGCTGTATTTGGAAACTGCTGATGAAAGAATGGGGCCAGAATAATGGAAGCCGTGGTGCTCAGGGCCAGTGGGCTCTGGTTTGAGCCTAGCTGGCTGAACCACGGGAGCTTTTGCACAGACACTGTCTACATATTGCGTGTTCAGTCAGAGTTTATCTTGCTTCAGTTATTGGTGGACTAACAAAGCCGCAGAGGTAAAGGAGCCTCAGCTCCTCTACATGCCTGGAGAGAGGATTAGAGAGTTTCTTTTCTTTAGGTAACTGTGTCTGGTTTCTGTGTTTGGAGGGCTTATTTTTAATAATTGAAGAGCAAAAGACGAGGGGAAAATGTTCTTTCTGAGAAGCTGGAAAGGCAATATGATTTGTGATAAAGGCTTCTTCTTTCTGCAAAATAAATGACACAGACTTAATTACCCATCACTTCTCTGCATTCGACTTATAACCCTGTTCTCTTGGCTAGCACAGTTTGAGTCATACGAATGCAAAAAGGAAGGTTTTTTGTTTTTTTTTTTATCTTTTAGATATTTCTTTTTAGACCAATATGGGAAGATTTATAAAATGCACCTCTTGAATTATTCTTCAAGCTGAAATTGAAGCCATCTCTACACTGAGCATTGTTTTACAGGATGGTGACTATCAAAAACTACACTAAACCTAACGCTTGCCGCCTGCATCTTACAGGGAGATTCTCTGAGTAGTAAAACTTAGAGGGAATACAGGGCTAGTGTGGTCAAGCACTGCAGTCTGACTTTGTGACAGATTACCACATCGAGGGCTAGTGTTGTTAGTCGCCATGGAGTCATGGCGACCCCATGCGCAACGGACAGAAATGCTGCCCAGTCCTACGCTATCCCCATGATCCATTGCAGATTGGACTGTCGTGATCCCTAGGGTTTTCGTTGGCTCATTTTTGGAGGTAGATCACCAAGCCTTTCTTCCTAGTCTGTCTTAGTCTGGAAGCTCTGCAGAAACCTGTTCAGCATCATAGCAACACTCAAGCCTCCTCTGACAAACTGGTGGTTGCTACTCAAGAGGTGCATTGGTCAGGAATTGAACTGGGTCTCCCACATGGAAAGAGAGAATTCTACCACTGAACTGCCACTTCCCCACTGAGGGCTTAAAGTCATGATTTAAATTGTGCACATATGTGCATGAGTGTATTACTGCCTGAGTGCAACTTTTAGAATGGCATATGAGATACGTCTGTGAGATGCTAAAATTTTTAATCTACATATTTAAGTCTACATTGTTATAGGTAATAATAGAAACCACACCACAGATTCATGATGTGCTGGAAATAAAAGTGGCTTTAGATTATATTAGACTCAGTTTTAAATTTCGGCTCTTTCACTAATTAGGTATGACCTTGGGCAGGTCAATTAATTTATCTGGGCCCCAAGGTCCTCATCTTATCTTGTAGGGAATCTTAGCAGATTAGGGATGTTATATGGAAATACAGAAACACAGTGTCTATAAACTCATTGGGATGATAGATTATCCAGGAAAAATATTGAATTTCATAATTTGTCAAATAAAAATGATCACTGTTGATGCAGGTTCAGAAATGATTTTGACCTAAACATAGCTTATTTGTTTCAAAATAAATATTTCATCTTTATCTGTCTATTATAGATTTCCTAAGTAACTGCTTCTTTAAAAAATATAATAGACAAAAATAACTTCCTTCCTTTCCTCCCACTAGTTTTAGTACCATTGATTAATAGTGTTCCTCTAATAGACCAATGTATGACCTTCTGAACAGAGAGAAAAGACTGGAGCTGAAGTAAATTCTTTCTGGAAGTAGTTATCCATTTGTTAATCAGTTAACAACACTTACTGAGCAGGCGCTGGTTTCCTCTTCAGTGCAAGCTATCTTGGGAAAACATACCCACTTGAGGTTTCACAGGCACAGACCACAGTCAGTTCAGTTGACAGTCAAGCTCCTGCTCTGGGTGTTGGAGAAAAGTTAGTCTGTGCTTACTTTTGAGATCAGAGCACTATTTGCCAGCAAGAGGCTTCTGATGAGACATGTGCAGAGCTCTCCTTCTCTGACACTATAAGACTAAAAGAAGCTGCTCATGTCTTTTGGGAGTTCATCAGTCTAGTCGTCAGGCACAATGTGTATGTCCCTAAAGCCCTTTGTGGCCCCTTTAGTTCATGTTATATTTATTGAACTCATTCTGCTTCTTGAAACTGTACTAAATGTTGGGCATTTAAATATGAATAACTATGGTGTTTCCCCTCACAGAAGAAGGAGAGGCATACTGGATATAGTACAAGTTATACCTCTAGGTAGATGTTACTAATATTGGCTGTGATAGATGCTGTCATAGAAATACATAGTATGTGTTATTGTACCACAGAATAGAGAATTATTAGTTCTGCCTGGAGAATTCTGAAAGACTTCAAAGAATGGTTGATATTTAAGTTGGATTTTAAAGAGGATTAGAAACTGGGGAACACTTTCTAGGCAGAGGAAACAAACAAAGGCTGAGAGAAAGGAACATTCATAATTCTTGGGAATACCATTATAGGAAGACAGTGTAGCTTGTTTAGAGTGATAATTCAGTGAGACAAAGTTGGGACCAATTTAGGAAGAATATTGAATGATATGTGAAGTAGCTTGAACTTTGTCTTGGAAGCAGTGGAATGCTAGCTATTTGGAACATGTCTGTCTCAGTTATCTAGTGCTGCTATAACAGAAATACCACAAGTGGGTGGCTTTAACAAAGAGAAATTTATTTTCTCATAGTCTAGTAGGCTACAAGTCCAAATTTGGGGTGTCAGTTCCAGGGGAAGGCTTTCTCTCTCTGTCGGCTCAGGAGGAAGATCCTTGTCATCAATCTTTCCCTGGTCAAGGAGTTTCTCAGCGCAGGGATCCAGGGTCCAAAGGATACACTATTCTCCTGGCTCTTGTTTCTTGGTGGTATGAGGTCCCCACATCTCTCCTCACTTTTCTCTTTTATATCTCAAGAGAGATTGGTGCAAGATACAATCCAGCGTTGTAGATTTGAGTCCTGCCTCATTAACATAACTTTTGCTAATCCCATGTCATCAACATCATAGAGATAGGATTTACAACACATAGAAAAACCACATCAGATGAAAACATGGTGGAGAATCACACACTACTGGGAATCATGGCCTAGCCAAAATGATACACATATTTTTTGGGGACACAATTCAGTCCATGACAATATTATTAGAGAAAGGCAAGGATAAATCTGTATTTCAGAAAATTATCTACAACAGCAATGTGTGAAATAACCTGGGGTTGGGAGTTGGTCTAAGAGGAGACTGCAGATAAGGAGCCCATTATAAGAATCTTGAATTAATCTAAGAAAGGAGCATACTAGGATAGATACTGCACACGATTCAGTGGCAAAATGGTTCTGCTTCATAGAACATAATTTTATTGGCTGTAGAACATTCATTTAAGAATCTGGATGAGGCAAGAAAAATTACATCAACAATAGAAATAATTTAATGTAAGTTACTTAGAGTAGGTTGAAATTTGTATCAGAACTTTTTATGAAAATTATGGTTTTTAAAAGTTATTCTGTCTTCTTGTTACAACTACATAGTAGTTGAAGAGTGAAAGTTTGCTCATTTACTCATGCATTCGTTCATCATTCAGTGAATCTTTATAGATTATCTCCATGTGTTAGAAACCATATTAGGTGCTGGGTGTTGAATTACACATATCCTCAGTCCATGAGCACCTCACTTTTCAATGAGTGAAAAGAAATGGTTCCATACATCATGATATACTGTGATTATTGTGTTTGGAAATTCTATGTGTGATAAGCATAAGATAAATTCGCATTAACTGTCCAAAATAAGGAAACCCTGGTAGTGTAGTGGTTAAGTGCTAGTGCTAGGGCTGCTAACCAAAAGGTTGGCAGTTTGAATCCACCAGATGCTTGTTGGAAACTCTCTGGGGCAGTTCTACTCAGTCCTATAGGGTCACTATGAGTTGGAATCGACTCGACGGCAATGGGTTTTTTTGGTTTTGGTCCAAAATAAATCAATTTTTACTTGTGATTTCAAGATGGTATTTTTCCATAGCATCCTGATGAAATAATTACACACTACTGGTAATAAAAACATGAAATTGTGCCAGCTCATCAGTGGAGTGAAAGGTGAGTCAGGTTACTGTTATCCTGTATTTTAAGATAATTCTGGCTCACCAAAGACAATTTTTACGTCTGTAGTTCAGTGGAAAAGAAAGATCTTTTTCTTTTTGACATAATTCATTATTAAAAGATAGAACTAGAGCTCTCACAATAGTGTATCAAACATTCCACCGGGGATGAGAAAGTAGCTTTGTCATAGATTCCAGCCCAGAATGAGGAATTTCATAACTAACCAGGCACTTCCCAAAAACCTTTGTTCAGCAGAAAACAGATTGGGAGTAAGCTAAGCATTTGAGAATGATGCTATGGAAAATGTTAAGATAAGTTACAACAGTTCTGTTCTGAGGAAAAAAAAAATCTACCTTTATAGACTATCTAGAAAGTAAATCTTGTTTTTTTTTAAATCTAGTCTTGTCAAAATGGTGCTGCTTAATGACCAGGAATCTGGATTTCACATAAGGGAGCATAATGGATGACACTATTGTATCTATCTTAGCTATTTATATGGACACTTTTGGAACTTGAGTAATGTTTATTGTTGATGTCCATCTCCTGCTGAGTGCTGCTCCAATTGAATGTCGCAGAATTTTATTTATCCTCAATTTTAAAAGAGTTTTCTGTAATCCAGGAGTTTATCATATTAACTCCTTTAAAAAAGGGTAGAGATGCAAATAAAGAGGTTATTAAAATCCGCTGTAAAAGACATAGATCTTTCATTAAAAGTTTCTAGACAAGCAGAAACACATAAGATTAACTCAAGGAGATTAACATGGTTAGGTTAGAGGCTAATTGTGTTTTGCATCTGAAAAGTAGTAAAAGTTTGTACCCTTTGGGGGGAAATACAGCTAAGGTTCATCAATTTTTACCATCTTTAATTCTGCAAACCCTGGAAAACTAATTCAGAGCAATAGTATGGCTAGTTAAGATGATAAATCTCTAATTAAACAAGGAGCTATCTTCTTAGATGAATAATCTATATCTAGATCTCAGTGTGTCTCAGCATATTTAACTATCTGTGTGTGGGAACAAATCAAGGTAGGTTCATAATCTTAGAGTTAGAGCGCTTGAGTTATTTTGGAAATGCTATTGACATGGGTGTAAATTATTAATATCATAATTTCCTAAAAGCAATTTTTGCCACTTCATGAATATGAACTTTATGAAAATTTTATTATAATTTTTGCAGCCAATTACTTTATCAGAGGACTGCAAGATGGATTCTTTTCAAGCTTGAGTTTCTGTCTAGATCCTGATGAAATCTGAAATGCTTTGGGCACTGTCATTGGGGCAGGGACACTGGTCTGTGTGAAACAAAGATAAGTCAAGCAGGAACATTTTCTTTGTTTTCCAAATGACATTATTGTTGCTTCTTTTATATTTGTGAAATATTCATTAGTAAAAATATGATCTAACATGCCTAGTGTAAAGAGTCTCTGGGTGATGTAAACAGTTAAGCACTGGACTAGTAGCCCAAAGGGTGGCAGGCGGAACCCACCCAGAAGTGCCTTGGAAGACAGGCTTGGTCATTACTTCCAAAAGGTGACAGCTTTGAAAACCCTATGGAGCAGTTCTACTCTGCACACTCGAGGTTGTCATCAGTCGTAATGGACTGAAAGCAACAAACAGCAACGCCAACAAAACATAAATACTCATGGATATGTTTGATCTGCAGTAGACTTCGACCAAAGCAGAGAAGTCTGCTCAATATGTGAGCAAACTAACAAAAGGAAAGAAAATTACTCTTTCACTTTGTCACTTGTGTATATTATCTTTCTAACTAGCTATTATAAACTATGCATTATTACAAAAAAAAAAATTGTCAAGATTATGCATGTTTGTGGAATTGTAATTGGATAGCTAGTTAAAGTCAACAATGTTAAAAAGAAATCATTTTAAACTTTAAACAAATATTAAACATAAGGCTGAATAAGGCAATGAGATCTAACATAATAGTTGCTGGAGCTGATAAGTAACAACTTGGTATGTCAAGGCAAAGAGACTTTTGGTCCCCCACAGGATGAATTGTCTGTGAGTCTACAGAAGGGGTTTGTAAAAAGATGAGAATCTGCAATGTTGGTGGTGATTAGACCATTTATTATAAACTTGTATTATAGACAGAACTTTGTGGCTGGGGATGCACATAAACCTTAAACCTCCAGGCTTAAAATCAGGGACACCAATATCGAACGCTCAGGTTGTAACTACATGCTGGCCTCTATGCAGTTGCTTTGTTGACACCTTGTCACATTAAATTCACTAGAAGTTAGGAGTAAGAGAAAGGCAACAAGAAAAATGAAGAAAAAAAAAAAAAACCAGTGTGTTGGAGTAGATCTGCGAACCAATCTGAAAGACAAGCTTCTAGTTGCATTTCCAATATTCCTTTTCCATTTTGTGGTGTTGTAAAAGTAAGGTCTTCATTAGATACCTCTGCTGTTTACAATCCCCACAATAGAAATAAAAAGGAAATGAGATATTCCATTTTTAATATTGCATATACAATCATTTTAGAGCGTGGAGGTTAATTCCCCCCACAAAAGTGCATGAAAGAAATTAGAGGAAACAATTTGAACATTTTAATTCTTTTCATGCATTTCAAAGAGAGGAATTAGGCACCAAAACACAAAACAATTATATATGTAATTTAAAACACATGTAGTTTTTTTCAGGGCAATAAATAGGCAATGACAATAAAGTTTAAAGCTTACCTTGCATAAATGAAACATTTGCCTACCTGAGAACACAAAGCTTTAAAGACAGCTATAGCAGATGTCCAGCTCACCAAGATTATATTGGTATAATAACATGAATACTAATCATAGTTATTTAAAAGGAGCACATGAAACAAGCTAGACATAGCCAAAATTACTGTTAGATTTTTCCTTCTCCCCATTATATTTCAAAATTTACTACTGTGTTTATTTAGAGACCACCTTAATTCTCAGTATAAAGGAATCAACAGCTTTGAACACTTTAACTTGCTGCTAATCAGATAACATGCCAGGTATCTTACGGGAGGATGCATTGATTTCTGATGTTTGAGATTATTAAGGCAGTCTTTCTTTTGGTTCTCTTTGCCAAGTTCTTTGCCTTTAGCACTTTCAAATGTAAAAATGTTGGTAGCTCCATTTATGATGTTTCCTTTGTTTCTTTTTCAAATTACCAGACTGCATCATATCATGTGAATGAATCCATCTCATAGTGAGCAAGGTGAAGGGAGCACCCAGACCCTGAGCCTTGAGGGCAAATGTTATCATGTGAAACTTGAATGTGTGTCCTGTTATTTGTGTCCATCTATATCGAATTCAGTCAAGAAATATCAGGAAAAGAGATATAGGAAAAAATCAGTGTGTGTTGGGGTCAGGTGTCTCCTCCTTAGGGTTGTGCAGAACAGACACAGGTACCTCGTGCTCCTCAGGCCCCAAAAGGCTTTCAGCCATACTTAGGGGCTAGGGAATAAGACATGAAAAGTCTCTTTTCTGCTGTCACCTGCCCAATTCTAAACTAAATGAGTTGTGAAACTGTTTCTTACTTGAAACCATGACCTAAGAAAAGTATGGAACTGTGATACATATAAGCATTTGAATGTCCTATAGAATCCAGCTACCTGGACTACCAGGACAATCTAAGATGTAGAAAACAGAATAAATGCTTAAAAAAATAAGGTTGAATTTAAACTTACCCATCCCCCTATAATGCAGTATCTGAATTTTGTAGCTAAGGAATTGAATAAAGAATCCGCTCCTTCCTAAAGTTTAGACTATGGTGAGCAGCTTGTGGAACTCATTGTTTTGTCCATCTATTCATCCATCTATTCATCCTTCCCTCTAATAAATGATAACATTATGTAACAATAATACCAGGCACTTACACTTAAAAAAAAAAAAAAAAGTTGCCATAAAGTCACTTCCTGAACTCCATAGAATTTTTAATGGTTGTGATCTTTTGGAAGTAGATCGCCAGGTCTTTCTTCCAAGGTACTCTGGGTAAACTCAAACCACCAGCTTTTTTGGTTAGCAGGCCAGCCCTTAAAACCATCTGCACCACCCAAGCACGTGGGGAACTATTAAGTCACTGTCACCACTTTCAGGAACTCTCAGCAGTTAGGGAGGGGAGACCTTAAAGGAGAGTGAAAACTACTGAGGTAAAAACTATGTATCAAGTGCTATGAGAGCACAAAGGAGAGAGGACTAGCTTTGCCTCAGCACAGGGAGGCTTGGCGAAGGATATAACTGCATGAAAAACAGTTAATGGGCATAAAAGGTCCCATGTGTAATTTACCTATGCAGAATCAGAAAAAAAAAGCTCAGAGGTAAAAATAACTGGTAACTAATTGGACATATTAGTGGGCAAGTAGATAAAATATTGTCCAAGAAGAAGTCCAAACAAAAGTTAGCTTTCACATCCTATTAGTTCTTACTTAAAACACTGTTATGTGTAATGAAAAGGAACTAATTCAATAAAAATGAATGATTGGCTGCACCATTACGTTTTAAATGTAATCAAAAGACATAGAACAGTGGAAAATAATATTAATGGGCATACGGAGATATTTGTTTCTCAAAATAGTAACTTAGTGAAAATGCAATGATATTCTTGTCACTTTGATGAGTTTCTAAAGTAAACCTCTGTAATTCCAGCAAGAACCTCCCTTGCTAGGTAGATTATTCTAATTTCAAACTCCATTGCAGAATCTGGAAAGGCACTAATAGTACTAACTCTGAAAGGTTGAGAAGAAAAAGCTGTCCTCTCATATTTTTAATCTCCTTTTGGTCCTCTACATGGTTAACTAAGTAACTCTACTTGCACTGCCACAAAAATTCCAAAAAAAAAAAAAGAATAAATCAATAGCGAATAAATCCCTCATTCCATTTTTGAGATGTGAAAAATTAAAGTCTCTGTCTTCACTCAGCTTTTCCTGTGAACCAAGCAAGGCCCCTACAAAGAGAAAAAGAAAAACCTGATTAACTTCTTAAAAGTACTAAGTTTTTAGTTAAAATCAGAATGTCAACAGGTTTCATTGAACTTATAGATAGTTATTCTTTTTGGAACTGAGTGGGATTCAAATTCTGCACCATATACGTGCTCAGATTTCTCAAAGAGCTTATTGACTCAGCCGTGTGTTAAGAATAATAAATAGCAAATAAATTGAGAAAAAATATACATTCAAATCATAAAAATATTTAATTAGAAGGGAATTTACAAATCATACAGTCAACTCTATAATTTTCGGAATGGTGAAACTAAGGGCCAGAGAGATTGAGTAACTTACTCAAGGTAACACAGCCAGTTATTTTCATAACTAGTATTAAAAGCCGTATTTCTAGGTACTTAATCTCCTTTTGTTCCCTTGTATATTATATCTCCAAAGAACTAAATAAGTTAGTTGCACAGATAATATGTATAATATGAACTTTATTTTACAAAAGGATTTTATCCAAACTGTATTTAATATTTTTCAAATATATGAATTGGTATTTATTTTTACACATTGTTATATTTTTGCCATAATCATTTAATGTATTTGGGAATATGGTGACACCCTTTATTTAAATAAAATTTGGTCATGTAAAGCATTTGATATTTCCACATGTTGAAATCAAAGCATAATCTGTGTACCTGTGTAATCAGACATATTTCATTTCCCACCATTTTGTTAGTGCTGTAAAAAAAAAAAAAAAAAAAGAAGATTACATTTTAACTCCAAAAAATCAAGAAAAAGAACACTTCGAAGCAGTAGAGAATCTTGGGACAAAAGCAGTGCATTGTGAATTCGAGGGAAGACTATAGAGACAACAGTAAAGGAAATAATTATTTGCTCAGTACAAGTAAAATAATTTTATCCTACAGCATTAATTGGAAGTAACTGTAAATGCCTTGTTCAAGAGCCTCTTCTATGTCATTAAGGACAAAGATAATGTAAAACCCTATGTTTAATGTAAACCTCTGGCTTTGCTTATATATTAATGAAACCTGAGCACATATTCACAGTGATGACTAGAGATAAAAATTTGTGCTAAGTATTTGGCATCAGTGATGCTAGATAATGTACACACTTAGCATAAACAAATCATATTTTTTAAAGAAAAACATGTGGTCCAATGTGTAATCTTGCTAATTACTTAATTTTAGGGAAAGGCTTTGAAGATGAAAAGTGCTATATGTGTTAATATTATTCTTTGAGTATTATAGCCTCCATAAATTGAATTTGCAAATGAAATACCATCTCTTTGATCAGTAAGGATAATTAGTGGTTTCTGCCCTCTTGTAAAATTGTAAATCATAACTTCTCAAAATTTATAATAGGTTTCCAATGTACTGATATGGAGAACTTTTTTTTTTAAAAAAGGAGGATTGGTTAGAAAGGTTTTCTTTTATGTGCAGATAAGGAAAAGATGTGTTCAAAGGTGGTATAGATGAGATAGACAGAAAGTCAAATATTCGATGAAATCCCACAGCAGATTGGTAACGAGATACCGTGTGCTTATGGTGAATACTACACTGATACGCTGAGGATCTGGAGATGAAGTTTACAAAATAAGCCTCTCATCGAAACAATTAAATAGTTGTATTTATCGATAAATAGGCTAATGCAGTATGTATGAATATAAATCAGTTGTGTTTGGGGCAATTTTTAAAAATAAGATACATTTCAAAAATTAGCTGTTGGAAATCATGCACCTTAGCTTAAGATTTGAGCCAGGCAAATAGGACAGTAAAACATTTCAAAGAACCTGTGGTCCAAGACTGAACGTTCAGAAAATGGTTCCAAAAGTCAAGTCAAGAGAGAGAAAGACAGAGAGGATAAAGACAGGTGGACAATGCTATGATATAGGTATAGATGAGAAAATTCAGAGAGTCAAATTTATTAGTCATTTCCTTCCTAAAAGGCTTCCTTACAGGCTGTAGGGTTTCTGGTTTAATGTGAAAAAGCTCTGATAATTTGCTTTGCACTATAGGGTCGCTATAAGTCGGAATCGACTAGACGACGATTTTTTTTTTTTTTTGATGGTAGAAAAGACATTTTCTTTATAATTTTACTTTTGCCACATGCTTCATTTTTTATGCAGGAGATGTTTTGCTGTAATTTTCTCTGGCTAATTTTCCTATTATTTAAAAATTATTCCTCAGAGATAATTAACATCAGTAATTTTTGCAGGTTTAGATCCTATCATCTCACTTTATGGTTTTATACTCCTCTAATTGCTTAAACAGTGCTTTCTGTCAGAAGAGATGGTTTCATTCTGAATATTTGGAATATTAAATTAAATTCAACAAACATATACTTGAGGCTGTATTATATGTAAGGCATAAAAAATAAAATATAAAATAGAATAATGGCCTTGTTAATTTTAGAGATACTTGAAAACTCATCATATTAAATTCTATTGTAAATACAAAACATAAGACTAGTGTATCATTAGATGTCTCTAAGGGACCAAAAGGAGTGGAAAATAAATGTAGTATCTAAATAATTCAGAATTTCTCATTCTTCCTTAAGTTATCTGAGTAATTTAACTAATTACAGAGATAATTTCACTGGGAGTATGTGGCCTTTGAGTATAATGTTAATTACCTTACCATGGTTCCTAGAAATTAATTTTAAAGAATGGATCAAGTGAACTATCTAGAACTAAGCATGATTTATGGGATATGAAAAATTAACAAATGTGTTTTCTTAAATTGTTATATAGCTTCTTAATTTAATTAGCTTGACTTGAATTACTATTTTTCCTATATAAAGGGTATTGATTTTAATTTAAATATTTTGTAGTTATTTATATATTACTATTGATATTATTTTGTAATTTAAAGAGGCAGTTTACTAGGTAGGTAGGTAAAATAACCAAGCTATCATAGATAACTTCTTTATACATGATAGGCCTTACCCAGTTACCAGTTCAGTTTCTTTTACTGAACTATTCATAAGATAGATATATCTTCCCACATAAAGCGATTTCTACAAGCAAAGGCTCCCAGAAACAAAATCTAAGCAAAGGAAAAGGTGTGTCTATTTGCATTTGTTCACTCTTGAAATGATTTGGGAGCATCTACCATTTTCAAGGCACTACACTAATAGTGTGTACTGAATGCAAATATGAGTATATACTCCCTGTCCTGAATAATCTTATAACATCACAAAAAGAAAACAACAGTAAAACCTGATAGGCATTATTATAGATGTAGGACTAGAGTGTGGTGGAAATGCAGACGGTGGAAAGTCAAAGCAATCTCTGCCTAAGAGGTGAAATGAATGGCTCTTAACTTAATATCACAGAGAATTGGATGGAATCAATGGAGTCCTCATACTAGAAAAATGAAGATATAAACATAAAGGCAAAATTGTTCAGAAAAATCCATGTAATGCATTAGCATATATTGTGTTCACATACTAAGATTAACTATTCACAAAAGGTCTCACTATTATTAAGCCAAATTAAATGGTCCAATTAAAAAAAGTAAGAAAAAAAAAGAGGGCAAGAAATCAGATTTGTACAAATTAGAAGTAAATTTTAACTCTGTTCAAAATTAATTACTTGATCAGGCAGCTGCTTGAATACAAATTTAAAATTGTGCTTTTGGTGGTTTTGGGAAACATGGTTATGTACGCATCATCTTTGACATCAATTGTTGCTGTCCTCCTTTTGATGAGAATTGTGAGCCTTGATGGTGAAAGAAAAAGGAATTAGGCTCCTGTAATCAGCTTTGTTCGTGAAAGGTAAGCTGATTTCATTATTGTTGTTGTTCTTAGGTACCGTGGAGTCGGTTCCAGCTCATAGTGACCCTATGTACAACAGAACAAAACACTGCCAGGTTCTGTGCCATCCTCACAATTGTTGGTATGTTTAGCACGTTGTTGCAGCCACTGGGTCAATCCATCTCATTGAGGGTTTCCTCTTTTTTGCTCTCTTCTTTACCGGGCATGATATTCTTCTCTAGGGACTAATCCCTCCTGATAATATGTCCAAAGTACTTAAAAACACGTCTCTCCATCCTCATGTCTAAGGGGTATTCTGACTGTACTCCTTCCAAGGCAGATTTGTTCATTTTTCTGGCAATTCATGATATATTCAGTATTCTTCGCCAGCGTCATAGTTCAAAGGCATCACTTCTTTGGTCTTCCTTATTCATTGTCCAGCTTTCACATGTGTATGAGGTGATTGAAAATATCATGCCTTGGGTCAGGGCACCGTAGTCCTCAAAGTGACATTTTTGCTTTTTAACACTTTAAAGAGGTCTTCTGCAACAGATTTGTCTAATGCAATATGTCATTTGGTTTCTTGACTGGTGATTCCAAGGGCATTGGTCATGGATCCAAGTAAAATGAAATCCTTGACAAGTTCAGGATTCTCTCCTTTTATCATGATGTTGCTTACTGGTCCAGTTGTGAGGATTTTTGTTTTCTTTATATTGATGTGTAATCCATATTGAAGGCTGTAGTCTTTGATCTTCATCAGTAAGGGCTTTAAGTCCTCTTTACTTTCAGCAAGCAAGGTTGTGTCATCTGCATATAACAGCTTGTTAAAGTGTCTTTCTCCAATCCTGATGCCACATTCATCTTCATATAGTCCAACTTCTCATTATTTGCTTAGCATACAGATTGAATAAGTATGGTGAATGGATACAACCCTGATCCACACCTTTCCTGATTTTAAACCACATGGTATCCTTTTGTTCTGTTCGAATGAACTGCCTCTTGGTCTATGTGCAGGTTCTGCATGAACACAATTAAGTGTTCTGGAATTCCCATTCTTCACAATGTTACCCATAATTTGTCATAATCTACAAAGTTGAATGCCTTTCCGTAGTCAATAAAACGTATCTTTCTTGTATTCTCTGCTTTCAGCCAAGATCCATCTGACATCAGGAATGATGTCCCTCGTTACATGTCCTCTTCTGAATCTGACTTGAATTTCTGGCAGTTCCCTGTCAATGTACTGCTGTGACTGTTTTTGAATTATCTTCAGTAAAATTTTACTTCCTTGTAATATTAATGATATTGTTTGATAATCTCTGTGTTCTGTTGGATCACTTTTGTTTAGAATGGGCACAAATATGGATCTCTTCCAGTCGGTTGATCAGGTAGCTGTCTTTTAAATTTCATGTCACAGACGAGTGAGCACTTCCAGGCTTGCATCCTGTTGTTGAAACATCTCAGTTGGTATTCCGTCAATTCCTGGAACCTTGTTTTTTGCCAATAACTTCAATGCAGCTTGAACTTTTTCCTTTAGTACCATTGGTTCTTGATCATAACCTACCTCCTGAAATGGTTGAAGGTTACCAATTCTTTTTGGTACAATGACTCTGTGAATTCCTTCCATCTTCTTTTGATGCTTCCTGCATTATTCAATATTATGCCCGTAGAATTCTTCAGTATTGCAACTCAAGGCTTGACTTGTTTTCAGTTTTTCCAGCTTGAGAAATACAGAGAGTGTTCTACCCTTTTTGTTTTCTAATTCCAGAACTTTGCTCTTTTCTTTATAATACTCTACTTTGTCTTGGAGTTGCCCTTTGAAATCCTCTGTTCTGCTCTTTTACTTCATCATTTCGTCCTTTTGTTTTAGCTAATCTACATTCAAGAGCAAGTTTCAGAGTCTCTTTTGACATACGTTTTGGTCTGTTCCTTCTTTCCTATCTTTTTAATGACCTTTTGCTTTCTTCATGTTTGATGTGTTTGATGTCATCCCACAACTTGCTTGGTCTTAGGTCATTAGTGTTCAATGTGTCAAACACACCCTTGAGATGGGCTCTAAATTCAGGTGGGATGTACTCAAGATCAGCGGACTTGTTCTAATTTTCTTCAGCTTTAGCTTTAACTTGCATATGAGCAACTAATGGTCTGTTCCACACTCTGCCCCTGGCCTTGTTCCGACTGATGGTATTGAACTTTTCCATCATCTCTTTCGCAGATGTAATCAATTTGATTTCTGTGTCTTCCGTCTGGGGAGGTCCATGTGTATAGTTGCTGTTTTTGTTATTGAAAAGAGGTATTTCCAATGAATAGATCTTTGGTCTTGCAAAATTTTATCATGCAATCTCCTGTGTCATTTCACCAAGGCCGTATTTTCCAACTACTGATCCTTTTTCTTTGTTTCCAACTTTTGCATTCCAATTACCAGTAATCACTAATGCATCTTGATTGCATGTTTGATCAGTTTTAGACTGCAGGAGCTGATTTCTAGAACACCACAGTTCTTCCAGATTGTCCATTTGAATTCATGTCAGCACATCATTGGGGTCAGAATTGGCCAGATGGGCTTGTTTTCTATGTTGATATTAAACTTAATATCCATCCATCCTTAATTTAAAGCCATTTCAGCAGAAGTAATAATCAAGAGTTCTGTTGTAATTCCAGGTGTCTGAAGACATTTTCCAGCAATTGGCAAAGCTCTGTCACTTTCAACTTAAACCTGAAGAAGTACCTTCTGTATTATTTGGCAGTTTGCATCGTTGTCCACAACCACACTTCTCTCTTCCAAGTAGCAACTTGGCCAAAATATCTTATAGTTCATCATGGCTATCAAGAATGGTGTCTCAGAAACATATATAGAAATATTTTTTTTTCATTTTTATAGCCAGAAATACACTCCACATAAGTCGAGCACCAAAAAGCCCTTTCGGATTGTTCTGAGGATGAGCTTTCTTTCTCTTTAACTTACTACTCAAAGTTCAATCAAGGGATTTGGAATTTGTACTCTGGAAAATTGGCAAACTTCTGTTTAGTAGGAACAAACTTTATATTCTCCTTCCATTCCTTGACACATTTCTTAAAAAGGCAGTTATTTAGGCCCTGACTTTGTAAAGTTGACAATTTTTAGGACAGCAGACAAAAATTCTCTCAGGATTGCTGGCAGTGTGTTTTTATTGCCAGTTTATGCCAATTTAGAAAGCAGTGAGTCACAGTCTTGTGTGGGGTTCCTTCCTTCACCAAGGCAGCAAAGCCATGGATGTTGCCAAGCCTCACAGGTGCTCAGTCTGTGCACTGCATTACTAAGCCTTTTGTGTCATACAAAGTTTTCCTTAGCAAAGAAACTTTTCACACTTTTGAGGATGTCAGTGGCCCTTGTACTTTTCAAAGGGGTCCAGAAAATAGGAAATTTTCTTCAACGCCATCAAAGAGTATATAATATTAGACATGCCAGCAGCAAAAATCACTGATGATATTTTATTCTGCCCCAAACCACAAATGAGCTGGATTATTTCCAGGGTTCATAACATCACCAAGATTACTCCAAAAGAAGTGTTTCTTCTTTTGCTTGACAATGTGATGTTTAAAACAAAGATTTTTATTTTTATACTGGAAAAATCTAGGCTTAGGTACAGTTGCATCCTTTTCAAATCAAGTTGTCTTTTCATGACAATAATCCTGATTGTATTGTATTTTTTGAAATGAACAAAAGGAAAATACTTCGTCAAAATTGTTTGCCTCCTATTTCCTGTTAGCATAATTCTGATGTACATTAAATGCTTATTATAAATTCTATGAAATTTACTGATGAATGGGCAACTTTGTAGAGAAAGTTCGGCTTACAATGCATAGAGAACATCATATGCAAAGCCAACAGGTGGAAAGTGCATGTGGCGTTTGAAGGATAATGAGAAGTTCGGTGGGGTGGAAGCTTAGTTTAGGATTGCAGTGTCTGAGACTCTAGGGTCAATGCATAGGCTTTTGAGGTGTATGATCCAAGTGCCAAAAAAAAAAGGTACATTTCTTCTATTTCCTTTTTTAATGAGGAAATATAGTTTTATGTCAAATGAGGAAAATATATTGTTTTACTCTTAACAAGTTTAGAAAATCATGGGCTACTATTACTTAAGGTCAGATCTGAAAGACTGATTGGGCTGAAGGACTTGATTCCAGCCAAGATGGCTCTCTCATATGACTGCCAAGTTGGTGCTGGTTCTTGGAAGGAGACCTCAGATCTTCTTTATGCAGGTCTATTCATACAGCTACTGGAGAGTCCTTATGACACTGGCTTCCCCTAGAATGAGCAATTCAATAGAGCACAAGAATGTCCACAATGTCTTTTATGACCCAGACTTGGAAGTCACACACAGTTATTTCCCCAATATTCTATTGCTAACACAGACAGCCTTATTCAGCCACACAAGGGCATGAATGCCAGCAGACAAAGATTATTGAGGACCGTTTTGGAAGCTGGCTACCATAGCCCATAATATACAGTTACTGTCATCACACAAGTATAATATCTACCGTAGTCACACGTGTATAGGAATAAAGAAATGATTCCTTTTTTCAAGTTAGGATTGAAGTGTAAAGAACATTTTAGAGAGCAATCCAGTTCTTTAAGATATTTGAGTAAGTCAACAAATAGACCAGCAACATACATTCTTTGGAATTTGCACAGTCAGTTCAAAAATAATTATTCATCTGTTTGTTTGAAATTGTGTACAGCACATATGACAATCATTGCTCCCAATTTGTGGTTCAAAATCAACTTAAATGAAGCTTATTATTTATTTTTATTGTAAAAATACAACCTTTCAATATCAGTGAGTACATTATGTACATTAATTCATTTAGAAAGCCTTTAATTTATTAAAGCTTTTAATTCACTTTCCTAAAATAATTCTAAAGTTTTCAATTAAATTTGATTTTATATATTATGTCTATGAATTTAAAAAAAATTATAACCTTTTAAAACTTTTTCGACTCTTCTTTTTGGCATGGAAATATAATAATTTGTTTAGAAAAGCAGTGATCAAATATAATGGAAATAAATTCATTTTTATCCTATATTAACATCCATCTTTCTCCATCACAGTGCAAAATACTTCAATTATATAGGAAACAACAATCTTTCTACTAGGTGTAGTAGCAAAAATTTGAGTATTTTTCTTCACATTGGAGCCCTGGTGGCATAGTGGTTAAGAGCTCGGCTTCTAACCAAAAGGTTGGCAGTTCAAATGCACCAGCTGCTCCTTGGAAACCCTATGGGGCAGTTCTTCTCTGTTCTGTAGGGTCACTATGAGTCAGAATCGACTCGATGGCAATGGGGCTCCACATTAGTGAGAGGCAGAAATACATTGCTTCAGCCATTCAAAATTGTGCTGGGAAAGGTTCAGCCAGTCTAGAGTTTAGCCTAATTTATGAAGTAAAGTGAAATATAATCAAATTATAAGTTAGCTTTTATTAATGGCCTCTAATATGCCAGAAATTGGGATACAAATGTGTGAAAGAGATGGGGTGCTTACAGAAAATTCATCTTTTGGTAGGGGACATTTATATGTCCACGATTAGCCTAGTCACTTGGTAAGGGTGTGCTGTTGGGGATGTGCACATTGACAGTGGTAAGGCAGAGGAATGAGCTTGAGCCTAATGCTCTGTGATGTGGTACTCTGCATCTACAATTTCATATCCAGTGCATAATTTATGTTTAATTGGTTTTTACATTGAAATCATGGAAATGTTAAGGTTCTGATCAATTAGTCATGCTACCACCTGTGGTCATTTAAAAATATTTTTGCAATTACTATTCTTCCTGCTTGGAATGGAGCCCAGGTGGCATAGTGGTTAACAGCTCAGCTGCTAACTAAAATGTTGGCAGTTTGAATCTAACAGCCGCTCCTTAGAAACCCTATGGGGCAGTTCTACTCTTTCCTATAGACTCGCTATGAGTTGAAATCACCTCGATGGTAACGAGTTTTTTTCTTTTTTCTCTGCTTCTGTTCTTCCTGAGGCTGGTTCACTTCATCTTACATTTTCAGTTCAAATGTCACCTCCTAGAGAAATTTTTAATAATATTCTGAAGTGGAGGAGTCCCTGGGTAATGCAGTGGTTAAGTGCTCGGCTATTAACCGAAAGTTTGGCAGTTCGAGTCCACCCAGAGGCATTCCAGAAGAAATGGCTGGCAATTTAATTTTGAAAGATCATAGCCATTGAAAACCTGTGGAGTGCAGTTCTGCTCTGAAACACATGGGGTCATTATGAATTGGAATTGACTCAACAACAACATTTTTTTTTTTAATCTAGAGTGGACCCCCTGATTAATTTCTATTTCACTATCCTATGTATTTCCTTAATAAAAGTATACAATCTGTAATTCTTTTGTTTATATTCTGGTTACTTATCTGGCTCCATCATTATGGTGGAAAATCAGTCCATGGGATTTTAAGACAGGTGGCATAGGGATCATACTTTGAGAATCCCTACGTTTGAATGTGCCTTTTTGTTTAAGGTTGTTCAATTTGTATAAGCTTTCAGAATGACCCAAGAATATGGTAAAGGTAGAAAAGAACTAATGTTCAGTTGGTGTGTTCATCTCAAAGATCACACAGAATTAACCACTACAGTGTGGAGAAAATACTAGAAAAGCATCTTAAAAGTAATGTTATTCCTTACCACATGCCTAGAGAATTTTTACTACTTATTAACTAGTAGAGTCAAGGTGTTTTCCTGCCTGTCCCCTGCCCCACCCCATTCATCAACTATTTAGTGGTGGCCTGTTTTGCAGAAGTTAGTCTGTAAATATGTATCAAGAAAATATGGGACTTGAAGGAGGTTATACATTTAAAGGGGTGATGAATAGGCAGATCTATTCATAATGCATGAAAGGCAAGCAAGTAGAAAGGATCCAGTCTTATTTCATCTCTAATGATTGCTCTTAAAGCAATTTATTAAGTAGAGACCTTTGTTTTCTGATGTACAAAAAAATGAAGTTGTGGGTGAAATGAACTCTAAAGCTGCTTCCAACTCTTCCAACTCTAACATTCTGTATTATAAGTCTTAACAAATAAAAAGTTTTATGGGAATTCTGTGATGGCCATATCACTTCTGGCAGGGGATAATATGGAAAAAGACTTCAATATATATTAAAAAAAAATCACATGTACATGGAGCTCTCAAGGATACACAGGATGGCTAGATTTTGAACACACAGAGATAGAAGTGTGAGGTGGGAGATGGGAAAGGGCATTGCAGGTGGACAGAAGCACCCAGAGAAGTAAAAGAAGTGAGTCAAAGGAATAATAAGTAGTTGGTCTATTTTGGCTGAGTCACATGTTACATGTAAGGCTAGATTTTGTAGGGCCTTCATTGCCTAGCTGAGCAGATTGTATTTTCTCTCTGTACAAAGGAAAAGTATTTGTATGCTTGATGATATACTCTTTTTCTACATAGGATGTTTCATCTTCCTGAGGGAAGAAGTATTTCAGTAGTCCATATAGTCTACTAATGTCCACCAATATATAATAATAGTTGATAGTATAGAGTGTTAATTAATGACCCAGTACTTACTTAAAAAAAAAAAAAGTTGCTGTCAATTCCGAATCATAGTGACAGTGTAGTGCTTATTAGTGTATTAATAAGAAGCTTTTTAAAATAAATATAAATTTCTCAAGCTGGAAAATTTGATTGCTAGATTTGCCATGTCTTTGTTGCATAAGAGTTAACTGCATTGCTTATAATGCAAGTACCCCTTATGAATTTAAACTAAGTACTGATCAAACTAATTTTTCATAAATAATTAGGAAATCTATTTCAGAATCATATATCATTATGAAAAACTAAAGGTTTTTTGAGTTTTAGTAGATTGCTGGTAATTTATGGAATTCATATTTACTAGTGCCTGGCTGATGCATGTGATAAAACCATTATTTAGTTATTTTATATCAAGATGTCCATATTTATTTAATTATTGATCAATTTCTGTTATTGAAAAATCAGACATACAGTACATTTTTAGGAAGTGGGATCATCTAACATAATTACTTATTAGAATAGAATGACCTTTCTGTAGATTCGAGCTCTATTTCCACTTCATTGTTTCATTTACTGACATACTGGGTAAGAAGGGATACTCCGAAGTAAATGTTGAAATTGTTTTCTAGGGATTTAACCGTGTATTTCTTATTAACTTTAAATCTCATCATTTCTCTGTGTGCTTGAAATGCTTGCTGAAATGGATGAGTAGATATTTAAAAGGCTAGAAGCAGATTGCTGGTATGGGGGGAAAAACAGCAAAAACTAATCTTTAAAATGAACTTGGAAAGAGGCCTGGAAGACAAGAATGCTCAATTTAAAACAATATGTGCTTTTTTAATGCTAAGTGTAGGGTAATGGTTAATCTTTTCTTACAATCTGTGTACCATTCTGCCTATTGGAAAATCATAGATATTAGAAGGGGACAAATGTTTGTAGTCTACACAGACTACATCTCTGCTAGTCTGCAATGAAACATTGCAATATTTTTGCCTGCAATACTTTTTGTTTGTTTGTATCTTGTTGTAGACCTTCTGCCCATTTTATTTGGATTCATTTTTCATACATTGAGTTTCTTTTTGGCAGAGTTCCTTATTTGGAATTAGTATTTTCTTTCTCTAATGTCTTAATTGTATATTTGAACCGTATTTATTTTGGTAAAATAAAGCATACTACATATAGAATTCTGTAAAAGATCTGTAAAAGTGCGTTCCTTTATCATTGGAAAAGGTCAGCTTTTTATTCTTCTTTGATTCTTTATTTTTTTCTTTTAATGGTCAAAAGTTATCAACAACAAAAGATTACTTCATTTACTGCTAACTAAATTGAGTCATTTACCTGCTTTAAACTTTCCTAAAATAGATTTCTATGTTTCAGGCCATTTGTTGGCCTATAATCTGCAACCCATAATTCATTTTTCATTGTAAAGTATTGCAGCACCCTCAATTTACTGTCATTCAATTGAAGAGTCATCCCTTACTCTGATCAATTTATTCTTCCTTTATAGTTTTCCTCAAGAAGAATCTTTAGAAATTATAGACTTTGGCACTTATTTTCCTTGAGTTTTTCTTTGCTCTCTTAGCTTCATTCCTCTTGATGCATTTTGAAAATATTTAATTTTCATCATTTCATCCTACAAGTATTAAATTCACTTTCCTAGGGTTTTAATATTTGATCTCTCAAACTTTACCTTTTGCGCAATTATTGCTCAATTGTATGACATTTATGTTCTTACGAGTAAGGTTGGTAGTTATATATGTGGGAATAAAATTTGTGGTTGTATGATGTAATTTTTTGGCAAATAGAAATACAGGCTTTTTTGATTCATCTTCCTCTTTTAAGCCTCTTTGAATCTTTCTGTCTCCATTTGCACTATTAGATCATTACATTTTCTGTTAATGCTTTTCTTCCTGTCCAAGGGTCTTATTTCAGATTTGAACAGATTTAATTCATTTACCAAAGGAATTCACAACATCTGATGAAATGATATTTCTTCACAGTCCTACAAAATCCACCTGGACTCATGTTGTGATTTTAAGATATTCTTTTAAAACCTTTGTAGATAGGTGTCTTAGTTATCTAGTGCTGCTGTAACAGAAATACCGCAAGTGGATGGCTTTAACAAACAGAAATTTATTTTCTCAATGTTTAGGATGGTACAAGTCCAAACTCAGGTGACATTTCTAGGTGAAGGCTTTCTCTCTCTGTGGGCTCTTTCTCTCTCTCTTGTCTTTTCTGATCTTCTGCTCCTGGGCGATCTTCATGTGGCTTGGCATCTCTCTTCCCCCGTCTCTGCTTCTTGCTTGCTTGTTTAATCTCTTTCATATCTCAAAATCAAATGATCTAAGACACACCCTATACTAATCCTGTCTCATTAACATAACAAAGACAGCCCTTTTCCAAATGGGATTATAACCACAGGCATAGAGATTAGGATTTACAACACATATTATTGCAGGTCACAGTTCAATCCATAACTATAGGTCCACACAAAATTGCATTAATTTCTTTCTAAATCTCTCTTACTCTATTCTTTTCAGGACCTTCTGTTTTGGATATTGTATTTGATCTTTTGCTGCTAGGGCTTCAAACTGATTCATTTAGTTTTGGACCCCTGCTGAAAATTTGCGTTTCTAACAAATTTCCAGGTGATGCTAATGTTGCTAGTTAGGGACCAATTCTGAGAACCACTAGTAGAGCAGTGACTCTCAAAATTTATTATACATAAGAATCACCTGGGGATTTTGTGGACCGATAGATTCTGATTCATTATATCTGGGGGTGGAAATGCAAATTCTCAGTAGGGGTCTGAACTGAAACGAATTGGTTTGAAGTCATTGTTGCTGCAAATAGAGAAACTCATGAACTGTGCACTACATGGATGTCTGACAAGTAGACATGAGGGTCAATTGCTGGCCTACCTAACTTGTTTATTTCTAGTTTTCAAGAGATTACTTTGTTATAATGCTGAAAGACATTCTCATATAATTCTTTGTAATTCTGCTACCAGGACGTATGTTCGAAGGGTCATTAATATATTTTACTTTCAAACCACTAGAGAGAATTTGAAGAACTCTCTCATTCCAATTACAAAATGAATAAGATATTTCAGTCTTGCAGAATTCCAGTGCAGCTATGTTATGCTGAGAGAGATCGTAATTGTGTTAAGAAGGTAGGCTTGCATTTCCCTGTGAATATGAAGGATGATAGAAACATAAACATTAAATTAATTCTTGACTGCCATCTTTCATATTAGAGGGTGCAAAATGACCCCCATAACTCCATGAAATATACTCCTTGAGGTGACACAGACTACATCCCCATCATTTCCCTGTCCTTAAGTATCACACACATTTCTTTAGAGGTGTGTTGTCCTGAGGCGATGCTTTGATTTCTTCTGTTTTGCTTTTTTTTTTTTTTCCTGGTAGAAAACAAGAAAACCCTAAGGTGGATATGAACTCCATTCATAAGACATTTATCAGAATGTGAAAATCCAACATATATCTGATCATTTTTCTCTGCCACCAAACAATGCTATGTTTTACTTCTGATTAATCTCTAGCACCAAATCAAGGTTGACTCTCCCCAAGGGTCTGCTAGGTGTCAAGTGTTTGCTCATAGGACAGTTAATCATATCAGAGTTCCTATTTCTTCCTCAAGTGATATCATGATTTCATGACCTCTTTCTAATTTGTCAGTGCAGTATTTTTAGTGGCCACATATTCAGCTTAACTATGCTTAATATTACAGGCTACTTGAATAAAATCTAGATATATACAAAGCTCTCCATTTAGGATGTGGTTGGAAAGAAAGTGTATGTGAATTTGGTAATTACATGGTGTTATGGATTGAATTGTGTCCCCCCAGAAATATGTGTCAGCTTGGTTAGGCCATGATTCCCAATATTGTGTGGTTGTCCTCCATTTTGTGATTGCAATTTCCTCATGTGTTGTAAATGCTGATCTCTGCCTGTAGTTAATGAGGCAAGATTAGATTATGTTAAAGAGGATTAGGGTGGGATTGTAACACCCTTACTAAGGTCACATTTCTGAGCCAATGTAAAGGGAGTTTCCCTGGGGTATGGCCTGTACCACCTTTTATCTTACAAGAGGTAAAAGGAAATGGAAGCAAGCAGAGAGTTGGGATCCTCATACCATCAAGAAGGTAGTCCCGGGAGCGAAGCGCATCCTTTGAACCCGGGGTTCCTGAGCAGAGAAGCTCCTAGTCCAGGAGAAGATTGAAGAGAAGGACTTTCCTCTAGAACCAACAGAGAGAGAAAGCCTTCCTCTGGAGCTGACGCCCTGAATTTGGACTTATAGCCTACTAGACTCTGAGAAAATAAATTTCTCTTTGTTAAAACCATCCGCTTGTGGTATTTCTGTTATAGCAGCACTAGACAACTAAGAAACATGGCATGTAATTTTTTTTCATTTATTCAAATAATAGTAGATAGCGTTGTAGAATAGCCAATATTCTTGAAAAAAAATTCAGTGCCTCACCTTTATTTTCAGAGAATAATGTTTCCTTATAATTTTCTTTTGTTTATTTGTTTGTCAAATAAGACCTTTGTTTTACTGCTTTTACTCTTGAACTTTCAGAGTATTAGGGCTCATTATTTGGTAGGAATTTGCCCACTTTCTCAATCCATATACCAGTAATCAAATCTTAATAATATTGACCACTGTATATTGAGTAGTTATTGTGTATCAAGCACTATATCCAGTGCTTTATGAACAGTAACTGAGACTCAGAGAGATCAAATATTTTCCAGGCTTCAACGGTGGAGACAGTATCTGCATGTAGATTGGTGTGAGGAGCTTCACAGCACACAATGATAAAGACTTATTGCATATACCTTTTACTTCTGGTGTATTTTACTTAATTTTTTCTTTTATCCTTTGCATATTTCATTTTAGTTCTTTTGTCTTGGAATAGATAAAGAGACCTTGTGTATCACATTTATTCTGATGCGTTTTTGTGTTGCTTGTGGTTGAACAGCAATCTTGGAAGTTCGGCTACAATATTCAGGAGTATTGTATTGTTCTTGCAGGCACTGATGCAACATGGGTCACTGAACAGTATAAATTTCACTGTACTGTTCCAAGCACTCTTGCTGAGTAAGTCAGTATATGGCAGTGTTATTCCAAAGTCATTCAGACCATTTCAGACTACAATGAGAGACTAAAATTTGAAAAATCTCAAATAGCATGTGATTGTAAATGTTACAGTATGGTTCTTGGCACTGCTAACACAATTGTGCTAGTTTTTGGCTGTAGAATATATAGTTCACGCAGGAAGTCCTGTGTTCTATTTTACTTTTTTTATTGAGTTAAATCAGTCTTTGATACTCATTCTGAACTCATTTGTAAATTATTTGTGAGTAATGTATAAGATAACTTTATATGACGTAAACATTTACTTCAACTATAGTCTCCAATACCTATATGTATATTTATATATTCACATATGACATGCAACCCAGAGTTAGTGAGTGCATCAGTCAGGCCGCAGTCAGGCAAACAAAAGCAAAGCAACGCTAGTTATTTCAAAGAAGATTTTATAAAGGGAACTTTGATAAAGGAAACAATTTTAAAAGATTTGGAAAGGCTGGAAGAGGTTAAAGGGAATATGAGATAATCCAGAGATTACTAATTCCATGACACAGTTGTTAAGCGAGCTCAGGAGTACGTTGAAGGCAGCTCTCCCCACCTGGAGACCGTGGAGGAGGAAATGTCTGCATGGCCTAAACCAGGTTAGGAAACATAATGGACTAGATGGCTAATACCTGTTCTTAGGGGTATGTGCCCTGGTAGGTTGCCCCCAAAGAAGAAATGCAGTGAGTGCAGATTCATATGTCTGTGATTAAGTTTGCTTTGAAGAAGTGAAACTCTATAGAGTATAGCACAAAATAGTTTTATCTTAAACCATACCACCCCCCACCACCACCACCCCCGCTACAGTGAGCAGAAATATTGGATGAAATGTAGGGTAGGGCCATCGAATGTGGTGCAGTGGTTAATAGCTACAGCTACTAACCAAAAGATTGGCAGTTCGAATCCACCAGCTGCTCCTTGGAAATCCTATGGTGAAGTTCTACTCTGTCCTGTAGGGTCACTATGAGTCAAAATTGACTCGACAGTGACAGGTTTTTTTGGTTAGGTGATAAAAAAGTCCTGGTCACATTTGGTCATAAGCCAGGTGCGTTTTGACAGTTAATGAGTCTACTGTTTCCCAGCAAGTATAATAGACATACTTTCAAACTGTAATTCTCCAGCTTTGGCTTGTTTCAAACTTATAGTCTGTCATGGGAAAGGGATTGAGGCTTGGTAGGTTACTTTATATTCTTCAGTTCCTTGTCTGATGCATATGTAGTTTCTGAAGCTTCCAGAATTTATGAGGGAGGTAGTGGGGGGAGGAAAGATAAGAAGCAAATAAGTTCTTCTGTGACTTGTGCCATTGTGGTTTGACATTGGTATTCTCTGTGCTTGGCAGGTGTTCAAAGCTAATATTTTCTCTTGGATATAAATGCAGTGGGAATATCCAACTGCATCTCCTTTTATGCAGGATGTGTACTCTCTGGCAGAATGTCCCCTCCATCTGTGGTTTCTGTAGGTTCACCCTGCCCCAACAGGTAGTTTTCTTAGGTGGAATGCCTCTTAGCCATCCTTGGCTGGCTTTCTCTCCATCATGGTCTATGAAAGGGCCAACGGAAATAGTCATTCCTCCTTAATCTGACAACCCCAGAGAACGCAGGAAATTCCTAACCCTGCCCCTTTGCCTCTGTCATGGTTTAAATTATGTCCCCCAAAAAATGTGTGTATCAATTTGGCTGGGCCATGATTCCTGGTACTGCGTGATTTTCCTATATGTTGTAAATCCTGCCTCTATGAGGTTAATGAGGGAGGATGGGTGGCAGTTGTGTTAGTAAGGCAGGACTCATCTACAAGACTGGACTGTGTCCTGAGGCAATCTTTTGAGATATAAAAGACAGCAGTGAGCAGAGAGAAAGGGGGACCTCATTCCATCAAGAAAGCAGTGTCGGGAGCAGAGCGTGTCCTTTGGCCTGGGGTCCCTGTGCAGAGAAGCTCCTAGGCCGGGGGAACACTGAAGAGAAGAAGGCCGACAGAGAGAAAAAGGCTTCCCTAGAGCTGATGCCCTGAATTCGGACTTTTAGCCTACTTTGACTGTGAGGAAATAAACTTCTTCATTAAAACCATCCACTTGTGGTATTTCTGTTGTAGCAGCACTAGATGACTAAGACAGAATTTGGTACCGAGAGAGTGGGGTGCTGCTCTAACAGATACCTAAAATGTGGAAGCGGTTTTAAAACTGTGAATGGATAGACGTACGGCAGTGACAGAGGACCAGCAGCAGCAGAGAAGCGGCAGTGGCAGAGAACCAACAGCAGCAGAACCAGGAGACCAGTGCGAGATGGTGCTGGAGCCCACCCACGGAGTGAGAGAGCTGAGTGCCTGTGCGTGGGAAGCTTCCTGGTGGAGTGGGGTGCCTCCGGGCACCTATTGGTGGAGCTAGGCTTGCCGACCCACAGAGCGAGAGAGCTGAGTGTCTGTGAGCACGAGGCTTTCTGGTGAGTGGGGTGCCTCCGGGCACTTATACCAGTGGAGCCACTGAGCTTTGGAACACTTGCCCCAGCAGGGCAAATGCGGGCATGAGGCCCGAGGGCGGAGAGGCCATAGGAAGCAGAAGCTGAAGAGACAAGGGACACAAGAAGCCGAGCTGCTTCAGCCTCAAAAGGTATGGCCATGACCTCAGGGGTTTCAAAGGGTGGAGCAATGGCCTCTGGTGTTTCTAAGGGTGGAGTTGTCACTCCAATGGACTAGGAGAATGGTTCCCCTAAAACCAAGGGAGCAGAGTTGCTGTCCCAGTGGGCCTGGAAGGTGGAGCTGAAGCCCAGGGCTGATGGGCCTCCACTCAGAATCCAGAGACTGTGGCCAATACCTTGAGTCTAGAGGGCAGGGCTATTGTGTAAATTGTGTCAGAGAACAGAAGATTATTTTCAAAGCATTGAGGGCTAATGTAATGTGTTCTGCTAACTTGCTTGGTGCCTGTTATGCCTTCTTTCCCTGCAATTTCTCCCATTTG